>NC_090843.1:33241841-33574249 GCF_028021215.1 Eschrichtius robustus
GTAGCCAAAAGAAGCGCTGGGCAGTGGGTGTTCTCAGCCCAGGAGCAGTCCTTGTTCTGGGCCGCACCTGCTCTGTGGTTCAAAGGTTCTCTGAGTCTGCTCCTTTGGAGGCATTTCAGAGCTGACGCTGTCCCTGGGCTGCCGAAGCAAAGAGGGATAGCCGCCTTTCACGCTGAAGGCATGGGCTTGTTTCCCATTCAGAGAGTGTATGTTGCCCCTCCCGGGCTGGCGGCGTGTAAGGTGACAGCATTTGCGCTGCCCCTGGAAAATGCAAGTGGCTGTACCCGATTTGGGCTGCCTGGTGAAACAACTTGCAATCACCAGCACCCTGAAAGTGTGAGTCCTAGCTAGGTAAACCCGGCCTTCGGAGGCTAGAGGGGAGCAAACATGTTCAACTTGTGGCGAAAGTCTTTGACCAATGACCAATATGCTTGTGCTTGGGCGAGGGTTAGGCAGGAACTTTCCAACACAGGGTTTTTACCTCGCCAAACGCCGTCCCTTTCGGCTGAAGCAGGCGGCGGGTCTGCATCACAGTCTGAAAGAAGGGCCTCAGGTGAGTCTGCCAACTGACTGCCCTCCATCATAGCCAGCTGAGAAAATATGGCAAGGCTGATGGAACCTACTTATAACGAAATTTTTCTCTTCAGAAGAGGAGATTTTGCTACCCAACGTCAGCAGCTCCTCAGAGTGCTCTTCTGCTGTAGACTAGGGCAAGCTCCCACGGTCCTAAGATTATGAACGGCTCTTTTCCAGTGGGCTCATCCTAGAGAGAGGCAGAAGGGCTGATCTCAACAAATAGGGCTGATACACCGTGAGTGCTTCGGGCAGGGCAGTCCTGAGCCAATGTGCCACCTAAGGAATGAAAGCAAAGTTTCCTAGCCACAGGAAAGTAGACCGAGGCCTGCTGTTGTCTCTAAGCAATTGACGTGAGCCTGAGGGTGAGACCTACACTACATTGTGGAAAAGCTCGGGGTCACGGCTGTCTTTCTCCCCCTCTCGTTCCCATACTCTGGGCTCAGCCGTGGGGGAATGCTGAGTGGGAGAGACTGCCTCTCTGCCGGACTCAGAAGGCTTCTTCCCTTCAGGGCCATTCCGTTTGTGTCTTACTTCGTGGAGGAGGAATGAGGGCGCCCAGAGATATTCTGACATGAAATGCCTAACGACACAGGATCTGGAGGAGCTGGTTTGTCAGTGGAAGGAGCCAAAAAGCCTGCATTCCTAAGGTCTCTGAGAACTGCCAGACACTCTGCCGTCCTAGGCCTAAGAATTGGAAATTGTGACGGCAAGGCAACACTTGGAATCCTAGGATGCAGTGGAAGTGCGACTCTCAAACTGGATGGAAGAAGCTTCCAAGCATAGTGTTCTTTCATGTACCAAAGAGAACCCAAGTGTCTGAGGCTGGTAGCGTTGTTGCTGGAGAGAACTGGCATGCCCGTGGGCCTGTCGGCTACTTTCCTGTTTCTGACCCTCTAAGGCAACTCTTCCAAAAAGCCTTTGAGACCCGCTTAGAGAGAACAGCTGCGAAGCTGATGCACAGAACATTCACCTAGAGACTAGCCCTGGGTTCCAAGTATCCATCATTCTCTGGAGGGTACGTACCCCACCCAGGGATTCAAGCAGGGACTTTGCCTTGTACAACTTACGCAGGAAACTGGGAGGAGATGGAGGGCCACCCTACCTGCGCTCACACTACGTGGCCCGGAGAATTTATCACGCAGCCGAATTCCACACCCTTCCACTACACGTGTGTAGCCAAAAGAAGCGCTGGGCAGTGGGTGTTCTCAGCCCAAGAGCAGTCCTTGTTCTGGGCCGCACCTGCTCTGTGGTTCAAAGGTTCTCTGAGTCTGCTCCTTTGGAGGCATTTCAGAGCTGACGCTGTCCCTGGGCTGCCGAAGCAAAGAGGCATAGCCGCCTTTCACGTTGAAGGCATGGGCTTGTTTCCCATTCAGAGAGTGTATGTTGCCCCTCCCGGGCTGGCGGCGTGTAAGGTGACAGCATTTGCGCTGCCCCTGGAAAATGCAAGCGGCTGTACCCGATTTGGGCTGCCTGGTGAAAAAACTTGCAGTCACCAGCACCCTGAAAGTGTGAGTCCTAGCTAGGTAAACTTGGCCTTCGGAGGCTAGAGGGGAGCAAACATGTTAAAATTGTGGGGAAAGTCTTTGACCAATGACCAATATGCTTGTGCTTGGGCGAGGGTTAGGCAGGAACTTTCCAACACAGGGTTTTTACCTCGCCCAAAGCCGTCCCTTTGGGCTGAAGCAGGCGGCGGGTCTGCATCACAGTCTGGGAAGGAGGGCCTCAGGTGCGTCTGCCAACTGACTGCCCTCCAACATAGCCAGCTGAGAAAATATGGCAAGGCTGATGGAACCCACTTACAACGAAATGTTTCTCTTCAGAAGAGGAGATTTTGCTACCCAACTTCAGCAGCTCTTCAGAGTGCTCTTCTGCTGTAAATTAGGGCAAGCTCCCACGGTCCTAAGATTATGAACGGCTCTTTTCCAGTGGGCTCATCCGAGAGAGAGCCAGACTGGCTGATCTCAACAAATTGGGCTGATGCACCGTGAGTGCTTCGGGCAGGGCAGTCCTGAGCCAATGTGCAACCTAAGGAATGAAAGCAAAGTTTCCTAGCCACAGGAAAGCAGACCGAGGCCTGCTGTTTTCTCTAAGCAATTGACGTGAGCCTGAGGCTGAGGCCTACACTACATTGTGGAAAAGCTCGGAGTCATGGCTGTCTTTCTCAACCTCTCGGTCCCATACCCTGGGCTCAGCCATGGGGGAATGCTGAGTGGGAGAGACTGCCTCTCTGCCGGACTCAGAAGGCTTCTTCCCTTTAGGGCCATTCCGTTTGTGTCTTACTTCGTGGAGGAGGAATGAGGGCGCCCAGAGATATTCTGACATGAAATGCCTAACGACACAGGATCTGGAGGAGCTGGTTTGTCAGTGGAAGGAGCCAGAAAGCCTGCATTCCTAAGGTCTCTGAGAACTGCCAGACACTCTGCCGTCCTAGGCCTAAGAATTGGAAATTGTGACGGCAAGGCAACACTTGGAATCCTAGGATGCAGTGGAAGTGCGACTCTCAAACTGGATGGAAGAAGCTTCCAAGCATAGTGTTCTTTCATGTACCAAAGAGAACCCAAGTGTCTGAGCCTGGTAGCGTTGTTGCTGGAGAGAACTGGCATGCCCGTGGGCCTGTCGGCTACTTTCCTGTTTCTGACCCTCTAAGGCAACTCTTCCAAAAAGCCTTTGGGACCCGCTTAGGGAGAACAGCTGCGAAGCTGATGCACAGAACATTCACCTAGAGACTAGCCCTGGGTCCCAAGCATCCATCTTTCTCTGGAGGGTACGTACCCCACCCAGGGATTCAAGCAGGGACTTTGCCTTGTACAACTTACGCAGGAAACTGGGAGGAGATGGAGGGCCACCCTACCTGCGCTCACACTACGTGGCCCGGAGAAGTTATCACGCAGCCGAATTCAACACCCTTCCACTACACGTGTGTAGCCAAAAGAAGCGCTGGGCAGTGGGTGTTCTCAGCCCAGGAGCAGTCCTTGTTCTGGGCCGCACCTGCTCTGTGGTTCAAAGGTTCTCTGAGTCTGCTCCTTTGGAGGCATTTCAGAGCTGACGCTGTCCCTGGGCTGCCGAAGCAAAGAGGCATAGCCGCCTTTCACGCTGAAGGCATGGGCTTGTTTCCCATTCAGAGAGTGTATGTTGCCCCTCCCGGGCTGGCGGCGTGTAAGGGGACAGCATTTGCGCTGCCCCTGGAAAATGCAAGTGGCTGTACCCGATTTGGGCTGCCTGGTGAAACAACTTGCAGTCACCAGCACCCTGAAAGTGTGAGTCCTAGCTAGGTAAACCCGGCCTTTGGAGGCTAGAGGGGAGGAAACATGTTCAACTTGTGGGGAAAGTCTTTGACCAATGACCAATATGCTTGTGCTTGGGCGAGGGTTAGGCAGGAACTTTCCAACACAGGGTTTTTACCTCGCCAAAAGCCGTCCCTTTGGGCTGAAGCAGGCGGCGGGCCTGCATCACAGTCTGAGAAGGAGGGCCTCAGGTGAGTCTGCCAACTGACTGCCCTCCATCATAGCCAGCTGAGAAAATATGGCAAGGCTGATGGAACCCACTTACAACGAAATGTTTCTCTTCAGAAGAGGAGATTTTGCTACCCAACGTCAGCAACTCCTCAGAGTGCTCTTCTGCTGTAGACTAGGGCAAGCTCCCACGGTCCTAAGATTATGAACGGCTCTTTTCCAGTTGGCTCATCCGAGAGAGAGGCAGAAGGGGTGATCTCAACAAATAGGGCTGATACACCGTGAGTGCTTCGGGCAGGGCAGTCCTGAGCCAATGTGCCACCTAAGGAATGAAAGCAAAGTTTCCTAGCCACAGGAAAGCAGACCGAGGCCTGCTGTTTTCTCTAAGCAATTGACGTGAGCCTGAGGGTGAGGCCTACACTACATTGTGGAAAAGCTCGGGGTCACGGCTGTCTTTCTCCCCCTCTCGGTCCCATACCCTGGGCTCAGCCATGGGGGAATGCTGAGTGGGAGAGACTGCCTCTCTGCCGGACTCAGAAGGCTTCTTCCCTTTAGGGCCATTCCGTTTGTGTCTTACTTCGTGGAGGAGGAATGAGGGCGCCCAGAGATATTCTGACATGAAATGCCTAACGACACAGGATCTGGAGGAGCCGGTTTGTCAGTGGAAGGAGCCAAAAAGCCTGCATTCCTAAGGTCTCTGAGAACTGCCAGACACTCTGCCGTCCTAGGCCTAAGAACTGGAAATTGTGACGGCAAGGCAACACTTGGAATCCTAGGATGCAGTGGAAGTGCGACTCTCAAACTGGATGGAAGAAGCTTCCAAGCATAGTGTTCTTTCATGTACCAAAGAGAACCCAAGTGTCTGAGGCTGGTAGCGTTGTTGCTGGAGAGAACTGGCATGCCCGTGGGCCTGTCGGCTACTTTCCTGTTTCTGACCCTCTAAGGCAACTCTTCCAAAAAGCCTTTGAGACCCGCTTAGAGAGAACAGCTGCGAAGCTGATGCACAGAACATTAACCTAGAGACTAGCCCTGGGTCCCAAGTATCCATCTTTCTCTGGAGGGTACGTACCCCACCCAGGGATTCAAGCAGGGACTTTGCCTTGTACAACTTACGCAGGAAACTGGGAGGAGATGGAGGGCCACCCTACCTGCGCTCACACTACGTGGCCCGGAGAATTTATCACGCAGCCGAATTCCACACCCTTCCACTACACGTGTGTAGCCAAAAGAAGCGCTGGGCAGTGGGTGTTCTCAGCCCAAGAGCAGTCCTTGTTCTGGGCCGCACCTGCTCTGTGGTTCAAAGGTTCTCTGAGTCTGCTCCTTTGGAGGCATTTCAGAGCTGACGCTGTCCCTGGGCTGCCGAAGCAAAGAGGCATAGCCGCCTTTCACGTTGAAGGCATGGGCTTGTTTCCCATTCAGAGAGTGTATGTTGCCCCTCCCGGGCTGGCGGCGTGTAAGGTGACAGCATTTGCGCTGCCCCTGGTAAATGCAAGCGGCTGTACCCGATTTGGGCTGCCTGGTGAAAAAACTTGCAGTCACCAGCACCGTGAAAGTGTGAGTCCTAGCTAGGTAAACTTGGCCTTCGGAGGCTAGAGGGGAGCAAACATGTTAAAATTGTGGGGAAAGTCTTTGACCAATGACCAATATGCTTGTGCTTGGGCGAGGGTTAGGCAGGAACTTTCCAACACAGGGTTTTTACCTCGCCAAAAGCCGTCCCTTTGGGCTGAAGCAGGCGGCGGGTCTGCATCACAGTCTGGGAAGGAGGGCCTCAGGTGCGTCTGCCAACTGACTGCCCTCCATCATAGCCAGCTGAGAAAATATGGCAAGGCTGATGGAACCCACTTACAACGAAATGTTTCTCTTCAGAATAGGAGATTTTGCTACCCAACGTCAGCAGCTCTTCGGAGTGCTCTTCTGCTGTAAACTAGGGCAAGCTCCCACGGTCCTAAGATTATGAACGGCTCTTTTCCAGTTGGCTCATCCGAGAGAGAGCCAGACTGGCTGATCTCAACAAATAGGGCTGATGCACCGTGAGTGCTTCGGGCAGGGCAGTCCTGAGCCAATGTGCAACCTAAGGAATGAAAGCAAAGTTTCCTAGCCACAGGAAAGCAGACCGAGGCCTGCTGTTGTCTCTAAGCAATTGACGTGAGCCTGAGGGTGAGGCCTACACTACATTGTGGAAAAGCTCGGGGTCACGGCTGTCTTTCTCCCCCTCTCGGTCCCATACCCTGGGCTCAGCCATGGGGGAATGCTGAGTGGGAGAGACTGCCTCTCTGCCGGACTCAGAAGGCTTCTTCCCTTCAGGGCCATTCCGTTTGTGTCTTACTTCGTGGAGGAGGAATGAGGGCGCCCAGAGATATTCTGACATGAAATGCCTAACGACACAGGATCTGGAGGAGCTGGTTTGTCAGTGGAAGGAGCCAAAAAGCCTGCATTCCTAAGGTCTCTGAGTACTGCCAGACACTCTGCCGTCCTAGGCCTAAGAATTGGAAATTGTGACGGCAAGGCAACACTTGGAATCCTAGGATGCAGTGGAAGTGCGACTCTCCAACTGGATGGAAGAAGCTTCCAAGCATATTGTTCTTTCATGTACCAAAGAGAACCCAAGTGTCTGAGGCTGGTAGCGTTGTTGCTGGAGAGAACTGGCATGCCCGTGGGCCTGTCGGCTACTTTCCTGTTTCTGACCCTCTAAGGCAACTCTTCCAAAAAGCCTTTGGGACCCGCTTAGAGAGAACAGCTGCGAAGCTGATGCACAGAACATTCACCTAGAGACTAGCCCTGGGCCCCAAGCATCCATCTTTCTCTGGAGGGTACGTACCCCACCCAGGGATTCAAGCAGGGACTTTGCCTTGTACAACTTACGCAGGAAACTGGGAGGAGATGGAGGGCCACCCTACCTGCGCTCACACTACGTGGCCCGGAGAAGTTATCACGCAGCCGAATTCAACACCCTTCCACTACCCGTGTGTAGCCAAAAGAAGCGCTGGGCAGTGGGTGTTCTCAGCCCAAGAGCAGTCCTTGTTCTGGGCCGCACCTGCTCTGTGGTTCAAAGGTTCTCTGAGTCTGCTCCTTTGGAGGCATTTCAGAGCTGACGCTGTCCCTGGGCTGCCGAAGCAAAGAGGCATAGCCGCCTTTCACGCTGAAGGCATGGGCTTGTTTCCCATTCAGAGAGTGTATGTTGCCCCTCCCGGGCTGGCGGCGTGTAAGGTGACAGCATTTGCGCTGCCCCTGGAAAATGCAAGCGGCTGTACCCGATTTGGGCTGCCTGGTGAAACAACTTGCAGTCACCAGCACCCTGAAAGTGTGAGTCCTAGCTAGGTAAAACCGGCCTACGGAGGCTAGAGGGGAGCAAACATGTTAAACTTGTGGCGAAAGTCTTTGACCAATGACCAATATGCTTGTGCTTGGGCGAGGGTTAGGCAGGAACTTTCCAACACAGGGTTTTTACCTCGCCAAAAGCCGTCCCTTTGGGCTGAAGCAGGCGGCGGGCCTGCATCACAGTCTGAGAAGGAGGGCCTCAGGTGAGTCTGCCAACTGACTGCCCTCCATCATAGCCAGCTGAGAAAATATGGCAAGGCTGATGGAACCCACTTACAACGAAATGTTTCTCTTCAGAAGAGGAGATTTTGCTACCCAACGTCAGCAACTCCTCAGAGTGCTCTTCTGCTGTAGACTAGGGCAAGCTCCCACGGTCCTAAGATTATGAACGGCTCTTTTCCAGTTGGCTCATCCGAGAGAGAGGCAGAAGGGGTGATCTCAACAAATAGGGCTGATACACCGTGAGTGCTTCGGGCAGGGCAGTCCTGAGCCAATGTGCCACCTAAGGAATGAAAGCAAAGTTTCCTAGCCACAGGAAAGCAGACCGAGGCCTGCTGTTTTCTCTAAGCAATTGACGTGAGCCTGAGGGTGAGGCCTACACTACATTGTGGAAAAGCTCGGGGTCACGGCTGTCTTTCTCCCCCTCTCGGTCCCATACCCTGGGCTCAGCCATGGGGGAATGCTGAGTGGGAGAGACTGCCTCTCTGCCGGACTCAGAAGGCTTCTTCCCTTTAGGGCCATTCCGTTTGTGTCTTACTTCGTGGAGGAGGAATGAGGGCGCCCAGAGATATTCTGACATGAAATGCCTAACGACACAGGATCTGGAGGAGCCGGTTTGTCAGTGGAAGGAGCCAAAAAGCCTGCATTCCTAAGGTCTCTGAGAACTGCCAGACACTCTGCCGTCCTAGGCCTAAGAACTGGAAATTGTGACGGCAAGGCAACACTTGGAATCCTAGGATGCAGTGGAAGTGCGACTCTCCAACTGGATGGAAGAAGCTTCCAAGCATAGTGTTCTTTCATGTACCAAAGAGAACCCAAGTGTCTGAGGCTGGTAGCGTTGTTGCTGGAGAGAACTGGCATGCCCGTGGGCCTGTCGGCTACTTTCCTGTTTCTGACCCTCTAAGGCAACTCTTCCAAAAAGCCTTTGAGACCCGCTTAGAGAGAACAGCTGCGAAGCTGATGCACAGAACATTAACCTAGAGACTAGCCCTGGGTCCCAAGTATCCATCTTTCTCTGGAGGGTACGTACCCCACCCAGGGATTCAAGCAGGGACTTTGCCTTGTACAACTTACGCAGGAAACTGGGAGGAGATGGAGGGCCACCCTACCTGCGCTCACACTACGTGGCCCGGAGAAGTTATCACGCAGCCGAATTCCACACCCTTCCACTACACGTGTGTAGCCAAAAGAAGCGCTGGGCAGTGGGTGTTCTCAGCCCAAGAGCAGTCCTTGTTCTGGGCCGCACCTGCTCTGTGGTTCAAAGGTTCTCTGAGTCTGCTCCTTTGGAGGCATTTCAGAGCTGACGCTGTCCCTGGGCTGCCGAAGCAAAGAGGCATAGCCGCCTTTCACGTTGAAGGCATGGGCTTGTTTCCCATTCAGAGAGTGTATGTTGCCCCTCCCGGGCTGGCGGCGTGTAAGGTGACAGCATTTGCGCTGCCCCTGGAAAATGCAAGCGGCTGTACCCGATTTGGGCTGCCTGGTGAAAAAACTTGCAGTCACCAGCACCGTGAAAGTGTGAGTCCTAGCTAGGTAAACTTGGCCTTCGGAGGCTAGAGGGGAGCAAACATGTTAAAATTGTGGGGAAAGTCTTTGACCAATGACCAATATGCTTGTGCTTGGGCGAGGGTTAGGCAGGAACTTTCCAACACAGGGTTTTTACCTCGCCAAAAGCCGTCCCTTTGGGCTGAAGCAGGCGGCGGGTCTGCATCACAGTCTGGGAAGGAGGGCCTCAGGTGCGTCTGCCAACTGACTGCCCTCCATCATAGCCAGCTGAGAAAATATGGCAAGGCTGATGGAACCCACTTACAACGAAATGTTTCTCTTCAGAAGAGGAGATTTTGCTACCCAACGTCAGCAGCTCTTCGGAGTGCTCTTCTGCTGTAAACTAGGGCAAGCTCCCACGGTCCTAAGATTATGAACGGCTCTTTTCCAGTTGGCTCATCCGAGAGAGAGCCAGACTGGCTGATCTCAACAAATAGGGCTGATGCACCGTGAGTGCTTCGGGCAGGGCAGTCCTGAGCCAATGTGCAACCTAAGGAATGAAAGCAAAGTTTCCTAGCCACAGGAAAGCAGACCGAGGCCTGCTGTTGTCTCTAAGCAATTGACGTGAGCCTGAGGGTGAGGCCTACACTACATTGTGGAAAAGCTCGGGGTCACGGCTGTCTTTCTCCCCCTCTCGGTCCCATACCCTGGGCTCAGCCATGGGGGAATGCTGAGTGGGAGAGACTGCCTCTCTGCCGGACTCAGAAGGCTTCTTCCCTTCAGGGCCATTCCGTTTGTGTCTTACTTCGTGGAGGAGGAATGAGGGCGCCCAGAGATATTCTGACATGAAATGCCTAACGACACAGGATCTGGAGGAGCTGGTTTGTCAGTGGAAGGAGCCAAAAAGCCTGCATTCCTAAGGTCTCTGAGTACTGCCAGACACTCTGCCGTCCTAGGCCTAAGAATTGGAAATTGTGACGGCAAGGCAACACTTGGAATCCTAGGATGCAGTGGAAGTGCGACTCTCCAACTGGATGGAAGAAGCTTCCAAGCATATTGTTCTTTCATGTACCAAAGAGAACCCAAGTGTCTGAGGCTGGTAGCGTTGTTGCTGGAGAGAACTGGCATGCCCGTGGGCCTGTCGGCTACTTTCCTGTTTCTGACCCTCTAAGGCAACTCTTCCAAAAAGCCTTTGGGACCCGCTTAGAGAGAACAGCTGCGAAGCTGATGCACAGAACATTCACCTAGAGACTAGCCCTGGGCCCCAAGCATCCATCTTTCTCTGGAGGGTACGTACCCCACCCAGGGATTCAAGCAGGGACTTTGCCTTGTACAACTTACGCAGGAAACTGGGAGGAGATGGAGGGCCACCCTACCTGCGCTCACACTACGTGGCCCGGAGAAGTTATCACGCAGCCGAATTCAACACCCTTCCACTACCCGTGTGTAGCCAAAAGAAGCGCTGGGCAGTGGGTGTTCTCAGCCCAAGAGCAGTCCTTGTTCTGGGCCGCACCTGCTCTGTGGTTCAAAGGTTCTCTGAGTCTGCTCCTTTGGAGGCATTTCAGAGCTGACGCTGTCCCTGGGCTGCCGAAGCAAAGAGGCATAGCCGCCTTTCACGCTGAAGGCATGGGCTTGTTTCCCATTCAGAGAGTGTATGTTGCCCCTCCCGGGCTGGCGGCGTGTAAGGTGACAGCATTTGCGCTGCCCCTGGAAAATGCAAGCGGCTGTACCCGATTTGGGCTGCCTGGTGAAACAACTTGCAGTCACCAGCACCCTGAAAGTGTGAGTCCTAGCTAGGTAAAACCGGCCTACGGAGGCTAGAGGGGAGCAAACATGTTAAACTTGTGGCGAAAGTCTTTGAACAATGACCAATATGCTTGTGCTTGGGCGAGGGTTAGGCAGGAACTTTCCAACACAGGGTTTCTACCTCGCCCAAAGCCGTCCCTTTGGGCTGAAGCAGGCGGCGGGTCTGCATCACAGTCTGGGAAGGAGGGCCTCAGGTGCGTCTGCCAACTGACTGCCCTCCATCATAGCCAGCTGAGAAAATATGGCAAGGCTGATGGAACCCACTTACAACGAAATGTTTCTCTTCAGAAGAGGAGATTTTGCTACCCAACGTCAGCAGCTCCTCGGAGTGCTCTTCTGCTGTAGACTAGGGCAAGCTCCCACGGTCCTAAGATTATGAACGGCTCTTTTCCAGTGGGCTCATCCGAGAGAGAGCCAGAAGGGCTGACCTCAACCAATAGGGCTGATACACCGTGAGTGCTTCGGGCAGGGCAGGGCAGTCCTGAGCCCATGTGCCACCTAAGGAATGAAAGCAAAGTTCCCTAGCCACAGGAAAGCAGACCGAGGCCTGCTGTTGTCTCTATGCAATTGACGTGAGCCTGAGGGTGAGGCCTACACTACATTGTGGAAAAGCTCGGGGTCACGGCTGTCTTTCTCCCCCTCTCGGTCCCATACCCTGGGCTCAGCCATGGGGGAATGCTGAGTGGGAGAGACTGCCTCTCTGCCGGACTCAGAAGGCTTCTTCCCTTCAGGGCCATTCCGTTTGTGTCTTACTTCGTGGAGGAGGCATGAGGGCGCCCAGAGATATTCTGACACGAAATGCCTAACGACACAGGATCTGGAGGAGCCGGTTTGTCAGTGGAAGGAGCCAAAAAGCCTGCATTCCTAAGGTCTCTGAGTACTGCCAGACACTCTGCCGTCCTAGGCCTAAGAACTGGAAATTGTGACGGCAAGGCAACACTTGGAATCCTAGGATGCAGTGGAAGTGCGACTCTCCAACTGGATGGAAGAAGCTTCCAAGCATAGTGTTCTTTCATGTACCCAAGAGAACCCAAGTGTCTGAGGCTGGTAGCGTTGTTGCTGGAGAGAACTGGCATGCCCGTGGGCCTGTCGGCTACTTTCCTGTTTCTGACCCTCTAAGGCAACTCTTCCAAAAAGCCTTTGGGACCCGCTTAGAGAGAACAGCTGCGAAGCTGATGCACAGAACATTCACCTAGAGACTAGCCCTGGGCCCCAAGCATCCATCTTTCTCTGGAGGGTACGTACCCCACCCAGGGATTCAAGCAGGGACTTTGCCTTGTACAACTTACGCAGGAAACTGGGAGGAGATGGAGGGCCACCTTACCTGCGCTCACACTACGTGGCCCGGAGAAGTTATCACGCAGCCGAATTCAACACCCTTCCACTACCCGTGTGTAGCCAAAAGAAGCGCTGGGCAGTGGGTGTTCTCAGCCCAAGAGCAGTCCTTGTTCTGGGCCGCACCTGCTCTGTGGTTCAAAGGTTCTCTGAGTCTGCTCCTTTGGAGGCATTTCAGAGCTGACGCTGTCCCTGGGCTGCCGAAGCAAAGAGGCATAGCCGCCTTTCACGTTGAAGGCATGGGCTTGTTTCCCATTCAGAGAGTGTATGTTGCCCCTCCCGGGCTGGCGGCGTGTAAGGTGACAGCATTTGCGCTGCCCCTGGTAAATGCAAGCGGCTGTACCCGATTTGGGCTGCCTGGTGAAAAAACTTGCAGTCACCAGCACCGTGAAAGTGTGAGTCCTAGCTAGGTAAACTTGGCCTTCGGAGGCTAGAGGGGAGCAAACATGTTAAAATTGTGGGGAAAGTCTTTGACCAATGACCAATATGCTTGTGCTTGGGCGAGGGTTAGGCAGGAACTTTCCAACACAGGGTTTTTACCTCGCCAAAAGCCGTCCCTTTGGGCTGAAGCAGGCGGCGGGTCTGCATCACAGTCTGGGAAGGAGGGCCTCAGGTGCGTCTGCCAACTGACTGCCCTCCATCATAGCCAGCTGAGAAAATATGGCAAGGCTGATGGAACCCACTTACAACGAAATGTTTCTCTTCAGAAGAGGAGATTTTGCTACCCAACGTCAGCAGCTCTTCGGAGTGCTCTTCTGCTGTAAACTAGGGCAAGCTCCCACGGTCCTAAGATTATGAACGGCTCTTTTCCAGTTGGCTCATCCGAGAGAGAGCCAGACTGGCTGATCTCAACAAATAGGGCTGATGCACCGTGAGTGCTTCGGGCAGGGCAGTCCTGAGCCAATGTGCAACCTAAGGAATGAAAGCAAAGTTTCCTAGCCACAGGAAAGCAGACCGAGGCCTGCTGTTGTCTCTAAGCAATTGACGTGAGCCTGAGGGTGAGGCCTACACTACATTGTGGAAAAGCTCGGGGTCACGGCTGTCGTTCTCCCCCTCTCGGTCCCATACCCTGGGCTCAGCCATGGGGGAATGCTGAGTGGGAGAGACTGCCTCTCTGCCGGACTCAGAAGGCTTCTTCCCTTCAGGGCCATTCCGTTTGTGTCTTACTTCGTGGAGGAGGAATGAGGGCGCCCAGAGATATTCTGACATGAAATGCCTAACGACACAGGATCTGGAGGAGCCGGTTTGTCAGTGGAAGGAGCCAAAAAGCCTGCATTCCTAAGGTCTCTGAGTACTGCCAGACACTCTGCCGTCCTAGGCCTAAGAATTGGAAATTGTGACGGCAAGGCAACACTTGGAATCCTAGGATGCAGTGGAAGTGCGACTCTCCAACTGGATGGAAGAAGCTTCCAAGCATATTGTTCTTTCATGTACCAAAGAGAACCCAAGTGTCTGAGGCTGGTAGCGTTGTTGCTGGAGAGAACTGGCATGCCCGTGGGCCTGTCGGCTACTTTCCTGTTTCTGACCCTCTAAGGCAACTCTTCCAAAAAGCCTTTGGGACCCGCTTAGAGAGAACAGCTGCGAAGCTGATGCACAGAACATTCACCTAGAGACTAGCCCTGGGCCCCAAGCATCCATCTTTCTCTGGAGGGTACGTACCCCACCCAGGGATTCAAGCAGGGACTTTGCCTTGTACAACTTACGCAGGAAACTGGGAGGAGATGGAGGGCCACCCTACCTGCGCTCACACTACGTGGCCCGGAGAAGTTATCACGCAGCCGAATTCAACACCCTTCCACTACCCGTGTGTAGCCAAAAGAAGCGCTGGGGCAGTGGGTGTTCTCAGCCCAAGAGCAGTCCTTGTTCTGGGCCGCACCTGCTCTGTGGTTCAAAGGTTCTCTGAGTCTGCTCCTTTGGAGGCATTTCAGAGCTGACGCTGTCCCTGGGCTGCCGAAGCAAAGAGGCATAGCCGCCTTTCACGCTGAAGGCATGGGCTTGTTTCCCATTCAGAGAGTGTATGTTGCCCCTCCCGGGCTGGCGGCGTGTAAGGGGACAGCATTTGCGCTGCCCCTGGAAAATGCAAGTGGCTGTACCCGATTTGGGCTGCCTGGTGAAACAACTTGCAGTCACCAGCACCCTGAAAGTGTGAGTCCTAGCTAGGTAAACCCGGCCTTTGGAGGCTAGAGGGGAGGAAACATGTTCAACTTGTGGGGAAAGTCTTTGACCAATGACCAATATGCTTGTGCTTGGGCGAGGGTTAGGCAGGAACTTTCCAACACAGGGTTTTTACCTCGCCAAAAGCCGTCCCTTTGGGCTGAAGCAGGCGGCGGGCCTGCATCACAGTCTGAGAAGGAGGGCCTCAGGTGAGTCTGCCAACTGACTGCCCTCCATCATAGCCAGCTGAGAAAATATGGCAAGGCTGATGGAACCCACTTACAACGAAATGTTTCTCTTCAGAAGAGGAGATTTTGCTACCCAACGTCAGCAACTCCTCAGAGTGCTCTTCTGCTGTAGACTAGGGCAAGCTCCCACGGTCCTAAGATTATGAACGGCTCTTTTCCAGTTGGCTCATCCGAGAGAGAGGCAGAAGGGGTGATCTCAACAAATAGGGCTGATACACCGTGAGTGCTTCGGGCAGGGCAGTCCTGAGCCAATGTGCCACCTAAGGAATGAAAGCAAAGTTTCCTAGCCACAGGAAAGCAGACCGAGGCCTGCTGTTTTCTCTAAGCAATTGACGTGAGCCTGAGGGTGAGGCCTACACTACATTGTGGAAAAGCTCGGGGTCACGGCTGTCTTTCTCCCCCTCTCGGTCCCATACCCTGGGCTCAGCCATGGGGGAATGCTGAGTGGGAGAGACTGCCTCTCTGCCGGACTCAGAAGGCTTCTTCCCTTTAGGGCCATTCCGTTTGTGTCTTACTTCGTGGAGGAGGAATGAGGGCGCCCAGAGATATTCTGACATGAAATGCCTAACGACACAGGATCTGGAGGAGCCGGTTTGTCAGTGGAAGGAGCCAAAAAGCCTGCATTCCTAAGGTCTCTGAGAACTGCCAGACACTCTGCCGTCCTAGGCCTAAGAACTGGAAATTGTGACGGCAAGGCAACACTTGGAATCCTAGGATGCAGTGGAAGTGCGACTCTCAAACTGGATGGAAGAAGCTTCCAAGCATAGTGTTCTTTCATGTACCAAAGAGAACCCAAGTGTCTGAGGCTGGTAGCGTTGTTGCTGGAGAGAACTGGCATGCCCGTGGGCCTGTCGGCTACTTTCCTGTTTCTGACCCTCTAAGGCAACTCTTCCAAAAAGCCTTTGAGACCCGCTTAGAGAGAACAGCTGCGAAGCTGATGCACAGAACATTAACCTAGAGACTAGCCCTGGGTCCCAAGTATCCATCTTTCTCTGGAGGGTACGTACCCCACCCAGGGATTCAAGCAGGGACTTTGCCTTGTACAACTTACGCAGGAAACTGGGAGGAGATGGAGGGCCACCCTACCTGCGCTCACACTACGTGGCCCGGAGAAGTTATCACGCAGCCGAATTCCACACCCTTCCACTACACGTGTGTAGCCAAAAGAAGCGCTGGGCAGTGGGTGTTCTCAGCCCAAGAGCAGTCCTTGTTCTGGGCCGCACCTGCTCTGTGGTTCAAAGGTTCTCTGAGTCTGCTCCTTTGGAGGCATTTCAGAGCTGACGCTGTCCCTGGGCTGCCGAAGCAAAGAGGCATAGCCGCCTTTCACGTTGAAGGCATGGGCTTGTTTCCCATTCAGAGAGTGTATGTTGCCCCTCCCGGGCTGGCGGCGTGTAAGGTGACAGCATTTGCGCTGCCCCTGGAAAATGCAAGCGGCTGTACCCGATTTGGGCTGCCTGGTGAAAAAACTTGCAGTCACCAGCACCGTGAAAGTGTGAGTCCTAGCTAGGTAAACTTGGCCTTCGGAGGCTAGAGGGGAGCAAACATGTTAAAATTGTGGGGAAAGTCTTTGACCAATGACCAATATGCTTGTGCTTGGGCGAGGGTTAGGCAGGAACTTTCCAACACAGGGTTTTTACCTCGCCAAAAGCCGTCCCTTTGGGCTGAAGCAGGCGGCGGGTCTGCATCACAGTCTGGGAAGGAGGGCCTCAGGTGCGTCTGCCAACTGACTGCCCTCCATCATAGCCAGCTGAGAAAATATGGCAAGGCTGATGGAACCCACTTACAACGAAATGTTTCTCTTCAGAAGAGGAGATTTTGCTACCCAACGTCAGCAGCTCTTCGGAGTGCTCTTCTGCTGTAAACTAGGGCAAGCTCCCACGGTCCTAAGATTATGAACGGCTCTTTTCCAGTTGGCTCATCCGAGAGAGAGCCAGACTGGCTGATCTCAACAAATAGGGCTGATGCACCGTGAGTGCTTCGGGCAGGGCAGTCCTGAGCCAATGTGCAACCTAAGGAATGAAAGCAAAGTTTCCTAGCCACAGGAAAGCAGACCGAGGCCTGCTGTTGTCTCTAAGCAATTGACGTGAGCCTGAGGGTGAGGCCTACACTACATTGTGGAAAAGCTCGGGGTCACGGCTGTCTTTCTCCCCCTCTCGGTCCCATACCCTGGGCTCAGCCATGGGGGAATGCTGAGTGGGAGAGACTGCCTCTCTGCCGGACTCAGAAGGCTTCTTCCCTTCAGGGCCATTCCGTTTGTGTCTTACTTCGTGGAGGAGGAATGAGGGCGCCCAGAGATATTCTGACATGAAATGCCTAACGACACAGGATCTGGAGGAGCTGGTTTGTCAGTGGAAGGAGCCAAAAAGCCTGCATTCCTAAGGTCTCTGAGTACTGCCAGACACTCTGCCGTCCTAGGCCTAAGAATTGGAAATTGTGACGGCAAGGCAACACTTGGAATCCTAGGATGCAGTGGAAGTGCGACTCTCCAACTGGATGGAAGAAGCTTCCAAGCATATTGTTCTTTCATGTACCAAAGAGAACCCAAGTGTCTGAGGCTGGTAGCGTTGTTGCTGGAGAGAACTGGCATGCCCGTGGGCCTGTCGGCTACTTTCCTGTTTCTGACCCTCTAAGGCAACTCTTCCAAAAAGCCTTTGGGACCCGCTTAGAGAGAACAGCTGCGAAGCTGATGCACAGAACATTCACCTAGAGACTAGCCCTGGGCCCCAAGCATCCATCTTTCTCTGGAGGGTACGTACCCCACCCAGGGATTCAAGCAGGGACTTTGCCTTGTACAACTTACGCAGGAAACTGGGAGGAGATGGAGGGCCACCCTACCTGCGCTCACACTACGTGGCCCGGAGAAGTTATCACGCAGCCGAATTCAACACCCTTCCACTACCCGTGTGTAGCCAAAAGAAGCGCTGGGCAGTGGGTGTTCTCAGCCCAAGAGCAGTCCTTGTTCTGGGCCGCACCTGCTCTGTGGTTCAAAGGTTCTCTGAGTCTGCTCCTTTGGAGGCATTTCAGAGCTGACGCTGTCCCTGGGCTGCCGAAGCAAAGAGGCATAGCCGCCTTTCACGCTGAAGGCATGGGCTTGTTTCCCATTCAGAGAGTGTATGTTGCCCCTCCCGGGCTGGCGGCGTGTAAGGTGACAGCATTTGCGCTGCCCCTGGAAAATGCAAGCGGCTGTACCCGATTTGGGCTGCCTGGTGAAACAACTTGCAGTCACCAGCACCCTGAAAGTGTGAGTCCTAGCTAGGTAAAACCGGCCTACGGAGGCTAGAGGGGAGCAAACATGTTAAACTTGTGGCGAAAGTCTTTGACCAATGACCAATATGCTTGTGCTTGGGCGAGGGTTAGGCAGGAACTTTCCAACACAGGGTTTCTACCTCGCCCAAAGCCGTCCCTTTGGGCTGAAGCAGGCGGCGGGTCTGCATCACAGTCTGGGAAGGAGGGCCTCAGGTGCGTCTGCCAACTGACTGCCCTCCATCATAGCCAGCTGAGAAAATATGGCAAGGCTGATGGAACCCACTTACAACGAAATGTTTCTCTTCAGAAGAGGAGATTTTGCTACCCAACGTCAGCAGCTCCTCGGAGTGCTCTTCTGCTGTAGACTAGGGCAAGCTCCCACGGTCCTAAGATTATGAACGGCTCTTTTCCAGTGGGCTCATCCGAGAGAGAGCCAGAAGGGCTGACCTCAACCAATAGGGCTGATACACCGTGAGTGCTTCGGGCAGGGCAGGGCAGTCCTGAGCCCATGTGCCACCTAAGGAATGAAAGCAAAGTTCCCTAGCCACAGGAAAGCAGACCGAGGCCTGCTGTTGTCTCTATGCAATTGACGTGAGCCTGAGGGTGAGGCCTACACTACATTGTGGAAAAGCTCGGGGTCACGGCTGTCTTTCTCCCCCTCTCGGTCCCATACCCTGGGCTCAGCCATGGGGGAATGCTGAGTGGGAGAGACTGCCTCTCTGCCGGACTCAGAAGGCTTCTTCCCTTCAGGGCCATTCCGTTTGTGTCTTACTTCGTGGAGGAGGCATGAGGGCGCCCAGAGATATTCTGACACGAAATGCCTAACGACACAGGATCTGGAGGAGCCGGTTTGTCAGTGGAAGGAGCCAAAAAGCCTGCATTCCTAAGGTCTCTGAGTACTGCCAGACACTCTGCCGTCCTAGGCCTAAGAACTGGAAATTGTGACGGCAAGGCAACACTTGGAATCCTAGGATGCAGTGGAAGTGCGACTCTCCAACTGGATGGAAGAAGCTTCCAAGCATAGTGTTCTTTCATGTACCCAAGAGAACCCAAGTGTCTGAGGCTGGTAGCGTTGTTGCTGGAGAGAACTGGCATGCCCGTGGGCCTGTCGGCTACTTTCCTGTTTCTGACCCTCTAAGGCAACTCTTCCAAAAAGCCTTTGGGACCCGCTTAGAGAGAACAGCTGCGAAGCTGATGCACAGAACATTCACCTAGAGACTAGCCCTGGGCCCCAAGCATCCATCTTTCTCTGGAGGGTACGTACCCCACCCAGGGATTCAAGCAGGGACTTTGCCTTGTACAACTTACGCAGGAAACTGGGAGGCGATGGAGGGCCACCTTACCTGCGCTCACACTACGTGGCCCGGAGAAGTTATCACGCAGCCGAATTCAACACCCTTCCACTACCCGTGTGTAGCCAAAAGAAGCGCTGGGCAGTGGGTGTTCTCAGCCCAAGAGCAGTCCTTGTTCTGGGCCGCACCTGCTCTGTGGTTCAAAGGTTCTCTGAGTCTGCTCCTTTGGAGGCATTTCAGAGCTGACGCTGTCCCTGGGCTGCCGAAGCAAAGAGGCATAGCCGCCGCTCACGCTGAAGGCATGGGCTTGTTTCCCATTCAGAGAGTGTATGTTGCCCCTCCCGGGCTGGCGGCGTGTAAGGTGACAGCATTTGCGCTGCCCCTGGAAAATGCAAGCGGCTGTACCCGATTTGGGCTGCCTGGTGAAACAACTTGCAGTCACCAGCACCCTGAAAGTGTGAGTCCTAGCTAGGTAAAACCGGCCTACGGAGGCTAGAGGGGAGCAAACATGTTAAACTTGTGGCGAAAGTCTTTGACCAATGACCAATATGCTTGTGCTTGGGCGAGGGTTAGGCAGGAACTTTCCAACACAGGGTTTCTACCTCGCCCAAAGCCGTCCCTTTGGGCTGAAGCAGGCGGCGGGTCTGCATCACAGTCTGGGAAGGAGGGCCTCAGGTGCGTCTGCCAACTGACTGCCCTCCATCATAGCCAGCTGAGAAAATATGGCAAGGCTGATGGAACCCACTTACAACGAAATGTTTCTCTTCAGAAGAGGAGATTTTGCTACCCAACGTCAGCAGCTCCTCGGAGTGCTCTTCTGCTGTAGACTAGGGCAAGCTCCCACGGTCCTAAGATTATGAACGGCTCTTTTCCAGTGGGCTCATCCGAGAGAGAGCCAGAAGGGCTGACCTCAACCAATAGGGCTGATACACCGTGAGTGCTTCGGGCAGGGCAGGGCAGTCCTGAGCCCATGTGCCACCTAAGGAATGAAAGCAAAGTTCCCTAGCCACAGGAAAGCAGACCGAGGCCTGCTGTTGTCTCTATGCAATTGACGTGAGCCTGAGGGTGAGGCCTACACTACATTGTGGAAAAGCTCGGGGTCACGGCTGTCTTTCTCCCCCTCTCGGTCCCATACCCTGGGCTCAGCCATGGGGGAATGCTGAGTGGGAGAGACTGCCTCTCTGCCGGACTCAGAAGGCTTCTTCCCTTCAGGGCCATTCCGTTTGTGTCTTACTTCGTGGAGGAGGCATGAGGGCGCCCAGAGATATTCTGACACGAAATGCCTAACGACACAGGATCTGGAGGAGCCGGTTTGTCAGTGGAAGGAGCCAAAAAGCCTGCATTCCTAAGGTCTCTGAGTACTGCCAGACACTCTGCCGTCCTAGGCCTAAGAACTGGAAATTGTGACGGCAAGGCAACACTTGGAATCCTAGGATGCAGTGGAAGTGCGACTCTCCAACTGGATGGAAGAAGCTTCCAAGCATAGTGTTCTTTCATGTACCCAAGAGAACCCAAGTGTCTGAGGCTGGTAGCGTTGTTGCTGGAGAGAACTGGCATGCCCGTGGGCCTGTCGGCTACTTTCCTGTTTCTGACCCTCTAAGGCAACTCTTCCAAAAAGCCTTTGGGACCCGCTTAGAGAGAACAGCTGCGAAGCTGATGCACAGAACATTCACCTAGAGACTAGCCCTGGGCCCCAAGCATCCATCTTTCTCTGGAGGGTACGTACCCCACCCAGGGATTCAAGCAGGGACTTTGCCTTGTACAACTTATGCAGGAAACTGGGAGGAGATGGAGGGCCACCCTACCTGCGCTCACACTACGTGGCCCGGAGAAGTTATCACGCAGCCGAATTCAACACCCTTCCACTACCTGTGTGTAGCCAAAAGAAGCGCTGGGCAGTGGGTGTTCTCAGCCCAAGAGCAGTCCTTGTTCTGGGCCGCACCTGCTCTGTGGTTCAAAGGTTCTCTGAGTCTGCTCCTTTGGAGGCATTTCAGAGCTGACGCTGTCCCTGGGCTGCCGAAGCAAAGAGGCATAGCCGCCTTTCACGCTGAAGGCATGGGCTTGTTTCCCATTCAGAGAGTGTATGTTGCCCCTCCCGGGCTGGCGGCGTGTAAGGTGACAGCATTTGCGCTGCCCCTGGAAAATGCAAGCGCCTGTACCCGATTTGGGCTGCCTGGTGAAACAACTTGCAGTCACCAGCACCCTGAAAGTGTGAGTCCTAGCTAGGTAAAACCGGCCTACGGAGGCTAGAGGGGAGCAAACATGTTAAACTTGTGGCGAAAGTCTTTGACCAATGACCAATATGCTTGTGCTTGGGCGAGGGTTAGGCAGGAACTTTCCAACACAGGGTTTCTACCTCGCCCAAAGCCGTCCCTTTGGGCTGAAGCAGGCGGCGGGTCTGCATCACAGTCTGGGAAGGAGGGCCTCAGGTGCGTCTGCCAACTGACTGCCCTTCAACATAGCCAGCTGAGAAAATATGGCAAGGCTGATGGAACCCACTTACAACGAAATGTTTCTCTTCAGAAGAGGAGATTTTGCTACCCAACTTCAGCAGCTCTTCAGAGTGCTCTTCTGCTGTAAACTAGGGCAAGCTCCCACGGTCCTAAGATTATGAACGGCTCTTTTCCAGTGGGCTCATCCGAGAGAGAGCCAGACTGGCTGATCTCAACAAATAGGGCTGATGCACCGTGAGTGCTTCGGGCAGGGCAGTCCTGAGCCAATGTGCAACCTAAGGAATGAAAGCAAAGTTTCCTAGCCACAGGAAAGCAGACCGAGGCCTGCTGTTTTCTCTAAGCAATTGACGTGAGCCTGAGGCTGAGGCCTACACTACATTGTGGAAAAGCTCGGAGTCACGGCTGTCTTTCTCAACCTCTCGGTCCCATACCCTGGGCTCAGCCATGGGGGAATGCTGAGTGGGAGAGACTGCCTCTCTGCCGGACTCAGAAGGCTTCTTCCCTTTAGGGCCATTCCGTTTGTGTCTTACTTCGTGGAGGAGGAATGAGGGCGCCCAGAGATATTCTGACATGAAATGCCTAACGACACAGGATCTGGAGGAGCTGGTTTGTCAGTGGAAGGAGCCAGAAAGCCTGCATTCCTAAGGTCTCTGAGAACTGCCAGACACTCTGCCGTCCTAGGCCTAAGAATTGGAAATTGTGACGGCAAGGCAACACTTGGAATCCTAGGATGCAGTGGAAGTGCGACTCTCAAACTGGATGGAAGAAGCTTCCAAGCATAGTGTTCTTTCATGTACCAAAGAGAACCCAAGTGTCTGAGCCTGGTAGCGTTGTTGCTGGAGAGAACTGGCATGCCCGTGGGCCTGTCGGCTACTTTCCTGTTTCTGACCCTCTAAGGCAACTCTTCCAAAAAGCCTTTGGGACCCGCTTAGGGAGAACAGCTGCGAAGCTGATGCACAGAACATTCACCTAGAGACTAGCCCTGGGTCCCAAGCATCCATCTTTCTCTGGAGGGTACGTACCCCACCCAGGGATTCAAGCAGGGACTTTGCCTTGTACAACTTACGCAGGAAACTGGGAGGAGATGGAGGGCCACCCTACCTGCGCTCACACTACGTGGCCCGGAGAAGTTATCACGCAGCCGAATTCAACACCCTTCCACTACACGTGTGTAGCCAAAAGAAGCGCTGGGCAGTGGGTGTTCTCAGCCCAGGAGCAGTCCTTGTTCTGGGCCGCACCTGCTCTGTGGTTCAAAGGTTCTCTGAGTCTGCTCCTTTGGAGGCATTTCAGAGCTGACGCTGTCCCTGGGCTGCCGAAGCAAAGAGGCATAGCCGCCTTTCACGCTGAAGGCATGGGCTTGTTTCCCATTCAGAGAGTGTATGTTGCCCCTCCCGGGCTGGCGGCGTGTAAGGGGACAGCATTTGCGCTGCCCCTGGAAAATGCAAGTGGCTGTACCCGATTTGGGCTGCCTGGTGAAACAACTTGCAGTCACCAGCACCCTGAAAGTGTGAGTCCTAGCTAGGTAAACCCGGCCTTTGGAGTCTAGAGGGGAGGAAACATGTTCAACTTGTGGGGAAAGTCTTTGACCAATGACCAATATGCTTGTGCTTGGGCGAGGGTTAGGCAGGAACTTTCCAACACAGGGTTTTTACCTCGCCAAAAGCCGTCCCTTTGGGCTGAAGCAGGCGGCGGGCCTGCATCACAGTCTGAGAAGGAGGGCCTCAGGTGAGTCTGCCAACTGACTGCCCTCCATCATAGCCAGCTGAGAAAATATGGCAAGGCTGATGGAACCCACTTACAACGAAATGTTTCTCTTCAGAAGAGGAGATTTTGCTACCCAACGTCAGCAACTCCTCAGAGTGCTCTTCTGCTGTAGACTAGGGCAAGCTCCCACGGTCCTAAGATTATGAACGGCTCTTTTCCAGTTGGCTCATCCGAGAGAGAGGCAGAAGGGGTGATCTCAACAAATAGGGCTGATACACCGTGAGTGCTTCGGGCAGGGCAGTCCTGAGCCAATGTGCCACCTAAGGAATGAAAGCAAAGTTTCCTAGCCACAGGAAAGCAGACCGAGGCCTGCTGTTTTCTCTAAGCAATTGACGTGAGCCTGAGGGTGAGGCCTACACTACATTGTGGAAAAGCTCGGGGTCACGGCTGTCTTTCTCCCCCTCTCGGTCCCATACCCTGGGCTCAGCCATGGGGGAATGCTGAGTGGGAGAGACTGCCTCTCTGCCGGACTCAGAAGGCTTCTTCCCTTTAGGGCCATTCCGTTTGTGTCTTACTTCGTGGAGGAGGAATGAGGGCGCCCAGAGATATTCTGACATGAAATGCCTAACGACACAGGATCTGGAGGAGCCGGTTTGTCAGTGGAAGGAGCCAAAAAGCCTGCATTCCTAAGGTCTCTGAGAACTGCCAGACACTCTGCCGTCCTAGGCCTAAGAACTGGAAATTGTGACGGCAAGGCAACACTTGGAATCCTAGGATGCAGTGGAAGTGCGACTCTCCAACTGGATGGAAGAAGCTTCCAAGCATAGTGTTCTTTCATGTACCAAAGAGAACCCAAGTGTCTGAGGCTGGTAGCGTTGTTGCTGGAGAGAACTGGCATGCCCGTGGGCCTGTCGGCTACTTTCCTGTTTCTGACCCTCTAAGGCAACTCTTCCAAAAAGCCTTTGAGACCCGCTTAGAGAGAACAGCTGCGAAGCTGATGCACAGAACATTAACCTAGAGACTAGCCCTGGGTCCCAAGTATCCATCTTTCTCTGGAGGGTACGTACCCCACCCAGGGATTCAAGCAGGGACTTTGCCTTGTACAACTTACGCAGGAAACTGGGAGGAGATGGAGGGCCACCCTACCTGCGCTCACACTACGTGGCCCGGAGAATTTATCACGCAGCCGAATTCCACACCCTTCCACTACACGTGTGTAGCCAAAAGAAGCGCTGGGCAGTGGGTGTTCTCAGCCCAAGAGCAGTCCTTGTTCTGGGCCGCACCTGCTCTGTGGTTCAAAGGTTCTCTGAGTCTGCTCCTTTGGAGGCATTTCAGAGCTGACGCTGTCCCTGGGCTGCCGAAGCAAAGAGGCATAGCCGCCTTTCACGTTGAAGGCATGGGCTTGTTTCCCATTCAGAGAGTGTATGTTGCCCCTCCCGGGCTGGCGGCGTGTAAGGTGACAGCATTTGCGCTGCCCCTGGAAAATGCAAGCGGCTGTACCCGATTTGGGCTGCCTGGTGAAAAAACTTGCAGTCACCAGCACCGTGAAAGTGTGAGTCCTAGCTAGGTAAACTTGGCCTTCGGAGGCTAGAGGGGAGCAAACATGTTAAAATTGTGGGGAAAGTCTTTGACCAATGACCAATATGCTTGTGCTTGGGCGAGGGTTAGGCAGGAACTTTCCAACACAGGGTTTTTACCTCGCCAAAAGCCGTCCCTTTGGGCTGAAGCAGGCGGCGGGTCTGCATCACAGTCTGGGAAGGAGGGCCTCAGGTGCGTCTGCCAACTGACTGCCCTCCATCATAGCCAGCTGAGAAAATATGGCAAGGCTGATGGAACCCACTTACAACGAAATGTTTCTCTTCAGAAGAGGAGATTTTGCTACCCAACGTCAGCAGCTCTTCGGAGTGCTCTTCTGCTGTAAACTAGGGCAAGCTCCCACGGTCCTAAGATTATGAACGGCTCTTTTCCAGTTGGCTCATCCGAGAGAGAGCCAGACTGGCTGATCTCAACAAATAGGGCTGATGCACCGTGAGTGCTTCGGGCAGGGCAGTCCTGAGCCAATGTGCAACCTAAGGAATGAAAGCAAAGTTTCCTAGCCACAGGAAAGCAGACCGAGGCCTGCTGTTGTCTCTAAGCAATTGACGTGAGCCTGAGGGTGAGGCCTACACTACATTGTGGAAAAGCTCGGGGTCACGGCTGTCTTTCTCCCCCTCTCGGTCCCATACCCTGGGCTCAGCCATGGGGGAATGCTGAGTGGGATAGACTGCCTCTCTGCCGGACTCAGAAGGCTTCTTCCCTTCAGGGCCATTCCGTTTGTGTCTTACTTCGTGGAGGAGGAATGAGGGCGCCCAGAGATATTCTGACATGAAATGCCTAACGACACAGGATCTGGAGGAGCTGGTTTGTCAGTGGAAGGAGCCAAAAAGCCTGCATTCTTAGGTCTCTGAGTACTGCCAGACACTCTGCCGTCCTAGGCCTAAGAATTGGAAATTGTGACGGCAAGGCAACACTTGGAATCCTAGGATGCAGTGGAAGTGCGACTCTCCAACTGGATGGAAGAAGCTTCCAAGCATAGTGTTCTTTCATGTACCCAAGAGAACCCAAGTGTCTGAGGCTGGTAGCGTTGTTGCTGGAGAGAACTGGCATGCCCGTGGGCCTGTCGGCTACTTTCCTGTTTCTGACCCTCTAAGGCAACTCTTCCAAAAAGCCTTTGGGACCCGCTTAGAGAGAACAGCTGCGAAGCTGATGCACAGAACATTCACCTAGAGACTAGCCCTGGGCCCCAAGCATCCATCTTTCTCTGGAGGGTACGTACCCCACCCAGGGATTCAAGCAGGGACTTTGCCTTGTACAACTTATGCAGGAAACTGGGAGGAGATGGAGGGCCACCCTACCTGCGCTCACACTACGTGGCCCGGAGAAGTTATCACGCAGCCGAATTCAACACCCTTCCACTACCCGTGTGTAGCCAAAAGAAGCGCTGGGCAGTGGGTGTTCTCAGCCCAAGAGCAGTCCTTGTTCTGGGCCGCACCTGCTCTGTGGTTCAAAGGTTCTCTGAGTCTGCTCCTTTGGAGGCATTTCAGAGCTGACGCTGTCCCTGGGCTGCCGAAGCAAAGAGGCATAGCCGCCTTTCACGCTGAAGGCATGGGCTTGTTTCCCATTCAGAGAGTGTATGTTGCCCCTCCCGGGCTGGCGGCGTGTAAGGTGACAGCATTTGCGCTGCCCCTGGAAAATGCAAGCGGCTGTACCCGATTTGGGCTGCCTGGTGAAACAACTTGCAGTCACCAGCACCCTGAAAGTGTGAGTCCTAGCTAGGTAAAACCGGCCTACGGAGGCTAGAGGGGAGCAAACATGTTAAACTTGTGGCGAAAGTCTTTGACCAATGACCAATATGCTTGTGCTTGGGCGAGGGTTAGGCAGGAACTTTCCAACACAGGGTTTCTACCTCGCCCAAAGCCGTCCCTTTGGGCTGAAGCAGGCGGCGGGTCTGCATCACAGTCTGGGAAGGAGGGCCTCAGGTGCGTCTGCCAACTGACTGCCCTTCAACATAGCCAGCTGAGAAAATATGGCAAGGCTGATGGAACCCACTTACAACGAAATGTTTCTCTTCAGAAGAGGAGATTTTGCTACCCAACTTCAGCAGCTCTTCAGAGTGCTCTTCTGCTGTAAACTAGGGCAAGCTCCCACGGTCCTAAGATTATGAACGGCTCTTTTCCAGTGGGCTCATCCGAGAGAGAGCCAGACTGGCTGATCTCAACAAATAGGGCTGATGCACCGTGAGTGCTTCGGGCAGGGCAGTCCTGAGCCAATGTGCCACCTAAGGAATGAAAGCAAAGTTTCCTAGCCACAGGAAAGCAGACCGAGGCCTGCTGTTTTCTCTAAGCAATTGACGTGAGCCTGAGGCTGAGGCCTACACTACATTGTGGAAAAGCTCGGAGTCACGGCTGTCTTTCTCAACCTCTCGGTCCCATACCCTGGGCTCAGCCATGGGGGAATGCTGAGTGGGAGAGACTGCCTCTCTGCCGGACTCAGAAGGCTTCTTCCCTTTAGGGCCATTCCGTTTGTGTCTTACTTCGTGGAGGAGGAATGAGGGCGCCCAGAGATATTCTGACATGAAATGCCTAACGACACAGGATCTGGAGGAGCTCGTTTGTCAGTGGAAGGAGCCAGAAAGCCTGCATTCCTAAGGTCTCTGAGAACTGCCAGACACTCTGCCGTCCTAGGCCTAAGAATTGGAAATTGTGACGGCAAGGCAACACTTGGAATCCTAGGATGCAGTGGAAGTGCGACTCTCAAACTGGATGGAAGAAGCTTCCAAGCATAGTGTTCTTTCATGTACCAAAGAGAACCCAAGTGTCTGAGCCTGGTAGCGTTGTTGCTGGAGAGAACTGGCATGCCCGTGGGCCTGTCGGCTACTTTCCTGTTTCTGACCCTCTAAGGCAACTCTTCCAAAAAGCCTTTGGGACCCGCTTAGGGAGAACAGCTGCGAAGCTGATGCACAGAACATTCACCTAGAGACTAGCCCTGGGTCCCAAGCATCCATCTTTCTCTGGAGGGTACGTACCCCACCCAGGGATTCAAGCAGGGACTTTGCCTTGTACAACTTACGCAGGAAACTGGGAGGAGATGGAGGGCCACCCTACCTGCGCTCACACTACGTGGCCCGGAGAAGTTATCACGCAGCCGAATTCAACACCCTTCCACTACACGTGTGTAGCCAAAAGAAGCGCTGGGCAGTGGGTGTTCTCAGCCCAGGAGCAGTCCTTGTTCTGGGCCGCACCTGCTCTGTGGTTCAAAGGTTCTCTGAGTCTGCTCCTTTGGAGGCATTTCAGAGCTGACGCTGTCCCTGGGCTGCCGAAGCAAAGAGGCATAGCCGCCTTTCACGCTGAAGGCATGGGCTTGTTTCCCATTCAGAGAGTGTATGTTGCCCCTCCCGGGCTGGCGGCGTGTAAGGGGACAGCATTTGCGCTGCCCCTGGAAAATGCAAGTGGCTGTACCCGATTTGGGCTGCCTGGTGAAACAACTTGCAGTCACCAGCACCCTGAAAGTGTGAGTCCTAGCTAGGTAAACCCGGCCTTTGGAGTCTAGAGGGGAGGAAACATGTTCAACTTGTGGGGAAAGTCTTTGACCAATGACCAATATGCTTGTGCTTGGGCGAGGGTTAGGCAGGAACTTTCCAACACAGGGTTTTTACCTCGCCAAAAGCCGTCCCTTTGGGCTGAAGCAGGCGGCGGGCCTGCATCACAGTCTGAGAAGGAGGGCCTCAGGTGAGTCTGCCAACTGACTGCCCTCCATCATAGCCAGCTGAGAAAATATGGCAAGGCTGATGGAACCCACTTACAACGAAATGTTTCTCTTCAGAAGAGGAGATTTTGCTACCCAACGTCAGCAACTCCTCAGAGTGCTCTTCTGCTGTAGACTAGGGCAAGCTCCCACGGTCCTAAGATTATGAACGGCTCTTTTCCAGTTGGCTCATCCGAGAGAGAGGCAGAAGGGGTGATCTCAACAAATAGGGCTGATACACCGTGAGTGCTTCGGGCAGGGCAGTCCTGAGCCAATGTGCCACCTAAGGAATGAAAGCAAAGTTTCCTAGCCACAGGAAAGCAGACCGAGGCCTGCTGTTTTCTCTAAGCAATTGACGTGAGCCTGAGGGTGAGGCCTACACTACATTGTGGAAAAGCTCGGGGTCACGGCTGTCTTTCTCCCCCTCTCGGTCCCATACCCTGGGCTCAGCCATGGGGGAATGCTGAGTGGGAGAGACTGCCTCTCTGCCGGACTCAGAAGGCTTCTTCCCTTTAGGGCCATTCCGTTTGTGTCTTACTTCGTGGAGGAGGAATGAGGGCGCCCAGAGATATTCTGACATGAAATGCCTAACGACACAGGATCTGGAGGAGCCGGTTTGTCAGTGGAAGGAGCCAAAAAGCCTGCATTCCTAAGGTCTCTGAGAACTGCCAGACACTCTGCCGTCCTAGGCCTAAGAACTGGAAATTGTGACGGCAAGGCAACACTTGGAATCCTAGGATGCAGTGGAAGTGCGACTCTCCAACTGGATGGAAGAAGCTTCCAAGCATAGTGTTCTTTCATGTACCAAAGAGAACCCAAGTGTCTGAGGCTGGTAGCGTTGTTGCTGGAGAGAACTGGCATGCCCGTGGGCCTGTCGGCTACTTTCCTGTTTCTGACCCTCTAAGGCAACTCTTCCAAAAAGCCTTTGAGACCCGCTTAGAGAGAACAGCTGCGAAGCTGATGCACAGAACATTAACCTAGAGACTAGCCCTGGGTCCCAAGTATCCATCTTTCTCTGGAGGGTACGTACCCCACCCAGGGATTCAAGCAGGGACTTTGCCTTGTACAACTTACGCAGGAAACTGGGAGGAGATGGAGGGCCACCCTACCTGCGCTCACACTACGTGGCCCGGAGAATTTATCACGCAGCCGAATTCCACACCCTTCCACTACACGTGTGTAGCCAAAAGAAGCGCTGGGCAGTGGGTGTTCTCAGCCCAAGAGCAGTCCTTGTTCTGGGCCGCACCTGCTCTGTGGTTCAAAGGTTCTCTGAGTCTGCTCCTTTGGAGGCATTTCAGAGCTGACGCTGTCCCTGGGCTGCCGAAGCAAAGAGGCATAGCCGCCTTTCACGTTGAAGGCATGGGCTTGTTTCCCATTCAGAGAGTGTATGTTGCCCCTCCCGGGCTGGCGGCGTGTAAGGTGACAGCATTTGCGCTGCCCCTGGAAAATGCAAGCGGCTGTACCCGATTTGGGCTGCCTGGTGAAAAAACTTGCAGTCACCAGCACCGTGAAAGTGTGAGTCCTAGCTAGGTAAACTTGGCCTTCGGAGGCTAGAGGGGAGCAAACATGTTAAAATTGTGGGGAAAGTCTTTGACCAATGACCAATATGCTTGTGCTTGGGCGAGGGTTAGGCAGGAACTTTCCAACACAGGGTTTTTACCTCGCCAAAAGCCGTCCCTTTGGGCTGAAGCAGGCGGCGGGTCTGCATCACAGTCTGGGAAGGAGGGCCTCAGGTGCGTCTGCCAACTGACTGCCCTCCATCATAGCCAGCTGAGAAAATATGGCAAGGCTGATGGAACCCACTTACAACGAAATGTTTCTCTTCAGAAGAGGAGATTTTGCTACCCAACGTCAGCAGCTCTTCGGAGTGCTCTTCTGCTGTAAACTAGGGCAAGCTCCCACGGTCCTAAGATTATGAACGGCTCTTTTCCAGTTGGCTCATCCGAGAGAGAGCCAGACTGGCTGATCTCAACAAATAGGGCTGATGCACCGTGAGTGCTTCGGGCAGGGCAGTCCTGAGCCAATGTGCAACCTAAGGAATGAAAGCAAAGTTTCCTAGCCACAGGAAAGCAGACCGAGGCCTGCTGTTGTCTCTAAGCAATTGACGTGAGCCTGAGGGTGAGGCCTACACTACATTGTGGAAAAGCTCGGGGTCACGGCTGTCTTTCTCCCCCTCTCGGTCCCATACCCTGGGCTCAGCCATGGGGGAATGCTGAGTGGGAGAGACTGCCTCTCTGCCGGACTCAGAAGGCTTCTTCCCTTCAGGGCCATTCCGTTTGTGTCTTACTTCGTGGAGGAGGAATGAGGGCGCCCAGAGATATTCTGACATGAAATGCCTAACGACACAGGATCTGGAGGAGCTGGTTTGTCAGTGGAAGGAGCCAAAAAGCCTGCATTCCTAAGGTCTCTGAGTACTGCCAGACACTCTGCCGTCCTAGGCCTAAGAATTGGAAATTGTGACGGCAAGGCAACACTTGGAATCCTAGGATGCAGTGGAAGTGCGACTCTCCAACTGGATGGAAGAAGCTTCCAAGCATATTGTTCTTTCATGTACCAAAGAGAACCCAAGTGTCTGAGGCTGGTAGCGTTGTTGCTGGAGAGAACTGGCATGCCCGTGGGCCTGTCGGCTACTTTCCTGTTTCTGACCCTCTAAGGCAACTCTTCCAAAAAGCCTTTGGGACCCGCTTAGAGAGAACAGCTGCGAAGCTGATGCACAGAACATTCACCTAGAGACTAGCCCTGGGCCCCAAGCATCCATCTTTCTCTGGAGGGTACGTACCCCACCCAGGGATTCAAGCAGGGACTTTGCCTTGTACAACTTACGCAGGAAACTGGGAGGAGATGGAGGGCCACCCTACCTGCGCTCACACTACGTGGCCCGGAGAAGTTATCACGCAGCCGAATTCAACACCCTTCCACTACCCGTGTGTAGCCAAAAGAAGCGCTGGGCAGTGGGTGTTCTCAGCCCAAGAGCAGTCCTTGTTCTGGGCCGCACCTGCTCTGTGGTTCAAAGGTTCTCTGAGTCTGCTCCTTTGGAGGCATTTCAGAGCTGACGCTGTCCCTGGGCTGCCGAAGCAAAGAGGCATAGCCGCCTTTCACGCTGAAGGCATGGGCTTGTTTCCCATTCAGAGAGTGTATGTTGCCCCTCCCGGGCTGGCGGCGTGTAAGGTGACAGCATTTGCGCTGCCCCTGGAAAATGCAAGCGGCTGTACCCGATTTGGGCTGCCTGGTGAAACAACTTGCAGTCACCAGCACCCTGAAAGTGTGAGTCCTAGCTAGGTAAAACCGGCCTACGGAGGCTAGAGGGGAGCAAACATGTTAAACTTGTGGCGAAAGTCTTTGACCAATGACCAATATGCTTGTGCTTGGGCGAGGGTTAGGCAGGAACTTTCCAACACAGGGTTTCTACCTCGCCCAAAGCCGTCCCTTTGGGCTGAAGCAGGCGGCGGGTCTGCATCACAGTCTGGGAAGGAGGGCCTCAGGTGCGTCTGCCAACTGACTGCCCTCCATCATAGCCAGCTGAGAAAATATGGCAAGGCTGATGGAACCCACTTACAACGAAATGTTTCTCTTCAGAAGAGGAGATTTTGCTACCCAACGTCAGCAGCTCCTCGGAGTGCTCTTCTGCTGTAGACTAGGGCAAGCTCCCACGGTCCTAAGATTATGAACGGCTCTTTTCCAGTGGGCTCATCCGAGAGAGAGCCAGAAGGGCTGACCTCAACCAATAGGGCTGATACACCGTGAGTGCTTCGGGCAGGGCAGGGCAGTCCTGAGCCCATGTGCCACCTAAGGAATGAAAGCAAAGTTCCCTAGCCACAGGAAAGCAGACCGAGGCCTGCTGTTGTCTCTATGCAATTGACGTGAGCCTGAGGGTGAGGCCTACACTACATTGTGGAAAAGCTCGGGGTCACGGCTGTCTTTCTCCCCCTCTCGGTCCCATACCCTGGGCTCAGCCATGGGGGAATGCTGAGTGGGAGAGACTGCCTCTCTGCCGGACTCAGAAGGCTTCTTCCCTTCAGGGCCATTCCGTTTGTGTCTTACTTCGTGGAGGAGGCATGAGGGCGCCCAGAGATATTCTGACACGAAATGCCTAACGACACAGGATCTGGAGGAGCCGGTTTGTCAGTGGAAGGAGCCAAAAAGCCTGCATTCCTAAGGTCTCTGAGTACTGCCAGACACTCTGCCGTCCTAGGCCTAAGAACTGGAAATTGTGACGGCAAGGCAACACTTGGAATCCTAGGATGCAGTGGAAGTGCGACTCTCAAACTGGATGGAAGAAGCTTCCAAGCATAGTGTTCTTTCATGTACCAAAGAGAACCCAAGTGTCTGAGGCTGGTAGCGTTGTTGCTGGAGAGAACTGGCATGCCCGTGGGCCTGTCGGCTACTTTCCTGTGTCTGACCCTCTAAGGCAACTCTTCCAAAAAGCCTTTGGGACCCGCTTAGAGAGAACAGCTGCGAAGCTGATGCACAGAACATTCACCTAGAGACTAGCCCTGGGCCCCAAGCATCCATCTTTCTCTGGAGGGTACGTACCCCACCCAGGGATTCAAGCAGGGACTTTGCCTTGTACAACTTACGCAGGAAACTGGGAGGAGATGGAGGGCCACCCTACCTGCGCTCACACTACGTGGCCCGGAGAAGTTATCACGCAGCCGAATTCAACACCCTTCCACTACCCGTGTGTAGCCAAAAGAAGCGCTGGGCAGTGGGTGTTCTCAGCCCAAGAGCAGTCCTTGTTCTGGGCCGCACCTGCTCTGTGGTTCAAAGGTTCTCTGAGTCTGCTCCTTTGGAGGCATTTCAGAGCTGACGCTGTCCCTGGGCTGCCGAAGCAAAGAGGCATAGCCGCCTTTCACGCTGAAGGCATGGGCTTGTTTCCCATTCAGAGAGTGTATGTTGCCCCTCCCGGGCTGGCGGCGTGTAAGGTGACAGCATTTGCGCTGCCCCTGGAAAATGCAAGCGGCTGTACCCGATTTGGGCTGCCTGGTGAAACAACTTGCAGTCACCAGCACCCTGAAAGTGTGAGTCCTAGCTAGGTAAAACCGGCCTACGGAGGCTAGAGGGGAGCAAACATGTTAAACTTGTGGCGAAAGTCTTTGACCAATGACCAATATGCTTGTGCTTGGGCGAGGGTTAGGCAGGAACTTTCCAACACAGGGTTTCTACCTCGCCCAAAGCCGTCCCTTTGGGCTGAAGCAGGCGGCGGGTCTGCATCACAGTCTGGGAAGGAGGGCCTCAGGTGCGTCTGCCAACTGACTGCCCTCCATCATAGCCAGCTGAGAAAATATGGCAAGGCTGATGGAACCCACTTACAACGAAATGTTTCTCTTCAGAAGAGGAGATTTTGCTACCCAACGTCAGCAGCTCCTCGGAGTGCTCTTCTGCTGTAGACTAGGGCAAGCTCCCACGGTCCTAAGATTATGAACGGCTCTTTTCCAGTGGGCTCATCCGAGAGAGAGCCAGAAGGGCTGACCTCAACCAATAGGGCTGATACACCGTGAGTGCTTCGGGCAGGGCAGGGCAGTCCTGAGCCCATGTGCCACCTAAGGAATGAAAGCAAAGTTCCCTAGCCACAGGAAAGCAGACCGAGGCCTGCTGTTGTCTCTATGCAATTGACGTGAGCCTGAGGGTGAGGCCTACACTACATTGTGGAAAAGCTCGGGGTCACGGCTGTCTTTCTCCCCCTCTCGGTCCCATACCCTGGGCTCAGCCATGGGGGAATGCTGAGTGGGAGAGACTGCCTCTCTGCCGGACTCAGAAGGCTTCTTCCCTTCAGGGCCATTCCGTTTGTGTCTTACTTCGTGGAGGAGGCATGAGGGCGCCCAGAGATATTCTGACACGAAATGCCTAACGACACAGGATCTGGAGGAGCCGGTTTGTCAGTGGAAGGAGCCAAAAAGCCTGCATTCCTAAGGTCTCTGAGTACTGCCAGACACTCTGCCGTCCTAGGCCTAAGAACTGGAAATTGTGACGGCAAGGCAACACTTGGAATCCTAGGATGCAGTGGAAGTGCGACTCTCCAACTGGATGGAAGAAGCTTCCAAGCATAGTGTTCTTTCATGTACCCAAGAGAACCCAAGTGTCTGAGGCTGGTAGCGTTGTTGCTGGAGAGAACTGGCATGCCCGTGGGCCTGTCGGCTACTTTCCTGTGTCTGACCCTCTAAGGCAACTCTTCCAAAAAGCCTTTGGGACCCGCTTAGAGAGAACAGCTGCGAAGCTGATGCACAGAACATTCACCTAGAGACTAGCCCTGGGCCCCAAGCATCCATCTTTCTCTGGAGGGTACGTACCCCACCCAGGGATTCAAGCAGGGACTTTGCCTTGTACAACTTACGCAGGAAACTGGGAGGAGATGGAGGGCCACCCTACCTGCGCTCACACTACGTGGCCCGGAGAAGTTATCACGCAGCCGAATTCAACACCCTTCCACTACCCGTGTGTAGCCAAAAGAAGCGCTGGGCAGTGGGTGTTCTCAGCCCAAGAGCAGTCCTTGTTCTGGGCCGCACCTGCTCTGTGGTTCAAAGGTTCTCTGAGTCTGCTCCTTTGGAGGCATTTCAGAGCTGACGCTGTCCCTGGGCTGCCGAAGCAAAGAGGCATAGCCGCCGCTCACGCTGAAGGCATGGGCTTGTTTCCCATTCAGAGAGTGTATGTTGCCCCTCCCGGGCTGGCGGCGTGTAAGGTGACAGCATTTGCGCTGCCCCTGGAAAATGCAAGCGGCTGTACCCGATTTGGGCTGCCTGGTGAAACAACTTGCAGTCACCAGCACCCTGAAAGTGTGAGTCCTAGCTAGGTAAAACCGGCCTACGGAGGCTAGAGGGGAGCAAACATGTTAAACTTGTGGCGAAAGTCTTTGACCAATGACCAATATGCTTGTGCTTGGGCGAGGGTTAGGCAGGAACTTTCCAACACAGGGTTTCTACCTCGCCCAAAGCCGTCCCTTTGGGCTGAAGCAGGCGGCGGGTCTGCATCACAGTCTGGGAAGGAGGGCCTCAGGTGCGTCTGCCAACTGACTGCCCTCCATCATAGCCAGCTGAGAAAATATGGCAAGGCTGATGGAACCCACTTACAACGAAATGTTTCTCTTCAGAAGAGGAGATTTTGCTACCCAACGTCAGCAGCTCCTCGGAGTGCTCTTCTGCTGTAGACTAGGGCAAGCTCCCACGGTCCTAAGATTATGAACGGCTCTTTTCCAGTGGGCTCATCCGAGAGAGAGCCAGAAGGGCTGACCTCAACCAATAGGGCTGATACACCGTGAGTGCTTCGGGCAGGGCAGGGCAGTCCTGAGCCCATGTGCCACCTAAGGAATGAAAGCAAAGTTCCCTAGCCACAGGAAAGCAGACCGAGGCCTGCTGTTGTCTCTATGCAATTGACGTGAGCCTGAGGGTGAGGCCTACACTACATTGTGGAAAAGCTCGGGGTCACGGCTGTCTTTCTCCCCCTCTCGGTCCCATACCCTGGGCTCAGCCATGGGGGAATGCTGAGTGGGAGAGACTGCCTCTCTGCCGGACTCAGAAGGCTTCTTCCCTTCAGGGCCATTCCGTTTGTGTCTTACTTCGTGGAGGAGGCATGAGGGCGCCCAGAGATATTCTGACACGAAATGCCTAACGACACAGGATCTGGAGGAGCCGGTTTGTCAGTGGAAGGAGCCAAAAAGCCTGCATTCCTAAGGTCTCTGAGTACTGCCAGACACTCTGCCGTCCTAGGCCTAAGAACTGGAAATTGTGACGGCAAGGCAACACTTGGAATCCTAGGATGCAGTGGAAGTGCGACTCTCCAACTGGATGGAAGAAGCTTCCAAGCATAGTGTTCTTTCATGTACCCAAGAGAACCCAAGTGTCTGAGGCTGGTAGCGTTGTTGCTGGAGAGAACTGGCATGCCCGTGGGCCTGTCGGCTACTTTCCTGTGTCTGACCCTCTAAGGCAACTCTTCCAAAAAGCCTTTGGGACCCGCTTAGAGAGAACAGCTGCGAAGCTGATGCACAGAACATTCACCTAGAGACTAGCCCTGGGCCCCAAGCATCCATCTTTCTCTGGAGGGTACGTACCCCACCCAGGGATTCAAGCAGGGACTTTGCCTTGTACAACTTACGCAGGAAACTGGGAGGAGATGGAGGGCCACCCTACCTGCGCTCACACTACGTGGCCCGGAGAAGTTATCACGCAGCCGAATTCAACACCCTTCCACTACCCGTGTGTAGCCAAAAGAAGCGCTGGGCAGTGGGTGTTCTCAGCCCAAGAGCAGTCCTTGTTCTGGGCCGCACCTGCTCTGTGGTTCAAAGGTTCTCTGAGTCTGCTCCTTTGGAGGCATTTCAGAGCTGACGCTGTCCCTGGGCTGCCGAAGCAAAGAGGCATAGCCGCCTTTCACGCTGAAGGCATGGGCTTGTTTCCCATTCAGAGAGTGTATGTTGCCCCTCCCGGGCTGGCGGCGTGTAAGGTGACAGCATTTGCGCTGCCCCTGGAAAATGCAAGCGGCTGTACCCGATTTGGGCTGCCTGGTGAAACAACTTGCAGTCACCAGCACCCTGAAAGTGTGAGTCCTAGCTAGGTAAAACCGGCCTACGGAGGCTAGAGGGGAGCAAACATGTTAAACTTGTGGCGAAAGTCTTTGACCAATGACCAATATGCTTGTGCTTGGGCGAGGGTTAGGCAGGAACTTTCCAACACAGGGTTTCTACCTCGCCCAAAGCCGTCCCTTTGGGCTGAAGCAGGCGGCGGGTCTGCATCACAGTCTGGGAAGGAGGGCCTCAGGTGCGTCTGCCAACTGACTGCCCTCCATCATAGCCAGCTGAGAAAATATGGCAAGGCTGATGGAACCCACTTACAACGAAATGTTTCTCTTCAGAAGAGGAGATTTTGCTACCCAACGTCAGCAGCTCCTCGGAGTGCTCTTCTGCTGTAGACTAGGGCAAGCTCCCACGGTCCTAAGATTATGAACGGCTCTTTTCCAGTGGGCTCATCCGAGAGAGAGCCAGAAGGGCTGACCTCAACCAATAGGGCTGATACACCGTGAGTGCTTCGGGCAGGGCAGGGCAGTCCTGAGCCCATGTGCCACCTAAGGAATGAAAGCAAAGTTCCCTAGCCACAGGAAAGCAGACCGAGGCCTGCTGTTGTCTCTATGCAATTGACGTGAGCCTGAGGGTGAGGCCTACACTACATTGTGGAAAAGCTCGGGGTCACGGCTGTCTTTCTCCCCCTCTCGGTCCCATACCCTGGGCTCAGCCATGGGGGAATGCTGAGTGGGAGAGACTGCCTCTCTGCCGGACTCAGAAGGCTTCTTCCCTTCAGGGCCATTCCGTTTGTGTCTTACTTCGTGGAGGAGGCATGAGGGCGCCCAGAGATATTCTGACACGAAATGCCTAACGACACAGGATCTGGAGGAGCCGGTTTGTCAGTGGAAGGAGCCAAAAAGCCTGCATTCCTAAGGTCTCTGAGTACTGCCAGACACTCTGCCGTCCTAGGCCTAAGAACTGGAAATTGTGACGGCAAGGCAACACTTGGAATCCTAGGATGCAGTGGAAGTGCGACTCTCCAACTGGATGGAAGAAGCTTCCAAGCATAGTGTTCTTTCATGTACCCAAGAGAACCCAAGTGTCTGAGGCTGGTAGCGTTGTTGCTGGAGAGAACTGGCATGCCCGTGGGCCTGTCGGCTACTTTCCTGTTTCTGACCCTCTAAGGCAACTCTTCCAAAAAGCCTTTGGGACCCGCTTAGAGAGAACAGCTGCGAAGCTGATGCACAGAACATTCACCTAGAGACTAGCCCTGGGCCCCAAGCATCCATCTTTCTCTGGAGGGTACGTACCCCACCCAGGGATTCAAGCAGGGACTTTGCCTTGTACAACTTATGCAGGAAACTGGGAGGAGATGGAGGGCCACCCTACCTGCGCTCACACTACGTGGCCCGGAGAAGTTATCACGCAGCCGAATTCAACACCCTTCCACTACCTGTGTGTAGCCAAAAGAAGCGCTGGGCAGTGGGTGTTCTCAGCCCAAGAGCAGTCCTTGTTCTGGGCCGCACCTGCTCTGTGGTTCAAAGGTTCTCTGAGTCTGCTCCTTTGGAGGCATTTCAGAGCTGACGCTGTCCCTGGGCTGCCGAAGCAAAGAGGCATAGCCGCCTTTCACGCTGAAGGCATGGGCTTGTTTCCCATTCAGAGAGTGTATGTTGCCCCTCCCGGGCTGGCGGCGTGTAAGGTGACAGCATTTGCGCTGCCCCTGGAAAATGCAAGCGCCTGTACCCGATTTGGGCTGCCTGGTGAAACAACTTGCAGTCACCAGCACCCTGAAAGTGTGAGTCCTAGCTAGGTAAAACCGGCCTACGGAGGCTAGAGGGGAGCAAACATGTTAAACTTGTGGCGAAAGTCTTTGACCAATGACCAATATGCTTGTGCTTGGGCGAGGGTTAGGCAGGAACTTTCCAACACAGGGTTTCTACCTCGCCCAAAGCCGTCCCTTTGGGCTGAAGCAGGCGGCGGGTCTGCATCACAGTCTGGGAAGGAGGGCCTCAGGTGCGTCTGCCAACTGACTGCCCTTCAACATAGCCAGCTGAGAAAATATGGCAAGGCTGATGGAACCCACTTACAACGAAATGTTTCTCTTCAGAAGAGGAGATTTTGCTACCCAACTTCAGCAGCTCTTCAGAGTGCTCTTCTGCTGTAAACTAGGGCAAGCTCCCACGGTCCTAAGATTATGAACGGCTCTTTTCCAGTGGGCTCATCCGAGAGAGAGCCAGACTGGCTGATCTCAACAAATAGGGCTGATGCACCGTGAGTGCTTCGGGCAGGGCAGTCCTGAGCCAATGTGCAACCTAAGGAATGAAAGCAAAGTTTCCTAGCCACAGGAAAGCAGACCGAGGCCTGCTGTTTTCTCTAAGCAATTGACGTGAGCCTGAGGCTGAGGCCTACACTACATTGTGGAAAAGCTCGGAGTCACGGCTGTCTTTCTCAACCTCTCGGTCCCATACCCTGGGCTCAGCCATGGGGGAATGCTGAGTGGGAGAGACTGCCTCTCTGCCGGACTCAGAAGGCTTCTTCCCTTTAGGGCCATTCCGTTTGTGTCTTACTTCGTGGAGGAGGAATGAGGGCGCCCAGAGATATTCTGACATGAAATGCCTAACGACACAGGATCTGGAGGAGCTGGTTTGTCAGTGGAAGGAGCCAGAAAGCCTGCATTCCTAAGGTCTCTGAGAACTGCCAGACACTCTGCCGTCCTAGGCCTAAGAATTGGAAATTGTGACGGCAAGGCAACACTTGGAATCCTAGGATGCAGTGGAAGTGCGACTCTCAAACTGGATGGAAGAAGCTTCCAAGCATAGTGTTCTTTCATGTACCAAAGAGAACCCAAGTGTCTGAGCCTGGTAGCGTTGTTGCTGGAGAGAACTGGCATGCCCGTGGGCCTGTCGGCTACTTTCCTGTTTCTGACCCTCTAAGGCAACTCTTCCAAAAAGCCTTTGGGACCCGCTTAGGGAGAACAGCTGCGAAGCTGATGCACAGAACATTCACCTAGAGACTAGCCCTGGGTCCCAAGCATCCATCTTTCTCTGGAGGGTACGTACCCCACCCAGGGATTCAAGCAGGGACTTTGCCTTGTACAACTTACGCAGGAAACTGGGAGGAGATGGAGGGCCACCCTACCTGCGCTCACACTACGTGGCCCGGAGAAGTTATCACGCAGCCGAATTCAACACCCTTCCACTACACGTGTGTAGCCAAAAGAAGCGCTGGGCAGTGGGTGTTCTCAGCCCAGGAGCAGTCCTTGTTCTGGGCCGCACCTGCTCTGTGGTTCAAAGGTTCTCTGAGTCTGCTCCTTTGGAGGCATTTCAGAGCTGACGCTGTCCCTGGGCTGCCGAAGCAAAGAGGCATAGCCGCCTTTCACGCTGAAGGCATGGGCTTGTTTCCCATTCAGAGAGTGTATGTTGCCCCTCCCGGGCTGGCGGCGTGTAAGGGGACAGCATTTGCGCTGCCCCTGGAAAATGCAAGTGGCTGTACCCGATTTGGGCTGCCTGGTGAAACAACTTGCAGTCACCAGCACCCTGAAAGTGTGAGTCCTAGCTAGGTAAACCCGGCCTTTGGAGTCTAGAGGGGAGGAAACATGTTCAACTTGTGGGGAAAGTCTTTGACCAATGACCAATATGCTTGTGCTTGGGCGAGGGTTAGGCAGGAACTTTCCAACACAGGGTTTTTACCTCGCCAAAAGCCGTCCCTTTGGGCTGAAGCAGGCGGCGGGCCTGCATCACAGTCTGAGAAGGAGGGCCTCAGGTGAGTCTGCCAACTGACTGCCCTCCATCATAGCCAGCTGAGAAAATATGGCAAGGCTGATGGAACCCACTTACAACGAAATGTTTCTCTTCAGAAGAGGAGATTTTGCTACCCAACGTCAGCAACTCCTCAGAGTGCTCTTCTGCTGTAGACTAGGGCAAGCTCCCACGGTCCTAAGATTATGAACGGCTCTTTTCCAGTTGGCTCATCCGAGAGAGAGGCAGAAGGGGTGATCTCAACAAATAGGGCTGATACACCGTGAGTGCTTCGGGCAGGGCAGTCCTGAGCCAATGTGCCACCTAAGGAATGAAAGCAAAGTTTCCTAGCCACAGGAAAGCAGACCGAGGCCTGCTGTTTTCTCTAAGCAATTGACGTGAGCCTGAGGGTGAGGCCTACACTACATTGTGGAAAAGCTCGGGGTCACGGCTGTCTTTCTCCCCCTCTCGGTCCCATACCCTGGGCTCAGCCATGGGGGAATGCTGAGTGGGAGAGACTGCCTCTCTGCCGGACTCAGAAGGCTTCTTCCCTTTAGGGCCATTCCGTTTGTGTCTTACTTCGTGGAGGAGGAATGAGGGCGCCCAGAGATATTCTGACATGAAATGCCTAACGACACAGGATCTGGAGGAGCCGGTTTGTCAGTGGAAGGAGCCAAAAAGCCTGCATTCCTAAGGTCTCTGAGAACTGCCAGACACTCTGCCGTCCTAGGCCTAAGAACTGGAAATTGTGACGGCAAGGCAACACTTGGAATCCTAGGATGCAGTGGAAGTGCGACTCTCCAACTGGATGGAAGAAGCTTCCAAGCATAGTGTTCTTTCATGTACCAAAGAGAACCCAAGTGTCTGAGGCTGGTAGCGTTGTTGCTGGAGAGAACTGGCATGCCCGTGGGCCTGTCGGCTACTTTCCTGTTTCTGACCCTCTAAGGCAACTCTTCCAAAAAGCCTTTGAGACCCGCTTAGAGAGAACAGCTGCGAAGCTGATGCACAGAACATTAACCTAGAGACTAGCCCTGGGTCCCAAGTATCCATCTTTCTCTGGAGGGTACGTACCCCACCCAGGGATTCAAGCAGGGACTTTGCCTTGTACAACTTACGCAGGAAACTGGGAGGAGATGGAGGGCCACCCTACCTGCGCTCACACTACGTGGCCCGGAGAATTTATCACGCAGCCGAATTCCACACCCTTCCACTACACGTGTGTAGCCAAAAGAAGCGCTGGGCAGTGGGTGTTCTCAGCCCAAGAGCAGTCCTTGTTCTGGGCCGCACCTGCTCTGTGGTTCAAAGGTTCTCTGAGTCTGCTCCTTTGGAGGCATTTCAGAGCTGACGCTGTCCCTGGGCTGCCGAAGCAAAGAGGCATAGCCGCCTTTCACGTTGAAGGCATGGGCTTGTTTCCCATTCAGAGAGTGTATGTTGCCCCTCCCGGGCTGGCGGCGTGTAAGGTGACAGCATTTGCGCTGCCCCTGGAAAATGCAAGCGGCTGTACCCGATTTGGGCTGCCTGGTGAAAAAACTTGCAGTCACCAGCACCGTGAAAGTGTGAGTCCTAGCTAGGTAAACTTGGCCTTCGGAGGCTAGAGGGGAGCAAACATGTTAAAATTGTGGGGAAAGTCTTTGACCAATGACCAATATGCTTGTGCTTGGGCGAGGGTTAGGCAGGAACTTTCCAACACAGGGTTTTTACCTCGCCAAAAGCCGTCCCTTTGGGCTGAAGCAGGCGGCGGGTCTGCATCACAGTCTGGGAAGGAGGGCCTCAGGTGCGTCTGCCAACTGACTGCCCTCCATCATAGCCAGCTGAGAAAATATGGCAAGGCTGATGGAACCCACTTACAACGAAATGTTTCTCTTCAGAAGAGGAGATTTTGCTACCCAACGTCAGCAGCTCTTCGGAGTGCTCTTCTGCTGTAAACTAGGGCAAGCTCCCACGGTCCTAAGATTATGAACGGCTCTTTTCCAGTTGGCTCATCCGAGAGAGAGCCAGACTGGCTGATCTCAACAAATAGGGCTGATGCACCGTGAGTGCTTCGGGCAGGGCAGTCCTGAGCCAATGTGCAACCTAAGGAATGAAAGCAAAGTTTCCTAGCCACAGGAAAGCAGACCGAGGCCTGCTGTTGTCTCTAAGCAATTGACGTGAGCCTGAGGGTGAGGCCTACACTACATTGTGGAAAAGCTCGGGGTCACGGCTGTCTTTCTCCCCCTCTCGGTCCCATACCCTGGGCTCAGCCATGGGGGAATGCTGAGTGGGATAGACTGCCTCTCTGCCGGACTCAGAAGGCTTCTTCCCTTCAGGGCCATTCCGTTTGTGTCTTACTTCGTGGAGGAGGAATGAGGGCGCCCAGAGATATTCTGACATGAAATGCCTAACGACACAGGATCTGGAGGAGCTGGTTTGTCAGTGGAAGGAGCCAAAAAGCCTGCATTCTTAGGTCTCTGAGTACTGCCAGACACTCTGCCGTCCTAGGCCTAAGAATTGGAAATTGTGACGGCAAGGCAACACTTGGAATCCTAGGATGCAGTGGAAGTGCGACTCTCCAACTGGATGGAAGAAGCTTCCAAGCATAGTGTTCTTTCATGTACCCAAGAGAACCCAAGTGTCTGAGGCTGGTAGCGTTGTTGCTGGAGAGAACTGGCATGCCCGTGGGCCTGTCGGCTACTTTCCTGTTTCTGACCCTCTAAGGCAACTCTTCCAAAAAGCCTTTGGGACCCGCTTAGAGAGAACAGCTGCGAAGCTGATGCACAGAACATTCACCTAGAGACTAGCCCTGGGCCCCAAGCATCCATCTTTCTCTGGAGGGTACGTACCCCACCCAGGGATTCAAGCAGGGACTTTGCCTTGTACAACTTATGCAGGAAACTGGGAGGAGATGGAGGGCCACCCTACCTGCGCTCACACTACGTGGCCCGGAGAAGTTATCACGCAGCCGAATTCAACACCCTTCCACTACCCGTGTGTAGCCAAAAGAAGCGCTGGGCAGTGGGTGTTCTCAGCCCAAGAGCAGTCCTTGTTCTGGGCCGCACCTGCTCTGTGGTTCAAAGGTTCTCTGAGTCTGCTCCTTTGGAGGCATTTCAGAGCTGACGCTGTCCCTGGGCTGCCGAAGCAAAGAGGCATAGCCGCCTTTCACGCTGAAGGCATGGGCTTGTTTCCCATTCAGAGAGTGTATGTTGCCCCTCCCGGGCTGGCGGCGTGTAAGGTGACAGCATTTGCGCTGCCCCTGGAAAATGCAAGCGGCTGTACCCGATTTGGGCTGCCTGGTGAAACAACTTGCAGTCACCAGCACCCTGAAAGTGTGAGTCCTAGCTAGGTAAAACCGGCCTACGGAGGCTAGAGGGGAGCAAACATGTTAAACTTGTGGCGAAAGTCTTTGACCAATGACCAATATGCTTGTGCTTGGGCGAGGGTTAGGCAGGAACTTTCCAACACAGGGTTTCTACCTCGCCCAAAGCCGTCCCTTTGGGCTGAAGCAGGCGGCGGGTCTGCATCACAGTCTGGGAAGGAGGGCCTCAGGTGCGTCTGCCAACTGACTGCCCTTCAACATAGCCAGCTGAGAAAATATGGCAAGGCTGATGGAACCCACTTACAACGAAATGTTTCTCTTCAGAAGAGGAGATTTTGCTACCCAACTTCAGCAGCTCTTCAGAGTGCTCTTCTGCTGTAAACTAGGGCAAGCTCCCACGGTCCTAAGATTATGAACGGCTCTTTTCCAGTGGGCTCATCCGAGAGAGAGCCAGACTGGCTGATCTCAACAAATAGGGCTGATGCACCGTGAGTGCTTCGGGCAGGGCAGTCCTGAGCCAATGTGCCACCTAAGGAATGAAAGCAAAGTTTCCTAGCCACAGGAAAGCAGACCGAGGCCTGCTGTTTTCTCTAAGCAATTGACGTGAGCCTGAGGCTGAGGCCTACACTACATTGTGGAAAAGCTCGGAGTCACGGCTGTCTTTCTCAACCTCTCGGTCCCATACCCTGGGCTCAGCCATGGGGGAATGCTGAGTGGGAGAGACTGCCTCTCTGCCGGACTCAGAAGGCTTCTTCCCTTTAGGGCCATTCCGTTTGTGTCTTACTTCGTGGAGGAGGAATGAGGGCGCCCAGAGATATTCTGACATGAAATGCCTAACGACACAGGATCTGGAGGAGCTCGTTTGTCAGTGGAAGGAGCCAGAAAGCCTGCATTCCTAAGGTCTCTGAGAACTGCCAGACACTCTGCCGTCCTAGGCCTAAGAATTGGAAATTGTGACGGCAAGGCAACACTTGGAATCCTAGGATGCAGTGGAAGTGCGACTCTCAAACTGGATGGAAGAAGCTTCCAAGCATAGTGTTCTTTCATGTACCAAAGAGAACCCAAGTGTCTGAGCCTGGTAGCGTTGTTGCTGGAGAGAACTGGCATGCCCGTGGGCCTGTCGGCTACTTTCCTGTTTCTGACCCTCTAAGGCAACTCTTCCAAAAAGCCTTTGGGACCCGCTTAGGGAGAACAGCTGCGAAGCTGATGCACAGAACATTCACCTAGAGACTAGCCCTGGGTCCCAAGCATCCATCTTTCTCTGGAGGGTACGTACCCCACCCAGGGATTCAAGCAGGGACTTTGCCTTGTACAACTTACGCAGGAAACTGGGAGGAGATGGAGGGCCACCCTACCTGCGCTCACACTACGTGGCCCGGAGAAGTTATCACGCAGCCGAATTCAACACCCTTCCACTACACGTGTGTAGCCAAAAGAAGCGCTGGGCAGTGGGTGTTCTCAGCCCAGGAGCAGTCCTTGTTCTGGGCCGCACCTGCTCTGTGGTTCAAAGGTTCTCTGAGTCTGCTCCTTTGGAGGCATTTCAGAGCTGACGCTGTCCCTGGGCTGCCGAAGCAAAGAGGCATAGCCGCCTTTCACGCTGAAGGCATGGGCTTGTTTCCCATTCAGAGAGTGTATGTTGCCCCTCCCGGGCTGGCGGCGTGTAAGGGGACAGCATTTGCGCTGCCCCTGGAAAATGCAAGTGGCTGTACCCGATTTGGGCTGCCTGGTGAAACAACTTGCAGTCACCAGCACCCTGAAAGTGTGAGTCCTAGCTAGGTAAACCCGGCCTTTGGAGTCTAGAGGGGAGGAAACATGTTCAACTTGTGGGGAAAGTCTTTGACCAATGACCAATATGCTTGTGCTTGGGCGAGGGTTAGGCAGGAACTTTCCAACACAGGGTTTTTACCTCGCCAAAAGCCGTCCCTTTGGGCTGAAGCAGGCGGCGGGCCTGCATCACAGTCTGAGAAGGAGGGCCTCAGGTGAGTCTGCCAACTGACTGCCCTCCATCATAGCCAGCTGAGAAAATATGGCAAGGCTGATGGAACCCACTTACAACGAAATGTTTCTCTTCAGAAGAGGAGATTTTGCTACCCAACGTCAGCAACTCCTCAGAGTGCTCTTCTGCTGTAGACTAGGGCAAGCTCCCACGGTCCTAAGATTATGAACGGCTCTTTTCCAGTTGGCTCATCCGAGAGAGAGGCAGAAGGGGTGATCTCAACAAATAGGGCTGATACACCGTGAGTGCTTCGGGCAGGGCAGTCCTGAGCCAATGTGCCACCTAAGGAATGAAAGCAAAGTTTCCTAGCCACAGGAAAGCAGACCGAGGCCTGCTGTTTTCTCTAAGCAATTGACGTGAGCCTGAGGGTGAGGCCTACACTACATTGTGGAAAAGCTCGGGGTCACGGCTGTCTTTCTCCCCCTCTCGGTCCCATACCCTGGGCTCAGCCATGGGGGAATGCTGAGTGGGAGAGACTGCCTCTCTGCCGGACTCAGAAGGCTTCTTCCCTTTAGGGCCATTCCGTTTGTGTCTTACTTCGTGGAGGAGGAATGAGGGCGCCCAGAGATATTCTGACATGAAATGCCTAACGACACAGGATCTGGAGGAGCCGGTTTGTCAGTGGAAGGAGCCAAAAAGCCTGCATTCCTAAGGTCTCTGAGAACTGCCAGACACTCTGCCGTCCTAGGCCTAAGAACTGGAAATTGTGACGGCAAGGCAACACTTGGAATCCTAGGATGCAGTGGAAGTGCGACTCTCCAACTGGATGGAAGAAGCTTCCAAGCATAGTGTTCTTTCATGTACCAAAGAGAACCCAAGTGTCTGAGGCTGGTAGCGTTGTTGCTGGAGAGAACTGGCATGCCCGTGGGCCTGTCGGCTACTTTCCTGTTTCTGACCCTCTAAGGCAACTCTTCCAAAAAGCCTTTGAGACCCGCTTAGAGAGAACAGCTGCGAAGCTGATGCACAGAACATTAACCTAGAGACTAGCCCTGGGTCCCAAGTATCCATCTTTCTCTGGAGGGTACGTACCCCACCCAGGGATTCAAGCAGGGACTTTGCCTTGTACAACTTACGCAGGAAACTGGGAGGAGATGGAGGGCCACCCTACCTGCGCTCACACTACGTGGCCCGGAGAATTTATCACGCAGCCGAATTCCACACCCTTCCACTACACGTGTGTAGCCAAAAGAAGCGCTGGGCAGTGGGTGTTCTCAGCCCAAGAGCAGTCCTTGTTCTGGGCCGCACCTGCTCTGTGGTTCAAAGGTTCTCTGAGTCTGCTCCTTTGGAGGCATTTCAGAGCTGACGCTGTCCCTGGGCTGCCGAAGCAAAGAGGCATAGCCGCCTTTCACGTTGAAGGCATGGGCTTGTTTCCCATTCAGAGAGTGTATGTTGCCCCTCCCGGGCTGGCGGCGTGTAAGGTGACAGCATTTGCGCTGCCCCTGGAAAATGCAAGCGGCTGTACCCGATTTGGGCTGCCTGGTGAAAAAACTTGCAGTCACCAGCACCGTGAAAGTGTGAGTCCTAGCTAGGTAAACTTGGCCTTCGGAGGCTAGAGGGGAGCAAACATGTTAAAATTGTGGGGAAAGTCTTTGACCAATGACCAATATGCTTGTGCTTGGGCGAGGGTTAGGCAGGAACTTTCCAACACAGGGTTTTTACCTCGCCAAAAGCCGTCCCTTTGGGCTGAAGCAGGCGGCGGGTCTGCATCACAGTCTGGGAAGGAGGGCCTCAGGTGCGTCTGCCAACTGACTGCCCTCCATCATAGCCAGCTGAGAAAATATGGCAAGGCTGATGGAACCCACTTACAACGAAATGTTTCTCTTCAGAAGAGGAGATTTTGCTACCCAACGTCAGCAGCTCTTCGGAGTGCTCTTCTGCTGTAAACTAGGGCAAGCTCCCACGGTCCTAAGATTATGAACGGCTCTTTTCCAGTTGGCTCATCCGAGAGAGAGCCAGACTGGCTGATCTCAACAAATAGGGCTGATGCACCGTGAGTGCTTCGGGCAGGGCAGTCCTGAGCCAATGTGCAACCTAAGGAATGAAAGCAAAGTTTCCTAGCCACAGGAAAGCAGACCGAGGCCTGCTGTTGTCTCTAAGCAATTGACGTGAGCCTGAGGGTGAGGCCTACACTACATTGTGGAAAAGCTCGGGGTCACGGCTGTCTTTCTCCCCCTCTCGGTCCCATACCCTGGGCTCAGCCATGGGGGAATGCTGAGTGGGAGAGACTGCCTCTCTGCCGGACTCAGAAGGCTTCTTCCCTTCAGGGCCATTCCGTTTGTGTCTTACTTCGTGGAGGAGGAATGAGGGCGCCCAGAGATATTCTGACATGAAATGCCTAACGACACAGGATCTGGAGGAGCTGGTTTGTCAGTGGAAGGAGCCAAAAAGCCTGCATTCCTAAGGTCTCTGAGTACTGCCAGACACTCTGCCGTCCTAGGCCTAAGAATTGGAAATTGTGACGGCAAGGCAACACTTGGAATCCTAGGATGCAGTGGAAGTGCGACTCTCCAACTGGATGGAAGAAGCTTCCAAGCATATTGTTCTTTCATGTACCAAAGAGAACCCAAGTGTCTGAGGCTGGTAGCGTTGTTGCTGGAGAGAACTGGCATGCCCGTGGGCCTGTCGGCTACTTTCCTGTTTCTGACCCTCTAAGGCAACTCTTCCAAAAAGCCTTTGGGACCCGCTTAGAGAGAACAGCTGCGAAGCTGATGCACAGAACATTCACCTAGAGACTAGCCCTGGGCCCCAAGCATCCATCTTTCTCTGGAGGGTACGTACCCCACCCAGGGATTCAAGCAGGGACTTTGCCTTGTACAACTTACGCAGGAAACTGGGAGGAGATGGAGGGCCACCCTACCTGCGCTCACACTACGTGGCCCGGAGAAGTTATCACGCAGCCGAATTCAACACCCTTCCACTACCCGTGTGTAGCCAAAAGAAGCGCTGGGCAGTGGGTGTTCTCAGCCCAAGAGCAGTCCTTGTTCTGGGCCGCACCTGCTCTGTGGTTCAAAGGTTCTCTGAGTCTGCTCCTTTGGAGGCATTTCAGAGCTGACGCTGTCCCTGGGCTGCCGAAGCAAAGAGGCATAGCCGCCTTTCACGCTGAAGGCATGGGCTTGTTTCCCATTCAGAGAGTGTATGTTGCCCCTCCCGGGCTGGCGGCGTGTAAGGTGACAGCATTTGCGCTGCCCCTGGAAAATGCAAGCGGCTGTACCCGATTTGGGCTGCCTGGTGAAACAACTTGCAGTCACCAGCACCCTGAAAGTGTGAGTCCTAGCTAGGTAAAACCGGCCTACGGAGGCTAGAGGGGAGCAAACATGTTAAACTTGTGGCGAAAGTCTTTGACCAATGACCAATATGCTTGTGCTTGGGCGAGGGTTAGGCAGGAACTTTCCAACACAGGGTTTCTACCTCGCCCAAAGCCGTCCCTTTGGGCTGAAGCAGGCGGCGGGTCTGCATCACAGTCTGGGAAGGAGGGCCTCAGGTGCGTCTGCCAACTGACTGCCCTCCATCATAGCCAGCTGAGAAAATATGGCAAGGCTGATGGAACCCACTTACAACGAAATGTTTCTCTTCAGAAGAGGAGATTTTGCTACCCAACGTCAGCAGCTCCTCGGAGTGCTCTTCTGCTGTAGACTAGGGCAAGCTCCCACGGTCCTAAGATTATGAACGGCTCTTTTCCAGTGGGCTCATCCGAGAGAGAGCCAGAAGGGCTGACCTCAACCAATAGGGCTGATACACCGTGAGTGCTTCGGGCAGGGCAGGGCAGTCCTGAGCCCATGTGCCACCTAAGGAATGAAAGCAAAGTTCCCTAGCCACAGGAAAGCAGACCGAGGCCTGCTGTTGTCTCTATGCAATTGACGTGAGCCTGAGGGTGAGGCCTACACTACATTGTGGAAAAGCTCGGGGTCACGGCTGTCTTTCTCCCCCTCTCGGTCCCATACCCTGGGCTCAGCCATGGGGGAATGCTGAGTGGGAGAGACTGCCTCTCTGCCGGACTCAGAAGGCTTCTTCCCTTCAGGGCCATTCCGTTTGTGTCTTACTTCGTGGAGGAGGCATGAGGGCGCCCAGAGATATTCTGACACGAAATGCCTAACGACACAGGATCTGGAGGAGCCGGTTTGTCAGTGGAAGGAGCCAAAAAGCCTGCATTCCTAAGGTCTCTGAGTACTGCCAGACACTCTGCCGTCCTAGGCCTAAGAACTGGAAATTGTGACGGCAAGGCAACACTTGGAATCCTAGGATGCAGTGGAAGTGCGACTCTCAAACTGGATGGAAGAAGCTTCCAAGCATAGTGTTCTTTCATGTACCAAAGAGAACCCAAGTGTCTGAGGCTGGTAGCGTTGTTGCTGGAGAGAACTGGCATGCCCGTGGGCCTGTCGGCTACTTTCCTGTGTCTGACCCTCTAAGGCAACTCTTCCAAAAAGCCTTTGGGACCCGCTTAGAGAGAACAGCTGCGAAGCTGATGCACAGAACATTCACCTAGAGACTAGCCCTGGGCCCCAAGCATCCATCTTTCTCTGGAGGGTACGTACCCCACCCAGGGATTCAAGCAGGGACTTTGCCTTGTACAACTTACGCAGGAAACTGGGAGGAGATGGAGGGCCACCCTACCTGCGCTCACACTACGTGGCCCGGAGAAGTTATCACGCAGCCGAATTCAACACCCTTCCACTACCCGTGTGTAGCCAAAAGAAGCGCTGGGCAGTGGGTGTTCTCAGCCCAAGAGCAGTCCTTGTTCTGGGCCGCACCTGCTCTGTGGTTCAAAGGTTCTCTGAGTCTGCTCCTTTGGAGGCATTTCAGAGCTGACGCTGTCCCTGGGCTGCCGAAGCAAAGAGGCATAGCCGCCTTTCACGCTGAAGGCATGGGCTTGTTTCCCATTCAGAGAGTGTATGTTGCCCCTCCCGGGCTGGCGGCGTGTAAGGTGACAGCATTTGCGCTGCCCCTGGAAAATGCAAGCGGCTGTACCCGATTTGGGCTGCCTGGTGAAACAACTTGCAGTCACCAGCACCCTGAAAGTGTGAGTCCTAGCTAGGTAAAACCGGCCTACGGAGGCTAGAGGGGAGCAAACATGTTAAACTTGTGGCGAAAGTCTTTGACCAATGACCAATATGCTTGTGCTTGGGCGAGGGTTAGGCAGGAACTTTCCAACACAGGGTTTCTACCTCGCCCAAAGCCGTCCCTTTGGGCTGAAGCAGGCGGCGGGTCTGCATCACAGTCTGGGAAGGAGGGCCTCAGGTGCGTCTGCCAACTGACTGCCCTCCATCATAGCCAGCTGAGAAAATATGGCAAGGCTGATGGAACCCACTTACAACGAAATGTTTCTCTTCAGAAGAGGAGATTTTGCTACCCAACGTCAGCAGCTCCTCGGAGTGCTCTTCTGCTGTAGACTAGGGCAAGCTCCCACGGTCCTAAGATTATGAACGGCTCTTTTCCAGTGGGCTCATCCGAGAGAGAGCCAGAAGGGCTGACCTCAACCAATAGGGCTGATACACCGTGAGTGCTTCGGGCAGGGCAGGGCAGTCCTGAGCCCATGTGCCACCTAAGGAATGAAAGCAAAGTTCCCTAGCCACAGGAAAGCAGACCGAGGCCTGCTGTTGTCTCTATGCAATTGACGTGAGCCTGAGGGTGAGGCCTACACTACATTGTGGAAAAGCTCGGGGTCACGGCTGTCTTTCTCCCCCTCTCGGTCCCATACCCTGGGCTCAGCCATGGGGGAATGCTGAGTGGGAGAGACTGCCTCTCTGCCGGACTCAGAAGGCTTCTTCCCTTCAGGGCCATTCCGTTTGTGTCTTACTTCGTGGAGGAGGCATGAGGGCGCCCAGAGATATTCTGACACGAAATGCCTAACGACACAGGATCTGGAGGAGCCGGTTTGTCAGTGGAAGGAGCCAAAAAGCCTGCATTCCTAAGGTCTCTGAGTACTGCCAGACACTCTGCCGTCCTAGGCCTAAGAACTGGAAATTGTGACGGCAAGGCAACACTTGGAATCCTAGGATGCAGTGGAAGTGCGACTCTCCAACTGGATGGAAGAAGCTTCCAAGCATAGTGTTCTTTCATGTACCCAAGAGAACCCAAGTGTCTGAGGCTGGTAGCGTTGTTGCTGGAGAGAACTGGCATGCCCGTGGGCCTGTCGGCTACTTTCCTGTGTCTGACCCTCTAAGGCAACTCTTCCAAAAAGCCTTTGGGACCCGCTTAGAGAGAACAGCTGCGAAGCTGATGCACAGAACATTCACCTAGAGACTAGCCCTGGGCCCCAAGCATCCATCTTTCTCTGGAGGGTACGTACCCCACCCAGGGATTCAAGCAGGGACTTTGCCTTGTACAACTTACGCAGGAAACTGGGAGGAGATGGAGGGCCACCCTACCTGCGCTCACACTACGTGGCCCGGAGAAGTTATCACGCAGCCGAATTCAACACCCTTCCACTACCCGTGTGTAGCCAAAAGAAGCGCTGGGCAGTGGGTGTTCTCAGCCCAAGAGCAGTCCTTGTTCTGGGCCGCACCTGCTCTGTGGTTCAAAGGTTCTCTGAGTCTGCTCCTTTGGAGGCATTTCAGAGCTGACGCTGTCCCTGGGCTGCCGAAGCAAAGAGGCATAGCCGCCGCTCACGCTGAAGGCATGGGCTTGTTTCCCATTCAGAGAGTGTATGTTGCCCCTCCCGGGCTGGCGGCGTGTAAGGTGACAGCATTTGCGCTGCCCCTGGAAAATGCAAGCGGCTGTACCCGATTTGGGCTGCCTGGTGAAACAACTTGCAGTCACCAGCACCCTGAAAGTGTGAGTCCTAGCTAGGTAAAACCGGCCTACGGAGGCTAGAGGGGAGCAAACATGTTAAACTTGTGGCGAAAGTCTTTGACCAATGACCAATATGCTTGTGCTTGGGCGAGGGTTAGGCAGGAACTTTCCAACACAGGGTTTCTACCTCGCCCAAAGCCGTCCCTTTGGGCTGAAGCAGGCGGCGGGTCTGCATCACAGTCTGGGAAGGAGGGCCTCAGGTGCGTCTGCCAACTGACTGCCCTCCATCATAGCCAGCTGAGAAAATATGGCAAGGCTGATGGAACCCACTTACAACGAAATGTTTCTCTTCAGAAGAGGAGATTTTGCTACCCAACGTCAGCAGCTCCTCGGAGTGCTCTTCTGCTGTAGACTAGGGCAAGCTCCCACGGTCCTAAGATTATGAACGGCTCTTTTCCAGTGGGCTCATCCGAGAGAGAGCCAGAAGGGCTGACCTCAACCAATAGGGCTGATACACCGTGAGTGCTTCGGGCAGGGCAGGGCAGTCCTGAGCCCATGTGCCACCTAAGGAATGAAAGCAAAGTTCCCTAGCCACAGGAAAGCAGACCGAGGCCTGCTGTTGTCTCTATGCAATTGACGTGAGCCTGAGGGTGAGGCCTACACTACATTGTGGAAAAGCTCGGGGTCACGGCTGTCTTTCTCCCCCTCTCGGTCCCATACCCTGGGCTCAGCCATGGGGGAATGCTGAGTGGGAGAGACTGCCTCTCTGCCGGACTCAGAAGGCTTCTTCCCTTCAGGGCCATTCCGTTTGTGTCTTACTTCGTGGAGGAGGCATGAGGGCGCCCAGAGATATTCTGACACGAAATGCCTAACGACACAGGATCTGGAGGAGCCGGTTTGTCAGTGGAAGGAGCCAAAAAGCCTGCATTCCTAAGGTCTCTGAGTACTGCCAGACACTCTGCCGTCCTAGGCCTAAGAACTGGAAATTGTGACGGCAAGGCAACACTTGGAATCCTAGGATGCAGTGGAAGTGCGACTCTCCAACTGGATGGAAGAAGCTTCCAAGCATAGTGTTCTTTCATGTACCCAAGAGAACCCAAGTGTCTGAGGCTGGTAGCGTTGTTGCTGGAGAGAACTGGCATGCCCGTGGGCCTGTCGGCTACTTTCCTGTGTCTGACCCTCTAAGGCAACTCTTCCAAAAAGCCTTTGGGACCCGCTTAGAGAGAACAGCTGCGAAGCTGATGCACAGAACATTCACCTAGAGACTAGCCCTGGGCCCCAAGCATCCATCTTTCTCTGGAGGGTACGTACCCCACCCAGGGATTCAAGCAGGGACTTTGCCTTGTACAACTTACGCAGGAAACTGGGAGGAGATGGAGGGCCACCCTACCTGCGCTCACACTACGTGGCCCGGAGAAGTTATCACGCAGCCGAATTCAACACCCTTCCACTACCCGTGTGTAGCCAAAAGAAGCGCTGGGCAGTGGGTGTTCTCAGCCCAAGAGCAGTCCTTGTTCTGGGCCGCACCTGCTCTGTGGTTCAAAGGTTCTCTGAGTCTGCTCCTTTGGAGGCATTTCAGAGCTGACGCTGTCCCTGGGCTGCCGAAGCAAAGAGGCATAGCCGCCTTTCACGCTGAAGGCATGGGCTTGTTTCCCATTCAGAGAGTGTATGTTGCCCCTCCCGGGCTGGCGGCGTGTAAGGTGACAGCATTTGCGCTGCCCCTGGAAAATGCAAGCGGCTGTACCCGATTTGGGCTGCCTGGTGAAACAACTTGCAGTCACCAGCACCCTGAAAGTGTGAGTCCTAGCTAGGTAAAACCGGCCTACGGAGGCTAGAGGGGAGCAAACATGTTAAACTTGTGGCGAAAGTCTTTGACCAATGACCAATATGCTTGTGCTTGGGCGAGGGTTAGGCAGGAACTTTCCAACACAGGGTTTCTACCTCGCCCAAAGCCGTCCCTTTGGGCTGAAGCAGGCGGCGGGTCTGCATCACAGTCTGGGAAGGAGGGCCTCAGGTGCGTCTGCCAACTGACTGCCCTCCATCATAGCCAGCTGAGAAAATATGGCAAGGCTGATGGAACCCACTTACAACGAAATGTTTCTCTTCAGAAGAGGAGATTTTGCTACCCAACGTCAGCAGCTCCTCGGAGTGCTCTTCTGCTGTAGACTAGGGCAAGCTCCCACGGTCCTAAGATTATGAACGGCTCTTTTCCAGTGGGCTCATCCGAGAGAGAGCCAGAAGGGCTGACCTCAACCAATAGGGCTGATACACCGTGAGTGCTTCGGGCAGGGCAGGGCAGTCCTGAGCCCATGTGCCACCTAAGGAATGAAAGCAAAGTTCCCTAGCCACAGGAAAGCAGACCGAGGCCTGCTGTTGTCTCTATGCAATTGACGTGAGCCTGAGGGTGAGGCCTACACTACATTGTGGAAAAGCTCGGGGTCACGGCTGTCTTTCTCCCCCTCTCGGTCCCATACCCTGGGCTCAGCCATGGGGGAATGCTGAGTGGGAGAGACTGCCTCTCTGCCGGACTCAGAAGGCTTCTTCCCTTCAGGGCCATTCCGTTTGTGTCTTACTTCGTGGAGGAGGCATGAGGGCGCCCAGAGATATTCTGACACGAAATGCCTAACGACACAGGATCTGGAGGAGCCGGTTTGTCAGTGGAAGGAGCCAAAAAGCCTGCATTCCTAAGGTCTCTGAGTACTGCCAGACACTCTGCCGTCCTAGGCCTAAGAACTGGAAATTGTGACGGCAAGGCAACACTTGGAATCCTAGGATGCAGTGGAAGTGCGACTCTCCAACTGGATGGAAGAAGCTTCCAAGCATAGTGTTCTTTCATGTACCCAAGAGAACCCAAGTGTCTGAGGCTGGTAGCGTTGTTGCTGGAGAGAACTGGCATGCCCGTGGGCCTGTCGGCTACTTTCCTGTGTCTGACCCTCTAAGGCAACTCTTCCAAAAAGCCTTTGGGACCCGCTTAGAGAGAACAGCTGCGAAGCTGATGCACAGAACATTCACCTAGAGACTAGCCCTGGGCCCCAAGCATCCATCTTTCTCTGGAGGGTACGTACCCCACCCAGGGATTCAAGCAGGGACTTTGCCTTGTACAACTTACGCAGGAAACTGGGAGGAGATGGAGGGCCACCCTACCTGCGCTCACACTACGTGGCCCGGAGAAGTTATCACGCAGCCGAATTCAACACCCTTCCACTACCCGTGTGTAGCCAAAAGAAGCGCTGGGCAGTGGGTGTTCTCAGCCCAAGAGCAGTCCTTGTTCTGGGCCGCACCTGCTCTGTGGTTCAAAGGTTCTCTGAGTCTGCTCCTTTGGAGGCATTTCAGAGCTGACGCTGTCCCTGGGCTGCCGAAGCAAAGAGGCATAGCCGCCTTTCACGCTGAAGGCATGGGCTTGTTTCCCATTCAGAGAGTGTATGTTGCCCCTCCCGGGCTGGCGGCGTGTAAGGTGACAGCATTTGCGCTGCCCCTGGAAAATGCAAGCGGCTGTACCCGATTTGGGCTGCCTGGTGAAACAACTTGCAGTCACCAGCACCCTGAAAGTGTGAGTCCTAGCTAGGTAAAACCGGCCTACGGAGGCTAGAGGGGAGCAAACATGTTAAACTTGTGGCGAAAGTCTTTGACCAATGACCAATATGCTTGTGCTTGGGCGAGGGTTAGGCAGGAACTTTCCAACACAGGGTTTCTACCTCGCCCAAAGCCGTCCCTTTGGGCTGAAGCAGGCGGCGGGTCTGCATCACAGTCTGGGAAGGAGGGCCTCAGGTGCGTCTGCCAACTGACTGCCCTCCATCATAGCCAGCTGAGAAAATATGGCAAGGCTGATGGAACCCACTTACAACGAAATGTTTCTCTTCAGAAGAGGAGATTTTGCTACCCAACGTCAGCAGCTCCTCGGAGTGCTCTTCTGCTGTAGACTAGGGCAAGCTCCCACGGTCCTAAGATTATGAACGGCTCTTTTCCAGTGGGCTCATCCGAGAGAGAGCCAGAAGGGCTGACCTCAACCAATAGGGCTGATACACCGTGAGTGCTTCGGGCAGGGCAGGGCAGTCCTGAGCCCATGTGCCACCTAAGGAATGAAAGCAAAGTTCCCTAGCCACAGGAAAGCAGACCGAGGCCTGCTGTTGTCTCTATGCAATTGACGTGAGCCTGAGGGTGAGGCCTACACTACATTGTGGAAAAGCTCGGGGTCACGGCTGTCTTTCTCCCCCTCTCGGTCCCATACCCTGGGCTCAGCCATGGGGGAATGCTGAGTGGGAGAGACTGCCTCTCTGCCGGACTCAGAAGGCTTCTTCCCTTCAGGGCCATTCCGTTTGTGTCTTACTTCGTGGAGGAGGCATGAGGGCGCCCAGAGATATTCTGACACGAAATGCCTAACGACACAGGATCTGGAGGAGCCGGTTTGTCAGTGGAAGGAGCCAAAAAGCCTGCATTCCTAAGGTCTCTGAGTACTGCCAGACACTCTGCCGTCCTAGGCCTAAGAACTGGAAATTGTGACGGCAAGGCAACACTTGGAATCCTAGGATGCAGTGGAAGTGCGACTCTCCAACTGGATGGAAGAAGCTTCCAAGCATAGTGTTCTTTCATGTACCCAAGAGAACCCAAGTGTCTGAGGCTGGTAGCGTTGTTGCTGGAGAGAACTGGCATGCCCGTGGGCCTGTCGGCTACTTTCCTGTGTCTGACCCTCTAAGGCAACTCTTCCAAAAAGCCTTTGGGACCCGCTTAGAGAGAACAGCTGCGAAGCTGATGCACAGAACATTCACCTAGAGACTAGCCCTGGGCCCCAAGCATCCATCTTTCTCTGGAGGGTACGTACCCCACCCAGGGATTCAAGCAGGGACTTTGCCTTGTACAACTTACGCAGGAAACTGGGAGGAGATGGAGGGCCACCCTACCTGCGCTCACACTACGTGGCCCGGAGAAGTTATCACGCAGCCGAATTCAACACCCTTCCACTACCCGTGTGTAGCCAAAAGAAGCGCTGGGCAGTGGGTGTTCTCAGCCCAAGAGCAGTCCTTGTTCTGGGCCGCACCTGCTCTGTGGTTCAAAGGTTCTCTGAGTCTGCTCCTTTGGAGGCATTTCAGAGCTGACGCTGTCCCTGGGCTGCCGAAGCAAAGAGGCATAGCCGCCGCTCACGCTGAAGGCATGGGCTTGTTTCCCATTCAGAGAGTGTATGTTGCCCCTCCCGGGCTGGCGGCGTGTAAGGGGACAGCATTTGCGCTGCCCCTGGAAAATGCAAGCGGCTGTACCCGATTTGGGCTGCCTGGTGAAACAACTTGCAGTCACCAGCACCCTGAAAGTGTGAGTCCTAGCTAGGTAAAACCGGCCTACGGAGGCTAGAGGGGAGCAAACATGTTAAACTTGTGGCGAAAGTCTTTGACCAATGACCAATATGCTTGTGCTTGGGCGAGGGTTAGGCAGGAACTTTCCAACACAGGGTTTCTACCTCGCCCAAAGCCGTCCCTTTGGGCTGAAGCAGGCGGCGGGTCTGCATCACAGTCTGGGAAGGAGGGCCTCAGGTGCGTCTGCCAACTGACTGCCCTCCATCATAGCCAGCTGAGAAAATATGGCAAGGCTGATGGAACCCACTTACAACGAAATGTTTCTCTTCAGAAGAGGAGATTTTGCTACCCAACGTCAGCAGCTCCTCGGAGTGCTCTTCTGCTGTAGACTAGGGCAAGATCCCACGGTCCTAAGATTATGAACGGCTCTTTTCCAGTGGGCTCATCCGAGAGAGAGCCAGAAGGGCTGACCTCAACCAATAGGGCTGATACACCGTGAGTGCTTCGGGCAGGGCAGGGCAGTCCTGAGCCCATGTGCCACCTAAGGAATGAAAGCAAAGTTCCCTAGCCACAGGAAAGCAGACCGAGGCCTGCTGTTGTCTCTATGCAATTGACGTGAGCCTGAGGGTGAGGCCTACACTACATTGTGGAAAAGCTCGGGGTCACGGCTGTCTTTCTCCCCCTCTCGGTCCCATACCCTGGGCTCAGCCATGGGGGAATGCTGAGTGGGAGAGACTGCCTCTCTGCCGGACTCAGAAGGCTTCTTCCCTTCAGGGCCATTCCGTTTGTGTCTTACTTCGTGGAGGAGGCATGAGGGCGCCCAGAGATATTCTGACACGAAATGCCTAACGACACAGGATCTGGAGGAGCCGGTTTGTCAGTGGAAGGAGCCAAAAAGCCTGCATTGCTAAGGTCTCTGAGTACTGCCAGACACTCTGCCGTCCTAGGCCTAAGAACTGGAAATTGTGACGGCAAGGCAACACTTGGAATCCTAGGATGCAGTGGAAGTGCGACTCTCCAACTGGATGGAAGAAGCTTCCAAGCATAGTGTTCTTTCATGTACCAAAGAGAACCCAAGTGTCTGAGGCTGGTAGCGTTGTTGCTGGAGAGAACTGGCATGCCCGTGGGCCTGTCGGCTACTTTCCTGTGTCTGACCCTCTAAGGCAACTCTTCCAAAAAGCCTTTGGGACCCGCTTAGAGAGAACAGCTGCGAAGCTGATGCACAGAACATTCACCTAGAGACTAGCCCTGGGCCCCAAGCATCCATCTTTCTCTGGAGGGTACGTACCCCACCCAGGGATTCAAGCAGGGACTTTGCCTTGTACAACTTACGCAGGAAACTGGGAGGAGATGGAGGGCCACCCTACCTGCGCTCACACTACGTGGCCCGGAGAAGTTATCACGCAGCCGAATTCAACACCCTTCCACTACCCGTGTGTAGCCAAAAGAAGCGCTGGGCAGTGGGTGTTCTCAGCCCAAGAGCAGTCCTTGTTCTGGGCCGCACCTGCTCTGTGGTTCAAAGGTTCTCTGAGTCTGCTCCTTTGGAGGCATTTCAGAGCTGACGCTGTCCCTGGGCTGCCGAAGCAAAGAGGCATAGCCGCCGCTCACGCTGAAGGCATGGGCTTGTTTCCCATTCAGAGAGTGTATGTTGCCCCTCCCGGGCTGGCGGCGTGTAAGGGGACAGCATTTGCGCTGCCCCTGGAAAATGCAAGCGGCTGTACCCGATTTGGGCTGCCTGGTGAAACAACTTGCAGTCACCAGCACCCTGAAAGTGTGAGTCCTAGCTAGGTAAAACCGGCCTACGGAGGCTAGAGGGGAGCAAACATGTTAAACTTGTGGCGAAAGTCTTTGACCAATGACCAATATGCTTGTGCTTGGGCGAGGGTTAGGCAGGAACTTTCCAACACAGGGTTTCTACCTCGCCCAAAGCCGTCCCTTTGGGCTGAAGCAGGCGGCGGGTCTGCATCACAGTCTGGGAAGGAGGGCCTCAGGTGCGTCTGCCAACTGACTGCCCTCCATCATAGCCAGCTGAGAAAATATGGCAAGGCTGATGGAACCCACTTACAACGAAATGTTTCTCTTCAGAAGAGGAGATTTTGCTACCCAACGTCAGCAGCTCCTCGGAGTGCTCTTCTGCTGTAGACTAGGGCAAGCTCCCACGGTCCTAAGATTATGAACGGCTCTTTTCCAGTGGGCTCATCCGAGAGAGAGCCAGAAGGGCTGACCTCAACCAATAGGGCTGATACACCGTGAGTGCTTCGGGCAGGGCAGGGCAGTCCTGAGCCCATGTGCCACCTAAGGAATGAAAGCAAAGTTCCCTAGCCACAGGAAAGCAGACCGAGGCCTGCTGTTGTCTCTATGCAATTGACGTGAGCCTGAGGGTGAGGCCTACACTACATTGTGGAAAAGCTCGGGGTCACGGCTGTCTTTCTCCCCCTCTCGGTCCCATACCCTGGGCTCAGCCATGGGGGAATGCTGAGTGGGAGAGACTGCCTCTCTGCCGGACTCAGAAGGCTTCTTCCCTTCAGGGCCATTCCGTTTGTGTCTTACTTCGTGGAGGAGGCATGAGGGCGCCCAGAGATATTCTGATACGAAATGCCTAACGACACAGGATCTGGAGGAGCCGGTTTGTCAGTGGAAGGAGCCAAAAAGCCTGCATTGCTAAGGTCTCTGAGTACTGCCAGACACTCTGCCGTCCTAGGCCTAAGAACTGGAAATTGTGACGGCAAGGCAACACTTGGAATCCTAGGATGCAGTGGAAGTGCGACTCTCCAACTGGATGGAAGAAGCTTCCAAGCATAGTGTTCTTTCATGTACCAAAGAGAACCCAAGTGTCTGAGGCTGGTAGCGTTGTTGCTGGAGAGAACTGGCATGCCCGTGGGCCTGTCGGCTACTTTCCTGTGTCTGACCCTCTAAGGCAACTCTTCCAAAAAGCCTTTGGGACCCGCTTAGAGAGAACAGCTGCGAAGCTGATGCACAGAACATTCACCTAGAGACTAGCCCTGGGCCCCAAGCATCCATCTTTCTCTGGAGGGTACGTACCCCACCCAGGGATTCAAGCAGGGACTTTGCCTTGTACAACTTACGCAGGAAACTGGGAGGAGATGGAGGGCCACCCTACCTGCGCTCACACTACGTGGCCCGGAGAAGTTATCACGCAGCCGAATTCAACACCCTTCCACTACCCGTGTGTAGCCAAAAGAAGCGCTGGGCAGTGGGTGTTCTCAGCCCAAGAGCAGTCCTTGTTCTGGGCCGCACCTGCTCTGTGGTTCAAAGGTTCTCTGAGTCTGCTCCTTTGGAGGCATTTCAGAGCTGACGCTGTCCCTGGGCTGCCGAAGCAAAGAGGCATAGCCGCCGCTCACGCTGAAGGCATGGGCTTGTTTCCCATTCAGAGAGTGTATGTTGCCCCTCCCGGGCTGGCGGCGTGTAAGGGGACAGCATTTGCGCTGCCCCTGGAAAATGCAAGCGGCTGTACCCGATTTGGGCTGCCTGGTGAAACAACTTGCAGTCACCAGCACCCTGAAAGTGTGAGTCCTAGCTAGGTAAAACCGGCCTACGGAGGCTAGAGGGGAGCAAACATGTTAAACTTGTGGCGAAAGTCTTTGACCAATGACCAATATGCTTGTGCTTGGGCGAGGGTTAGGCAGGAACTTTCCAACACAGGGTTTCTACCTCGCCCAAAGCCGTCCCTTTGGGCTGAAGCAGGCGGCGGGTCTGCATCACAGTCTGGGAAGGAGGGCCTCAGGTGCGTCTGCCAACTGACTGCCCTCCATCATAGCCAGCTGAGAAAATATGGCAAGGCTGATGGAACCCACTTACAACGAAATGTTTCTCTTCAGAAGAGGAGATTTTGCTACCCAACGTCAGCAGCTCCTCGGAGTGCTCTTCTGCTGTAGACTAGGGCAAGCTCCCACGGTCCTAAGATTATGAACGGCTCTTTTCCAGTGGGCTCATCCGAGAGAGAGCCAGAAGGGCTGACCTCAACCAATAGGGCTGATACACCGTGAGTGCTTCGGGCAGGGCAGGGCAGTCCTGAGCCCATGTGCCACCTAAGGAATGAAAGCAACGTTCCCTAGCCACAGGAAAGCAGACCGAGGCCTGCTGTTGTCTCTATGCAATTGACGTGAGCCTGAGGGTGAGGCCTACACTACATTGTGGAAAAGCTCGGGGTCACGGCTGTCTTTCTCCCCCTCTCGGTCCCATACCCTGGGCTCAGCCATGGGGGAATGCTGAGTGGGAGAGACTGCCTCTCTGCCGGACTCAGAAGGCTTCTTCCCTTCAGGGCCATTCCGTTTGTGTCTTACTTCGTGGAGGAGGCATGAGGGCGCCCAGAGATATTCTGACACGAAATGCCTAACGACACAGGATCTGGAGGAGCCGGTTTGTCAGTGGAAGGAGCCAAAAAGCCTGCATTCCTAAGGTCTCTGAGTACTGCCAGACACTCTGCCGTCCTAGGCCTAAGAACTGGAAATTGTGACGGCAAGGCAACACTTGGAATCCTAGGATGCAGTGGAAGTGCGACTCTCCAACTGGATGGAAGAAGCTTCCAAGCATAGTGTTCTTTCATGTACCAAAGAGAACCCAAGTGTCTGAGGCTGGTAGCGTTGTTGCTGGAGAGAAATGGCATGCCCGTGGGCCTGTCGGCTACTTTCCTGTTTCTGACCCTCTAAGGCAACTCTTCCAAAAAGCCTTTGGGACCCGCTTAGAGAGAACAGCTGCGAAGCTGATGCACAGAACATTCACCTAGAGACTAGCCCTGGGCCCCAAGCATCCATCTTTCTCTGGAGGGTACGTACCCCACCCAGGGATTCAAGCAGGGACTTTGCCTTGTACAACTTACGCAGGAAACTGGGAGGAGATGGAGGGCCACCCTACCTGCGCTCACACTACGTGGCCCGGAGAAGTTATCACGCAGCCGAATTCAACACCCTTCCACTACCCGTGTGTAGCCAAAAGAAGCGCTGGGCAGTGGGTGTTCTCAGCCCAAGAGCAGTCCTTGTTCTGGGCCGCACCTGCTCTGTGGTTCAAAGGTTCTCTGAGTCTGCTCCTTTGGAGGCATTTCAGAGCTGACGCTGTCCCTGGGCTGCCGAAGCAAAGAGGCATAGCCGCCTTTCACGCTGAAGGCATGGGCTTGTTTCCCATTCAGAGAGTGTATGTTGCCCCTCCCGGGCTGGCGGCGTGTAAGGTGACAGCATTTGCGCTGCCCCTGGAAAATGCAAGCGGCTGTACCCGATTTGGGCTGCCTGGTGAAACAACTTGCAGTCACCAGCACCCTGAAAGTGTGAGTCCTAGCTAGGTAAAACCGGCCTACGGAGGCTAGAGGGGAGCAAACATGTTAAACTTGTGGCGAAAGTCTTTGACCAATGACCAATATGCTTGTGCTTGGGCGAGGGTTAGGCAGGAACTTTCCAACACAGGGTTTCTACCTCGCCCAAAGCCGTCCCTTTGGGCTGAAGCAGGCGGCGGGTCTGCATCACAGTCTGGGAAGGAGGGCCTCAGGTGCGTCTGCCAACTGACTGCCCTCCATCATAGCCAGCTGAGAAAATATGGCAAGGCTGATGGAACCCACTTACAACGAAATGTTTCTCTTCAGAAGAGGAGATTTTGCTACCCAACGTCAGCAGCTCCTCGGAGTGCTCTTCTGCTGTAGACTAGGGCAAGCTCCCACGGTCCTAAGATTATGAACGGCTCTTTTCCAGTGGGCTCATCCGAGAGAGAGCCAGAAGGGCTGACCTCAACCAATAGGGCTGATACACCGTGAGTGCTTCGGGCAGGGCAGGGCAGTCCTGAGCCCATGTGCCACCTAAGGAATGAAAGCAAAGTTCCCTAGCCACAGGAAAGCAGACCGAGGCCTGCTGTTGTCTCTATGCAATTGACGTGAGCCTGAGGGTGAGGCCTACACTACATTGTGGAAAAGCTCGGGGTCACGGCTGTCTTTCTCCCCCTCTCGGTCCCATACCCTGGGCTCAGCCATGGGGGAATGCTGAGTGGGAGAGACTGCCTCTCTGCCGGACTCAGAAGGCTTCTTCCCTTCAGGGCCATTCCGTTTGTGTCTTACTTCGTGGAGGAGGCATGAGGGCGCCCAGAGATATTCTGACACGAAATGCCTAACGACACAGGATCTGGAGGAGCCGGTTTGTCAGTGGAAGGAGCCAAAAAGCCTGCATTCCTAAGGTCTCTGAGTACTGCCAGACACTCTGCCGTCCTAGGCCTAAGAACTGGAAATTGTGACGGCAAGGCAACACTTGGAATCCTAGGATGCAGTGGAAGTGCGACTCTCCAACTGGATGGAAGAAGCTTCCAAGCATAGTGTTCTTTCATGTACCAAAGAGAACCCAAGTGTCTGAGGCTGGTAGCGTTGTTGCTGGAGAGAACTGGCATGCCCGTGGGCCTGTCGGCTACTTTCCTGTGTCTGACCCTCTAAGGCAACTCTTCCAAAAAGCCTTTGGGACCCGCTTAGAGAGAACAGCTGCGAAGCTGATGCACAGAACATTCACCTAGAGACTAGCCCTGGGCCCCAATCATCCATCTTTCTCTGGAGGGTACGTACCCCACCCAGGGATTCAAGCAGGGACTTTGCCTTGTACAACTTACGCAGGAAACTGGGAGGAGATGGAGGGCCACCCTACCTGCGCTCACACTACGTGGCCCGGAGAAGTTATCACGCAGCCGAATTCAACACCCTTCCACTACCCGTGTGTAGCCAAAAGAAGCGCTGGGCAGTGGGTGTTCTCAGCCCAAGAGCAGTCCTTGTTCTGGGCCGCACCTGCTCTGTGGTTCAAAGGTTCTCTGAGTCTGCTCCTTTGGAGGCATTTCAGAGCTGACGCTGTCCCTGGGCTGCCGAAGCAAAGAGGCATAGCCGCCTTTCACGCTGAAGGCATGGGCTTGTTTCCCATTCAGAGAGTGTATGTTGCCCCTCCCGGGCTGGCGGCGTGTAAGGGGACAGCATTTGCGCTGCCCCTGGAAAATGCAAGCGGCTGTACCCGATTTGGGCTGCCTGGTGAAACAACTTGCAGTCACCAGCACCCTGAAAGTGTGAGTCCTAGCTAGGTAAAACCGGCCTACGGAGGCTAGAGGGGAGCAAACATGTTAAACTTGTGGCGAAAGTCTTTGACCAATGACCAATATGCTTGTGCTTGGGCGAGGGTTAGGCAGGAACTTTCCAACACAGGGTTTCTACCTCGCCCAAAGCCGTCCCTTTGGGCTGAAGCAGGCGGCGGGTCTGCATCACAGTCTGGGAAGGAGGGCCTCAGGTGCGTCTGCCAACTGACTGCCCTCCATCATAGCCAGCTGAGAAAATATGGCAAGGCTGATGGAACCCACTTACAACGAAATGTTTCTCTTCAGAAGAGGAGATTTTGCTACCCAACGTCAGCAGCTCCTCGGAGTGCTCTTCTGCTGTAGACTAGGGCAAGCTCCCACGGTCCTAAGATTATGAACGGCTCTTTTCCAGTGGGCTCATCCGAGAGAGAGCCAGAAGGGCTGACCTCAACCAATAGGGCTGATACACCGTGAGTGCTTCGGGCAGGGCAGGGCAGTCCTGAGCCCATGTGCCACCTAAGGAATGAAAGCAAAGTTCCCTAGCCACAGGAAAGCAGACCGAGGCCTGCTGTTGTCTCTAAGCAATTGACGTGAGCCTGAGGGTGAGGCCTACACTACATTGTGGAAAAGCTCGGGGTCACGGCTGTCTTTCTCCCCCTCTCGGTCCCATACCCTGGGCTCAGCCATGGGGGAATGCTGAGTGGGAGAGACTGCCTCTCTGCCGGACTCAGAAGGCTTCTTCCCTTCAGGGCCATTCCGTTTGTGTCTTACTTCGTGGAGGAGGCATGAGGGCGCCCAGAGATATTCTGACACGAAATGCCTAACGACACAGGATCTGGAGGAGCCGGTTTGTCAGTGGAAGGAGCCAAAAAGCCTGCATTCCTAAGGTCTCTGAGTACTGCCAGACACTCTGCCGTCCTAGGCCTAAGAACTGGAAATTGTGACGGCAAGGCAACACTTGGAATCCTAGGATGCAGTGGAAGTGCGACTCTCCAACTGGATGGAAGAAGCTTCCAAGCATAGTGTTCTTTCATGTACCAAAGAGAACCCAAGTGTCTGAGGCTGGTAGCGTTGTTGCTGGAGAGAACTGGCATGCCCGTGGGCCTGTCGGCTACTTTCCTGTGTCTGACCCTCTAAGGCAACTCTTCCAAAAAGCCTTTGGGACCCGCTTAGAGAGAACAGCTGCGAAGCTGATGCACAGAACATTCACCTAGAGACTAGCCCTGGGCCCCAAGCATCCATCTTTCTCTGGAGGGTACGTACCCCACCCAGGGATTCAAGCAGGGACTTTGCCTTGTACAACTTACGCAGGAAACTGGGAGGAGATGGAGGGCCACCCTACCTGCGCTCACACTACGTGGCCCGGAGAAGTTATCACGCAGCCGAATTCAACACCCTTCCACTACCCGTGTGTAGCCAAAAGAAGCGCTGGGCAGTGGGTGTTCTCAGCCCAAGAGCAGTCCTTGTTCTGGGCCGCACCTGCTCTGTGGTTCAAAGGTTCTCTGAGTCTGCTCCTTTGGAGGCATTTCAGAGCTGACGCTGTCCCTGGGCTGCCGAAGCAAAGAGGCATAGCCGCCGCTCACGCTGAAGGCATGGGCTTGTTTCCCATTCAGAGAGTGTATGTTGCCCCTCCCGGGCTGGCGGCGTGTAAGGGGACAGCATTTGCGCTGCCCCTGGAAAATGCAAGCGGCTGTACCCGATTTGGGCTGCCTGGTGAAACAACTTGCAGTCACCAGCACCCTGAAAGTGTGAGTCCTAGCTAGGTAAAACCGGCCTACGGAGGCTAGAGGGGAGCAAACATGTTAAACTTGTGGCGAAAGTCTTTGACCAATGACCAATATGCTTGTGCTTGGGCGAGGGTTAGGCAGGAACTTTCCAACACAGGGTTTCTACCTCGCCCAAAGCCGTCCCTTTGGGCTGAAGCAGGCGGCGGGTCTGCATCACAGTCTGGGAAGGAGGGCCTCAGGTGCGTCTGCCAACTGACTGCCCTCCATCATAGCCAGCTGAGAAAATATGGCAAGGCTGATGGAACCCACTTACAACGAAATGTTTCTCTTCAGAAGAGGAGATTTTGCTACCCAACGTCAGCAGCTCCTCGGAGTGCTCTTCTGCTGTAGACTAGGGCAAGCTCCCACGGTCCTAAGATTATGAACGGCTCTTTTCCAGTGGGCTCATCCGAGAGAGAGCCAGAAGGGCTGACCTCAACCAATAGGGCTGATACACCGTGAGTGCTTCGGGCAGGGCAGGGCAGTCCTGAGCCCATGTGCCACCTAAGGAATGAAAGCAAAGTTCCCTAGCCACAGGAAAGCAGACCGAGGCCTGCTGTTGTCTCTATGCAATTGACGTGAGCCTGAGGGTGAGGCCTACACTACATTGTGGAAAAGCTCGGGGTCACGGCTGTCTTTCTCCCCCTCTCGGTCCCATACCCTGGGCTCAGCCATGGGGGAATGCTGAGTGGGAGAGACTGCCTCTCTGCCGGACTCAGAAGGCTTCTTCCCTTCAGGGCCATTCCGTTTGTGTCTTACTTCGTGGAGGAGGCATGAGGGCGCCCAGAGATATTCTGACACGAAATGCCTAACGACACAGGATCTGGAGGAGCCGGTTTGTCAGTGGAAGGAGCCAAAAAGCCTGCATTCCTAAGGTCTCTGAGTACTGCCAGACACTCTGCCGTCCTAGGCCTAAGAACTGGAAATTGTGACGGCAAGGCAACACTTGGAATCCTAGGATGCAGTGGAAGTGCGACTCTCCAACTGGATGGAAGAAGCTTCCAAGCATAGTGTTCTTTCATGTACCAAAGAGAACCCAAGTGTCTGAGGCTGGTAGCGTTGTTGCTGGAGAGAACTGGCATGCCCGTGGGCCTGTCGGCTACTTTCCTGTGTCTGACCCTCTAAGGCAACTCTTCCAAAAAGCCTTTGGGACCCGCTTAGAGAGAACAGCTGCGAAGCTGATGCACAGAACATTCACCTAGAGACTAGCCCTGGGCCCCAAGCATCCATCTTTCTCTGGAGGGTACGTACCCCACCCAGGGATTCAAGCAGGGACTTTGCCTTGTACAACTTACGCAGGAAACTGGGAGGAGATGGAGGGCCACCCTACCTGCGCTCACACTACGTGGCCCGGAGAAGTTATCACGCAGCCGAATTCAACACCCTTCCACTACCCGTGTGTAGCCAAAAGAAGCGCTGGGCAGTGGGTGTTCTCAGCCCAAGAGCAGTCCTTGTTCTGGGCCGCACCTGCTCTGTGGTTCAAAGGTTCTCTGAGTCTGCTCCTTTGGAGGCATTTCAGAGCTGACGCTGTCCCTGGGCTGCCGAAGCAAAGAGGCATAGCCGCCGCTCACGCTGAAGGCATGGGCTTGTTTCCCATTCAGAGAGTGTATGTTGCCCCTCCCGGGCTGGCGGCGTGTAAGGGGACAGCATTTGCGCTGCCCCTGGAAAATGCAAGCGGCTGTACCCGATTTGGGCTGCCTGGTGAAACAACTTGCAGTCACCAGCACCCTGAAAGTGTGAGTCCTAGCTAGGTAAAACCGGCCTACGGAGGCTAGAGGGGAGCAAACATGTTAAACTTGTGGCGAAAGTCTTTGACCAATGACCAATATGCTTGTGCTTGGGCGAGGGTTAGGCAGGAACTTTCCAACACAGGGTTTCTACCTCGCCCAAAGCCGTCCCTTTGGGCTGAAGCAGGCGGCGGGTCTGCATCACAGTCTGGGAAGGAGGGCCTCAGGTGCGTCTGCCAACTGACTGCCCTCCATCATAGCCAGCTGAGAAAATATGGCAAGGCTGATGGAACCCACTTACAACGAAATGTTTCTCTTCAGAAGAGGAGATTTTGCTACCCAACGTCAGCAGCTCCTCGGAGTGCTCTTCTGCTGTAGACTAGGGCAAGCTCCCACGGTCCTAAGATTATGAACGGCTCTTTTCCAGTGGGCTCATCCGAGAGAGAGCCAGAAGGGCTGACCTCAACCAATAGGGCTGATACACCGTGAGTGCTTCGGGCAGGGCAGGGCAGTCCTGAGCCCATGTGCCACCTAAGGAATGAAAGCAAAGTTCCCTAGCCACAGGAAAGCAGACCGAGGCCTGCTGTTGTCTCTAAGCAATTGACGTGAGCCTGAGGGTGAGGCCTACACTACATTGTGGAAAAGCTCGGGGTCACGGCTGTCTTTCTCCCCCTCTCGGTCCCATACCCTGGGCTCAGCCATGGGGGAATGCTGAGTGGGAGAGACTGCCTCTCTGCCGGACTCAGAAGGCTTCTTCCCTTCAGGGCCATTCCGTTTGTGTCTTACTTCGTGGAGGAGGCATGAGGGCGCCCAGAGATATTCTGACACGAAATGCCTAACGACACAGGATCTGGAGGAGCCGGTTTGTCAGTGGAAGGAGCCAAAAAGCCTGCATTCCTAAGGTCTCTGAGTACTGCCAGACACTCTGCCGTCCTAGGCCTAAGAACTGGAAATTGTGACGGCAAGGCAACACTTGGAATCCTAGGATGCAGTGGAAGTGCGACTCTCCAACTGGATGGAAGAAGCTTCGAAGCATAGTGTTCTTTCATGTACCAAAGAGAACCCAAGTGTCTGAGGCTGGTAGCGTTGTTGCTGGAGAGAACTGGCATGCCCGTGGGCCTGTCGGCTACTTTCCTGTGTCTGACCCTCTAAGGCAACTCTTCCAAAAAGCCTTTGGGACCCGCTTAGAGAGAACAGCTGCGAAGCTGATGCACAGAACATTCACCTAGAGACTAGCCCTGGGCCCCAATCATCCATCTTTCTCTGGAGGGTACGTACCCCACCCAGGGATTCAAGCAGGGACTTTGCCTTGTACAACTTACGCAGGAAACTGGGAGGAGATGGAGGGCCACCCTACCTGCGCTCACACTACGTGGCCCGGAGAAGTTATCACGCAGCCGAATTCAACACCCTTCCACTACCCGTGTGTAGCCAAAAGAAGCGCTGGGCAGTGGGTGTTCTCAGCCCAAGAGCAGTCCTTGTTCTGGGCCGCACCTGCTCTGTGGTTCAAAGGTTCTCTGAGTCTGCTCCTTTGGAGGCATTTCAGAGCTGACGCTGTCCCTGGGCTGCCGAAGCAAAGAGGCATAGCCGCCGCTCACGCTGAAGGCATGGGCTTGTTTCCCATTCAGAGAGTGTATGTTGCCCCTCCCGGGCTGGCGGCGTGTAAGGGGACAGCATTTGCGCTGCCCCTGGAAAATGCAAGCGGCTGTACCCGATTTGGGCTGCCTGGTGAAACAACTTGCAGTCACCAGCACCCTGAAAGTGTGAGTCCTAGCTAGGTAAAACCGGCCTACGGAGGCTAGAGGGGAGCAAACATGTTAAACTTGTGGCGAAAGTCTTTGACCAATGACCAATATGCTTGTGCTTGGGCGAGGGTTAGGCAGGAACTTTCCAACACAGGGTTTCTACCTCGCCCAAAGCCGTCCCTTTGGGCTGAAGCAGGCGGCGGGTCTGCATCACAGTCTGGGAAGGAGGGCCTCAGGTGCGTCTGCCAACTGACTGCCCTCCATCATAGCCAGCTGAGAAAATATGGCAAGGCTGATGGAACCCACTTACAACGAAATGTTTCTCTTCAGAAGAGGAGATTTTGCTACCCAACGTCAGCAGCTCCTCGGAGTGCTCTTCTGCTGTAGACTAGGGCAAGCTCCCACGGTCCTAAGATTATGAACGGCTCTTTTCCAGTGGGCTCATCCGAGAGAGAGCCAGAAGGGCTGACCTCAACCAATAGGGCTGATACACCGTGAGTGCTTCGGGCAGGGCAGGGCAGTCCTGAGCCCATGTGCCACCTAAGGAATGAAAGCAAAGTTCCCTAGCCACAGGAAAGCAGACCGAGGCCTGCTGTTGTCTCTAAGCAATTGACGTGAGCCTGAGGGTGAGGCCTACACTACATTGTGGAAAAGCTCGGGGTCACGGCTGTCTTTCTCCCCCTCTCGGTCCCATACCCTGGGCTCAGCCATGGGGGAATGCTGAGTGGGAGAGACTGCCTCTCTGCCGGACTCAGAAGGCTTCTTCCCTTCAGGGCCATTCCGTTTGTGTCTTACTTCGTGGAGGAGGCATGAGGGCGCCCAGAGATATTCTGACACGAAATGCCTAACGACACAGGATCTGGAGGAGCCGGTTTGTCAGTGGAAGGAGCCAAAAAGCCTGCATTCCTAAGGTCTCTGAGTACTGCCAGACACTCTGCCGTCCTAGGCCTAAGAACTGGAAATTGTGACGGCAAGGCAACACTTGGAATCCTAGGATGCAGTGGAAGTGCGACTCTCCAACTGGATGGAAGAAGCTTCCAAGCATAGTGTTCTTTCATGTACCAAAGAGAACCCAAGTGTCTGAGGCTGGTAGCGTTGTTGCTGGAGAGAACTGGCATGCCCGTGGGCCTGTCGGCTACTTTCCTGTGTCTGACCCTCTAAGGCAACTCTTCCAAAAAGCCTTTGGGACCCGCTTAGAGAGAACAGCTGCGAAGCTGATGCACAGAACATTCACCTAGAGACTAGCCCTGGGCCCCAAGCATCCATCTTTCTCTGGAGGGTACGTACCCCACCCAGGGATTCAAGCAGGGACTTTGCCTTGTACAACTTACGCAGGAAACTGGGAGGAGATGGAGGGCCACCCTACCTGCGCTCACACTACGTGGCCCGGAGAAGTTATCACGCAGCCGAATTCAACACCCTTCCACTACCCGTGTGTAGCCAAAAGAAGCGCTGGGCAGTGGGTGTTCTCAGCCCAAGAGCAGTCCTTGTTCTGGGCCGCACCTGCTCTGTGGTTCAAAGGTTCTCTGAGTCTGCTCCTTTGGAGGCATTTCAGAGCTGACGCTGTCCCTGGGCTGCCGAAGCAAAGAGGCATAGCCGCCGCTCACGCTGAAGGCATGGGCTTGTTTCCCATTCAGAGAGTGTATGTTGCCCCTCCCGGGCTGGCGGCGTGTAAGGGGACAGCATTTGCGCTGCCCCTGGAAAATGCAAGCGGCTGTACCCGATTTGGGCTGCCTGGTGAAACAACTTGCAGTCACCAGCACCCTGAAAGTGTGAGTCCTAGCTAGGTAAAACCGGCCTACGGAGGCTAGAGGGGAGCAAACATGTTAAACTTGTGGCGAAAGTCTTTGACCAATGACCAATATGCTTGTGCTTGGGCGAGGGTTAGGCAGGAACTTTCCAACACAGGGTTTCTACCTCGCCCAAAGCCGTCCCTTTGGGCTGAAGCAGGCGGCGGGTCTGCATCACAGTCTGGGAAGGAGGGCCTCAGGTGCGTCTGCCAACTGACTGCCCTCCATCATAGCCAGCTGAGAAAATATGGCAAGGCTGATGGAACCCACTTACAACGAAATGTTTCTCTTCAGAAGAGGAGATTTTGCTACCCAACGTCAGCAGCTCCTCGGAGTGCTCTTCTGCTGTAGACTAGGGCAAGCTCCCACGGTCCTAAGATTATGAACGGCTCTTTTCCAGTGGGCTCATCCGAGAGAGAGCCAGAAGGGCTGACCTCAACCAATAGGGCTGATACACCGTGAGTGCTTCGGGCAGGGCAGGGCAGTCCTGAGCCCATGTGCCACCTAAGGAATGAAAGCAAAGTTCCCTAGCCACAGGAAAGCAGACCGAGGCCTGCTGTTGTCTCTAAGCAATTGACGTGAGCCTGAGGGTGAGGCCTACACTACATTGTGGAAAAGCTCGGGGTCACGGCTGTCTTTCTCCCCCTCTCGGTCCCATACCCTGGGCTCAGCCATGGGGGAATGCTGAGTGGGAGAGACTGCCTCTCTGCCGGACTCAGAAGGCTTCTTCCCTTCAGGGCCATTCCGTTTGTGTCTTACTTCGTGGAGGAGGCATGAGGGCGCCCAGAGATATTCTGACACGAAATGCCTAACGACACAGGATCTGGAGGAGCCGGTTTGTCAGTGGAAGGAGCCAAAAAGCCTGCATTCCTAAGGTCTCTGAGTACTGCCAGACACTCTGCCGTCCTAGGCCTAAGAACTGGAAATTGTGACGGCAAGGCAACACTTGGAATCCTAGGATGCAGTGGAAGTGCGACTCTCCAACTGGATGGAAGAAGCTTCCAAGCATAGTGTTCTTTCATGTACCAAAGAGAACCCAAGTGTCTGAGGCTGGTAGCGTTGTTGCTGGAGAGAACTGGCATGCCCGTGGGCCTGTCGGCTACTTTCCTGTGTCTGACCCTCTAAGGCAACTCTTCCAAAAAGCCTTTGGGACCCGCTTAGAGAGAACAGCTGCGAAGCTGATGCACAGAACATTCACCTAGAGACTAGCCCTGGGCCCCAAGCATCCATCTTTCTCTGGAGGGTACGTACCCCACCCAGGGATTCAAGCAGGGACTTTGCCTTGTACAACTTACGCAGGAAACTGGGAGGAGATGGAGGGCCACCCTACCTGCGCTCACACTACGTGGCCCGGAGAAGTTATCACGCAGCCGAATTCAACACCCTTCCACTACCCGTGTGTAGCCAAAAGAAGCGCTGGGCAGTGGGTGTTCTCAGCCCAAGAGCAGTCCTTGTTCTGGGCCGCACCTGCTCTGTGGTTCAAAGGTTCTCTGAGTCTGCTCCTTTGGAGGCATTTCAGAGCTGACGCTGTCCCTGGGCTGCCGAAGCAAAGAGGCATAGCCGCCGCTCACGCTGAAGGCATGGGCTTGTTTCCCATTCAGAGAGTGTATGTTGCCCCTCCCGGGCTGGCGGCGTGTAAGGGGACAGCATTTGCGCTGCCCCTGGAAAATGCAAGCGGCTGTACCCGATTTGGGCTGCCTGGTGAAACAACTTGCAGTCACCAGCACCCTGAAAGTGTGAGTCCTAGCTAGGTAAAACCGGCCTACGGAGGCTAGAGGGGAGCAAACATGTTAAACTTGTGGCGAAAGTCTTTGACCAATGACCAATATGCTTGTGCTTGGGCGAGGGTTAGGCAGGAACTTTCCAACACAGGGTTTCTACCTCGCCCAAAGCCGTCCCTTTGGGCTGAAGCAGGCGGCGGGTCTGCATCACAGTCTGGGAAGGAGGGCCTCAGGTGCGTCTGCCAACTGACTGCCCTCCATCATAGCCAGCTGAGAAAATATGGCAAGGCTGATGGAACCCACTTACAACGAAATGTTTCTCTTCAGAAGAGGAGATTTTGCTACCCAACGTCAGCAGCTCCTCGGAGTGCTCTTCTGCTGTAGACTAGGGCAAGCTCCCACGGTCCTAAGATTATGAACGGCTCTTTTCCAGTGGGCTCATCCGAGAGAGAGCCAGAAGGGCTGACCTCAACCAATAGGGCTGATACACCGTGAGTGCTTCGGGCAGGGCAGGGCAGTCCTGAGCCCATGTGCCACCTAAGGAATGAAAGCAAAGTTCCCTAGCCACAGGAAAGCAGACCGAGGCCTGCTGTTGTCTCTAAGCAATTGACGTGAGCCTGAGGGTGAGGCCTACACTACATTGTGGAAAAGCTCGGGGTCACGGCTGTCTTTCTCCCCCTCTCGGTCCCATACCCTGGGCTCAGCCATGGGGGAATGCTGAGTGGGAGAGACTGCCTCTCTGCCGGACTCAGAAGGCTTCTTCCCTTCAGGGCCATTCCGTTTGTGTCTTACTTCGTGGAGGAGGCATGAGGGCGCCCAGAGATATTCTGACACGAAATGCCTAACGACACAGGATCTGGAGGAGCCGGTTTGTCAGTGGAAGGAGCCAAAAAGCCTGCATTGCTAAGGTCTCTGAGTACTGCCAGACACTCTGCCGTCCTAGGCCTAAGAACTGGAAATTGTGACGGCAAGGCAACACTTGGAATCCTAGGATGCAGTGGAAGTGCGACTCTCCAACTGGATGGAAGAAGCTTCCAAGCATAGTGTTCTTTCATGTACCAAAGAGAACCCAAGTGTCTGAGGCTGGTAGCGTTGTTGCTGGAGAGAACTGGCATGCCCGTGGGCCTGTCGGCTACTTTCCTGTGTCTGACCCTCTAAGGCAACTCTTCCAAAAAGCCTTTGGGACCCGCTTAGAGAGAACAGCTGCGAAGCTGATGCACAGAACATTCACCTAGAGACTAGCCCTGGGCCCCAAGCATCCATCTTTCTCTGGAGGGTACGTACCCCACCCAGGGATTCAAGCAGGGACTTTGCCTTGTACAACTTACGCAGGAAACTGGGAGGAGATGGAGGGCCACCCTACCTGCGCTCACACTACGTGGCCCGGAGAAGTTATCACGCAGCCGAATTCAACACCCTTCCACTACCCGTGTGTAGCCAAAAGAAGCGCTGGGCAGTGGGTGTTCTCAGCCCAAGAGCAGTCCTTGTTCTGGGCCGCACCTGCTCTGTGGTTCAAAGGTTCTCTGAGTCTGCTCCTTTGGAGGCATTTCAGAGCTGACGCTGTCCCTGGGCTGCCGAAGCAAAGAGGCATAGCCGCCGCTCACGCTGAAGGCATGGGCTTGTTTCCCATTCAGAGAGTGTATGTTGCCCCTCCCGGGCTGGCGGCGTGTAAGGGGACAGCATTTGCGCTGCCCCTGGAAAATGCAAGCGGCTGTACCCGATTTGGGCTGCCTGGTGAAACAACTTGCAGTCACCAGCACCCTGAAAGTGTGAGTCCTAGCTAGGTAAAACCGGCCTACGGAGGCTAGAGGGGAGCAAACATGTTAAACTTGTGGCGAAAGTCTTTGACCAATGACCAATATGCTTGTGCTTGGGCGAGGGTTAGGCAGGAACTTTCCAACACAGGGTTTCTACCTCGCCCAAAGCCGTCCCTTTGGGCTGAAGCAGGCGGCGGGTCTGCATCACAGTCTGGGAAGGAGGGCCTCAGGTGCGTCTGCCAACTGACTGCCCTCCATCATAGCCAGCTGAGAAAATATGGCAAGGCTGATGGAACCCACTTACAACGAAATGTTTCTCTTCAGAAGAGGAGATTTTGCTACCCAACGTCAGCAGCTCCTCGGAGTGCTCTTCTGCTGTAGACTAGGGCAAGCTCCCACGGTCCTAAGATTATGAACGGCTCTTTTCCAGTGGGCTCATCCGAGAGAGAGCCAGAAGGGCTGACCTCAACCAATAGGGCTGATACACCGTGAGTGATTCGGGCAGGGCAGGGCAGTCCTGAGCCCATGTGCCACCTAAGGAATGAAAGCAAAGTTCCCTAGCCACAGGAAAGCAGACCGAGGCCTGCTGTTGTCTCTAAGCAATTGACGTGAGCCTGAGGGTGAGGCCTACACTACATTGTGGAAAAGCTCGGGGTCACGGCTGTCTTTCTCCCCCTCTCGGTCCCATACCCTGGGCTCAGCCATGGGGGAATGCTGAGTGGGAGAGACTGCCTCTCTGCCGGACTCAGAAGGCTTCTTCCCTTCAGGGCCATTCCGTTTGTGTCTTACTTCGTGGAGGAGGCATGAGGGCCCTCAGAGATATTCTGACACGAAATGCCTAACGACACAGGATCTGGAGGAGCCGGTTTGTCAGTGGAAGGAGCCAAAAAGCCTGCATTCCTAAGGTCTCTGAGTACTGCCAGACACTCTGCCGTCCTAGGCCTAAGAACTGGAAATTGTGACGGCAAGGCAACACTTGGAATCCTAGGATGCAGTGGAAGTGCGACTCTCCAACTGGATGGAAGAAGCTTCCAAGCATAGTGTTCTTTCATGTACCAAAGAGAACCCAAGTGTCTGAGGCTGGTAGCGTTGTTGCTGGAGAGAACTGGCATGCCCGTGGGCCTGTCGGCTACTTTCCTGTGTCTGACCCTCTAAGGCAACTCTTCCAAAAAGCCTTTGGGACCCGCTTAGAGAGAACAGCTGCGAAGCTGATGCACAGAACATTCACCTAGGGACTAGCCCTGGGCCCCAAGCATCCATCTTTCTCTGGAGGGTACGTACCCCACCCAGGGATTCAAGCAGGGACTTTGCCTTGTACAACTTACGCAGGAAACTGGGAGGAGATGGAGGGCCACCCTACCTGCGCTCACACTACGTGGCCCGGAGAAGTTATCACGCAGCCGAATTCAACACCCTTCCACTACCCGTGTGTAGCCAAAAGAAGCGCTGGGCAGTGGGTGTTCTCAGCCCAAGAGCAGTCCTTGTTCTGGGCCGCACCTGCTCTGTGGTTCAAAGGTTCTCTGAGTCTGCTCCTTTGGAGGCATTTCAGAGCTGACGCTGTCCCTGGGCTGCCGAAGCAAAGAGGCATAGCCGCCGCTCACGCTGAAGGCATGGGCTTGTTTCCCATTCAGAGAGTGTATGTTGCCCCTCCCGGGCTGGCGGCGTGTAAGGGGACAGCATTTGCGCTGCCCCTGGAAAATGCAAGCGGCTGTACCCGATTTGGGCTGCCTGGTGAAACAACTTGCAGTCACCAGCACCCTGAAAGTGTGAGTCCTAGCTAGGTAAAACCGGCCTACGGAGGCTAGAGGGGAGCAAACATGTTAAACTTGTGGCGAAAGTCTTTGACCAATGACCAATATGCTTGTGCTTGGGCGAGGGTTAGGCAGGAACTTTCCAACACAGGGTTTCTACCTCGCCCAAAGCCGTCCCTTTGGGCTGAAGCAGGCGGCGGGTCTGCATCACAGTCTGGGAAGGAGGGCCTCAGGTGCGTCTGCCAACTGACTGCCCTCCATCATAGCCAGCTGAGAAAATATGGCAAGGCTGATGGAACCCACTTACAACGAAATGTTTCTCTTCAGAAGAGGAGATTTTGCTACCCAACGTCAGCAGCTCCTCGGAGTGCTCTTCTGCTGTAGACTAGGGCAAGCTCCCACGGTCCTAAGATTATGAACGGCTCTTTTCCAGTGGGCTCATCCGAGAGAGAGCCAGAAGGGCTGACCTCAACCAATAGGGCTGATACACCGTGAGTGCTTCGGGCAGGGCAGGGCAGTCCTGAGCCCATGTGCCACCTAAGGAATGAAAGCAAAGTTCCCTAGCCACAGGAAAGCAGACCGAGGCCTGCTGTTGTCTCTAAGCAATTGACGTGAGCCTGAGGGTGAGGCCTACACTACATTGTGGAAAAGCTCGGGGTCACGGCTGTCTTTCTCCCCCTCTCGGTCCCATACCCTGGGCTCAGCCATGGGGGAATGCTGAGTGGGAGAGACTGCCTCTCTGCCGGACTCAGAAGGCTTCTTCCCTTCAGGGCCATTCCGTTTGTGTCTTACTTCGTGGAGGAGGCATGAGGGCGCCCAGAGATATTCTGACACGAAATGCCTAACGACACAGGATCTGGAGGAGCCGGTTTGTCAGTGGAAGGAGCCAAAAAGCCTGCATTCCTAAGGTCTCTGAGTACTGCCAGACACTCTGCCGTCCTAGGCCTAAGAACTGGAAATTGTGACGGCAAGGCAACACTTGGAATCCTAGGATGCAGTGGAAGTGCGACTCTCCAACTGGATGGAAGAAGCTTCCAAGCATAGTGTTCTTTCATGTACCAAAGAGAACCCAAGTGTCTGAGGCTGGTAGCGTTGTTGCTGGAGAGAACTGGCATGCCCGTGGGCCTGTCGGCTACTTTCCTGTGTCTGACCCTCTAAGGCAACTCTTCCAAAAAGCCTTTGGGACCCGCTTAGAGAGAACAGCTGCGAAGCTGATGCACAGAACATTCACCTAGAGACTAGCCCTGGGCCCCAAGCATCCATCTTTCTCTGGAGGGTACGTACCCCACCCAGGGATTCAAGCAGGGACTTTGCCTTGTACAACTTACGCAGGAAACTGGGAGGAGATGGAGGGCCACCCTACCTGCGCTCACACTACGTGGCCCGGAGAAGTTATCACGCAGCCGAATTCAACACCCTTCCACTACCCGTGTGTAGCCAAAAGAAGCGCTGGGCAGTGGGTGTTCTCAGCCCAAGAGCAGTCCTTGTTCTGGGCCGCACCTGCTCTGTGGTTCAAAGGTTCTCTGAGTCTGCTCCTTTGGAGGCATTTCAGAGCTGACGCTGTCCCTGGGCTGCCGAAGCAAAGAGGCATAGCCGCCGCTCACGCTGAAGGCATGGGCTTGTTTCCCATTCAGAGAGTGTATGTTGCCCCTCCCGGGCTGGCGGCGTGTAAGGGGACAGCATTTGCGCTGCCCCTGGAAAATGCAAGCGGCTGTACCCGATTTGGGCTGCCTGGTGAAACAACTTGCAGTCACCAGCACCCTGAAAGTGTGAGTCCTAGCTAGGTAAAACCGGCCTACGGAGGCTAGAGGGGAGCAAACATGTTAAACTTGTGGCGAAAGTCTTTGACCAATGACCAATATGCTTGTGCTTGGGCGAGGGTTAGGCAGGAACTTTCCAACACAGGGTTTCTACCTCGCCCAAAGCCGTCCCTTTGGGCTGAAGCAGGCGGCGGGTCTGCATCACAGTCTGGGAAGGAGGGCCTCAGGTGCGTCTGCCAACTGACTGCCCTCCATCATAGCCAGCTGAGAAAATATGGCAAGGCTGATGGAACCCACTTACAACGAAATGTTTCTCTTCAGAAGAGGAGATTTTGCTACCCAACGTCAGCAGCTCCTCGGAGTGCTCTTCTGCTGTAGACTAGGGCAAGCTCCCACGGTCCTAAGATTATGAACGGCTTTTTCCAGTGGGCTCATCCGAGAGAGAGCCAGAAGGGCTGACCTCAACCAATAGGGCTGATACACCGTGAGTGCTTCGGGCAGGGCAGGGCAGTCCTGAGCCCATGTGCCACCTAAGGAATGAAAGCAAAGTTCCCTAGCCACAGGAAAGCAGACCGAGGCCTGCTGTTGTCTCTAAGCACTTGACGTGAGCCTGAGGGTGAGGCCTACACTACATTGTGGAAAAGCTCGGGGTCACGGCTGTCTTTCTCCCCCTCTCGGTCCCATACCCTGGGCTCAGCCATGGGGGAATGCTGAGTGGGAGAGACTGCCTCTCTGCCGGACTCAGAAGGCTTCTTCCCTTCAGGGCCATTCCGTTTGTGTCTTACTTCGTGGAGGAGGCATGAGGGCGCCCAGAGATATTCTGACACGAAATGCCTAACGACACAGGATCTGGAGGAGCCGGTTTGTCAGTGGAAGGAGCCAAAAAGCCTGCATTCCTAAGGTCTCTGAGTACTGCCAGACACTCTGCCGTCCTAGGCCTAAGAACTGGAAATTGTGACGGCAAGGCAACACTTGGAATCCTAGGATGCAGTGGAAGTGCGACTCTCCAACTGGATGGAAGAAGCTTCCAAGCATAGTGTTCTTTCATGTACCAAAGAGAACCCAAGTGTCTGAGGCTGGTAGCGTTGTTGCTGGAGAGAACTGGCATGCCCGTGGGCCTGTCGGCTACTTTCCTGTGTCTGACCCTCTAAGGCAACTCTTCCAAAAAGCCTTTGGGACCCGCTTAGAGAGAACAGCTGCGAAGCTGATGCACAGAACATTCACCTAGGGACTAGCCCTGGGTCCCAAGCATCCATCTTTCTCTGGAGGGTACGTACCCCACCCAGGGATTCAAGCAGGGACTTTGCCTTGTACAACTTACGCAGGAAACTGGGAGGAGATGGAGGGCCACCCTACCTGCGCTCACACTACGTGGCCCGGAGAAGTTATCACGCAGCCGAATTCAACACCCTTCCACTACCCGTGTGTAGCCAAAAGAAGCGCTGGGCAGTGGGTGTTCTCAGCCCAAGAGCAGTCCTTGTTCTGGGCCGCACCTGCTCTGTGGTTCAAAGGTTCTCTGAGTCTGCTCCTTTGGAGGCATTTCAGAGCTGACGCTGTCCCTGGGCTGCCGAAGCAAAGAGGCATAGCCGCCGCTCACGCTGAAGGCATGGGCTTGTTTCCCATTCAGAGAGTGTATGTTGCCCCTCCCGGGCTGGCGGCGTGTAAGGGGACAGCATTTGCGCTGCCCCTGGAAAATGCAAGCGGCTGTACCCGATTTGGGCTGCCTGGTGAAACAACTTGCAGTCACCAGCACCCTGAAAGTGTGAGTCCTAGCTAGGTAAAACCGGCCTACGGAGGCTAGAGGGGAGCAAACATGTTAAACTTGTGGCGAAAGTCTTTGACCAATGACCAATATGCTTGTGCTTGGGCGAGGGTTAGGCAGGAACTTTCCAACACAGGGTTTCTACCTCGCCCAAAGCCGTCCCTTTGGGCTGAAGCAGGCGGCGGGTCTGCATCACAGTCTGGGAAGGAGGGCCTCAGGTGCGTCTGCCAACCGACTGCCCTCCATCATAGCCAGCTGAGAAAATATGGCAAGGCTGATGGAACCCACTTACAACGAAATGTTTCTCTTCAGAAGAGGAGATTTTGCTACCCAACGTCAGCAGCTCCTCGGAGTGCTCTTCTGCTGTAGACTAGGGCAAGCTCCCACGGTCCTAAGATTATGAACGGCTCTTTTCCAGTGGGCTCATCCGAGAGAGAGCCAGAAGGGCTGACCTCAACCAATAGGGCTGATACACCGTGAGTGCTTCGGGCAGGGCAGGGCAGTCCTGAGCCCATGTGCCACCTAAGGAATGAAAGCAAAGTTCCCTAGCCACAGGAAAGCAGACCGAGGCCTGCTGTTGTCTCTAAGCAATTGACGTGAGCCTGAGGGTGAGGCCTACACTACATTGTGGAAAAGCTCGGGGTCACGGCTGTCTTTCTCCCCCTCTCGGTCCCATACCCTGGGCTCAGCCATGGGGGAATGCTGAGTGGGAGAGACTGCCTCTCTGCCGGACTCAGAAGGCTTCTTCCCTTCAGGGCCATTCCGTTTGTGTCTTACTTCGTGGAGGAGGCATGAGGGCGCCCAGAGATATTCTGACACGAAATGCCTAACGACACAGGATCTGGAGGAGCCGGTTTGTCAGTGGAAGGAGCCAAAAAGCCTGCATTCCTAAGGTCTCTGAGTACTGCCAGACACTCTGCCGTCCTAGGCCTAAGAACTGGAAATTGTGACGGCAAGGCAACACTTGGAATCCTAGGATGCAGTGGAAGTGCGACTCTCCAACTGGATGGAAGAAGCTTCCAAGCATAGTGTTCTTTCATGTACCAAAGAGAACCCAAGTGTCTGAGGCTGGTAGCGTTGTTGCTGGAGAGAACTGGCATGCCCGTGGGCCTGTCGGCTACTTTCCTGTGTCTGACCCTCTAAGGCAACTCTTCCAAAAAGCCTTTGGGACCCGCTTAGAGAGAACAGCTGCGAAGCTGATGCACAGAACATTCACCTAGGGACTAGCCCTGGGTCCCAAGCATCCATCTTTCTCTGGAGGGTACGTACCCCACCCAGGGATTCAAGCAGGGACTTTGCCTTGTACAACTTACGCAGGAAACTGGGAGGAGATGGAGGGCCACCCTACCTGCGCTCACACTACGTGGCCCGGAGAAGTTATCACGCAGCCGAATTCAACACCCTTCCACTACCCGTGTGTAGCCAAAAGAAGCGCTGGGCAGTGGGTGTTCTCAGCCCAAGAGCAGTCCTTGTTCTGGGCCGCACCTGCTCTGTGGTTCAAAGGTTCTCTGAGTCTGCTCCTTTGGAGGCATTTCAGAGCTGACGCTGTCCCTGGGCTGCCGAAGCAAAGAGGCATAGCCGCCGCTCACGCTGAAGGCATGGGCTTGTTTCCCATTCAGAGAGTGTATGTTGCCCCTCCCGGGCTGGCGGCGTGTAAGGGGACAGCATTTGCGCTGCCCCTGGAAAATGCAAGCGGCTGTACCCGATTTGGGCTGCCTGGTGAAACAACTTGCAGTCACCAGCACCCTGAAAGTGTGAGTCCTAGCTAGGTAAAACCGGCCTACGGAGGCTAGAGGGGAGCAAACATGTTAAACTTGTGGCGAAAGTCTTTGACCAATGACCAATATGCTTGTGCTTGGGCGAGGGTTAGGCAGGAACTTTCCAACACAGGGTTTCTACCTCGCCCAAAGCCGTCCCTTTGGGCTGAAGCAGGCGGCGGGTCTGCATCACAGTCTGGGAAGGAGGGCCTCAGGTGCGTCTGCCAACCGACTGCCCTCCATCATAGCCAGCTGAGAAAATATGGCAAGGCTGATGGAACCCACTTACAACGAAATGTTTCTCTTCAGAAGAGGAGATTTTGCTACCCAACGTCAGCAGCTCCTCGGAGTGCTCTTCTGCTGTAGACTAGGGCAAGCTCCCACGGTCCTAAGATTATGAACGGCTCTTTTCCAGTGGGCTCATCCGAGAGAGAGCCAGAAGGGCTGACCTCAACCAATAGGGCTGATACACCGTGAGTGCTTCGGGCAGGGCAGGGCAGTCCTGAGCCCATGTGCCACCTAAGGAATGAAAGCAAAGTTCCCTAGCCACAGGAAAGCAGACCGAGGCCTGCTGTTGTCTCTAAGCAATTGACGTGAGCCTGAGGGTGAGGCCTACACTACATTGTGGAAAAGCTCGGGGTCACGGCTGTCTTTCTCCCCCTCTCGGTCCCATACCCTGGGCTCAGCCATGGGGGAATGCTGAGTGGGAGAGACTGCCTCTCTGCCGGACTCAGAAGGCTTCTTCCCTTCAGGGCCATTCCGTTTGTGTCTTACTTCGTGGAGGAGGCATGAGGGCGCCCAGAGATATTCTGACACGAAATGCCTAACGACACAGGATCTGGAGGAGCCGGTTTGTCAGTGGAAGGAGCCAAAAAGCCTGCATTCCTAAGGTCTCTGAGTACTGCCAGACACTCTGCCGTCCTAGGCCTAAGAACTGGAAATTGTGACGGCAAGGCAACACTTGGAATCCTAGGATGCAGTGGAAGTGCGACTCTCCAACTGGATGGAAGAAGCTTCCAAGCATAGTGTTCTTTCATGTACCAAAGAGAACCCAAGTGTCTGAGGCTGGTAGCGTTGTTGCTGGAGAGAACTGGCATGCCCGTGGGCCTGTCGGCTACTTTCCTGTGTCTGACCCTCTAAGGCAACTCTTCCAAAAAGCCTTTGGGACCTGCTTAGAGAGAACAGCTGCGAAGCTGATGCACAGAACATTCACCTAGGGACTAGCCCTGGGTCCCAAGCATCCATCTTTCTCTGGAGGGTACGTACCCCACCCAGGGATTCAAGCAGGGACTTTGCCTTGTACAACTTACGCAGGAAACTGGGAGGAGATGGAGGGCCACCCTACCTGCGCTCACACTACGTGGCCCGGAGAAGTTATCACGCAGCCGAATTCAACACCCTTCCACTACCCGTGTGTAGCCAAAAGAAGCGCTGGGCAGTGGGTGTTCTCAGCCCAAGAGCAGTCCTTGTTCTGGGCCGCACCTGCTCTGTGGTTCAAAGGTTCTCTGAGTCTGCTCCTTTGGAGGCATTTCAGAGCTGACGCTGTCCCTGGGCTGCCGAAGCAAAGAGGCATAGCCGCCGCCCACGCTGAAGGCATGGGCTTGTTTCCCATTCAGAGAGTGTATGTTGCCCCTCCCGGGCTGGCGGCGTGTAAGGGGACAGCATTTGCGCTGCCCCTGGAAAATGCAAGCGGCTGTACCCGATTTGGGCTGCCTGGTGAAACAACTTGCAGTCACCAGCACCCTGAAAGTGTGAGTCCTAGCTAGGTAAAACCGGCCTACGGAGGCTAGAGGGGAGCAAACATGTTAAACTTGTGGCGAAAGTCTTTGACCAATGACCAATATGCTTGTGCTTGGGCGAGGGTTAGGCAGGAACTTTCCAACACAGGGTTTCTACCTCGCCCAAAGCCGTCCCTTTGGGCTGAAGCAGGCGGCGGGTCTGCATCACAGTCTGGGAAGGAGGGCCTCAGGTGCGTCTGCCAACTGACTGCCCTCCATCATAGCCAGCTGAGAAAATATGGCAAGGCTGATGGAACCCACTTACAACGAAATGTTTCTCTTCAGAAGAGGAGATTTTGCTACCCAACGTCAGCAGCTCCTCGGAGTGCTCTTCTGCTGTAGACTAGGGCAAGCTCCCACGGTCCTAAGATTATGAACGGCTCTTTTCCAGTGGGCTCATCCGAGAGAGAGCCAGAAGGGCTGACCTCAACCAATAGGGCTGATACACCGTGAGTGCTTCGGGCAGGGCAGGGCAGTCCTGAGCCCATGTGCCACCTAAGGAATGAAAGCAAAGTTCCCTAGCCACAGGAAAGCAGACCGAGGCCTGCTGTTGTCTCTAAGCACTTGACGTGAGCCTGAGGGTGAGGCCTACACTACATTGTGGAAAAGCTCGGGGTCACGGCTGTCTTTCTCCCCCTCTCGGTCCCATACCCTGGGCTCAGCCATGGGGGAATGCTGAGTGGGAGAGACTGCCTCTCTGCCGGACTCAGAAGGCTTCTTCCCTTCAGGGCCATTCCGTTTGTGTCTTACTTCGTGGAGGAGGCATGAGGGCGCCCAGAGATATTCTGACACGAAATGCCTAACGACACAGGATCTGGAGGAGCCGGTTTGTCAGTGGAAGGAGCCAAAAAGCCTGCATTCCTAAGGTCTCTGAGTACTGCCAGACACTCTGCCGTCCTAGGCCTAAGAACTGGAAATTGTGACGGCAAGGCAACACTTGGAATCCTAGGATGCAGTGGAAGTGCGACTCTCCAACTGGATGGAAGAAGCTTCCAAGCATAGTGTTCTTTCATGTACCAAAGAGAACCCAAGTGTCTGAGGCTGGTAGCGTTGTTGCTGGAGAGAACTGGCATGCCCGTGGGCCTGTCGGCTACTTTCCTGTGTCTGACCCTCTAAGGCAACTCTTCCAAAAAGCCTTTGGGACCCGCTTAGAGAGAACAGCTGCGAAGCTGATGCACAGAACATTCACCTAGGGACTAGCCCTGGGTCCCAAGCATCCATCTTTCTCTGGAGGGTACGTACCCCACCCAGGGATTCAAGCAGGGACTTTGCCTTGTACAACTTACGCAGGAAACTGGGAGGAGATGGAGGGCCACCCTACCTGCGCTCACACTACGTGGCCCGGAGAAGTTATCACGCAGCCGAATTCAACACCCTTCCACTACCCGTGTGTAGCCAAAAGAAGCGCTGGGCAGTGGGTGTTCTCAGCCCAAGAGCAGTCCTTGTTCTGGGCCGCACCTGCTCTGTGGTTCAAAGGTTCTCTGAGTCTGCTCCTTTGGAGGCATTTCAGAGCTGACGCTGTCCCTGGGCTGCCGAAGCAAAGAGGCATAGCCGCCGCTCACGCTGAAGGCATGGGCTTGTTTCCCATTCAGAGAGTGTATGTTGCCCCTCCCGGGCTGGCGGCGTGTAAGGGGACAGCATTTGCGCTGCCCCTGGAAAATGCAAGCGGCTGTACCCGATTTGGGCTGCCTGGTGAAACAACTTGCAGTCACCAGCACCCTGAAAGTGTGAGTCCTAGCTAGGTAAAACCGGCCTACGGAGGCTAGAGGGGAGCAAACATGTTAAACTTGTGGCGAAAGTCTTTGACCAATGACCAATATGCTTGTGCTTGGGCGAGGGTTAGGCAGGAACTTTCCAACACAGGGTTTCTACCTCGCCCAAAGCCGTCCCTTTGGGCTGAAGCAGGCGGCGGGTCTGCATCACAGTCTGGGAAGGAGGGCCTCAGGTGCGTCTGCCAACTGACTGCCCTCCATCATAGCCAGCTGAGAAAATATGGCAAGGCTGATGGAACCCACTTACAACGAAATGTTTCTCTTCAGAAGAGGAGATTTTGCTACCCAACGTCAGCAGCTCCTCGGAGTGCTCTTCTGCTGTAGACTAGGGCAAGCTCCCACGGTCCTAAGATTATGAACGGCTCTTTTCCAGTGGGCTCATCCGAGAGAGAGCCAGAAGGGCTGACCTCAACCAATAGGGCTGATACACCGTGAGTGCTTCGGGCAGGGCAGGGCAGTCCTGAGCCCATGTGCCACCTAAGGAATGAAAGCAAAGTTCCCTAGCCACAGGAAAGCAGACCGAGGCCTGCTGTTGTCTCTAAGCAATTGACGTGAGCCTGAGGGTGAGGCCTACACTACATTGTGGAAAAGCTCGGGGTCACGGCTGTCTTTCTCCCCCTCTCGGTCCCATACCCTGGGCTCAGCCATGGGGGAATGCTGAGTGGGAGAGACTGCCTCTCTGCCGGACTCAGAAGGCTTCTTCCCTTCAGGGCCATTCCGTTTGTGTCTTACTTCGTGGAGGAGGCATGAGGGCGCCCAGAGATATTCTGACACGAAATGCCTAACGACACAGGATCTGGAGGAGCCGGTTTGTCAGTGGAAGGAGCCAAAAAGCCTGCATTCCTAAGGTCTCTGAGTACTGCCAGACACTCTGCCGTCCTAGGCCTAAGAACTGGAAATTGTGACGGCAAGGCAACACTTGGAATCCTAGGATGCAGTGGAAGTGCGACTCTCCAACTGGATGGAAGAAGCTTCCAAGCATAGTGTTCTTTCATGTACCAAAGAGAACCCAAGTGTCTGAGGCTGGTAGCGTTGTTGCTGGAGAGAACTGGCATGCCCGTGGGCCTGTCGGCTACTTTCCTGTGTCTGACCCTCTAAGGCAACTCTTCCAAAAAGCCTTTGGGACCCGCTTAGAGAGAACAGCTGCGAAGCTGATGCACAGAACATTCACCTAGGGACTAGCCCTGGGCCCCAAGCATCCATCTTTCTCTGGAGGGTACGTACCCCACCCAGGGATTCAAGCAGGGACTTTGCCTTGTACAACTTACGCAGGAAACTGGGAGGAGATGGAGGGCCACCCTACCTGCGCTCACACTACGTGGCCCGGAGAAGTTATCACGCAGCCGAATTCAACACCCTTCCACTACCCGTGTGTAGCCAAAAGAAGCGCTGGGCAGTGGGTGTTCTCAGCCCAAGAGCAGTCCTTGTTCTGGGCCGCACCTGCTCTGTGGTTCAAAGGTTCTCTGAGTCTGCTCCTTTGGAGGCATTTCAGAGCTGACGCTGTCCCTGGGCTGCCGAAGCAAAGAGGCATAGCCGCCGCTCACGCTGAAGGCATGGGCTTGTTTCCCATTCAGAGAGTGTATGTTGCCCCTCCCGGGCTGGCGGCGTGTAAGGGGACAGCATTTGCGCTGCCTCTGGAAAATGCAAGCGGCTGTACCCGATTTGGGCTGCCTGGTGAAACAACTTGCAGTCACCAGCACCCTGAAAGTGTGAGTCCTAGCTAGGTAAAACCGGCCTACGGAGGCTAGAGGGGAGCAAACATGTTAAACTTGTGGCGAAAGTCTTTGACCAATGACCAATATGCTTGTGCTTGGGCGAGGGTTAGGCAGGAACTTTCCAACACAGGGTTTCTACCTCGCCCAAAGCCGTCCCTTTGGGCTGAAGCAGGCGGCGGGTCTGCATCACAGTCTGGGAAGGAGGGCCTCAGGTGCGTCTGCCAACTGACTGCCCTCCATCATAGCCAGCTGAGAAAATATGGCAAGGCTGATGGAACCCACTTACAACGAAATGTTTCTCTTCAGAAGAGGAGATTTTGCTACCCAACGTCAGCAGCTCCTCGGAGTGTTCTTCTGCTGTAGACTAGGGCAAGCTCCCACGGTCCTAAGATTATGAACGGCTCTTTTCCAGTGGGCTCATCCGAGAGAGAGCCAGAAGGGCTGACCTCAACCAATAGGGCTGATACACCGTGAGTGCTTCGGGCAGGGCAGGGCAGTCCTGAGCCCATGTGCCACCTAAGGAATGAAAGCAAAGTTCCCTAGCCACAGGAAAGCAGACCGAGGCCTGCTGTTGTCTCTAAGCACTTGACGTGAGCCTGAGGGTGAGGCCTACACTACATTGTGGAAAAGCTCGGGGTCACGGCTGTCTTTCTCCCCCTCTCGGTCCCATACCCTGGGCTCAGCCATGGGGGAATGCTGAGTGGGAGAGACTGCCTCTCTGCCGGACTCAGAAGGCTTCTTCCCTTCAGGGCCATTCCGTTTGTGTCTTACTTCGTGGAGGAGGCATGAGGGCGCCCAGAGATATTCTGACACGAAATGCCTAACGACACAGGATCTGGAGGAGCCGGTTTGTCAGTGGAAGGAGCCAAAAAGCCTGCATTCCTAAGGTCTCTGAGTACTGCCAGACACTCTGCCGTCCTAGGCCTAAGAACTGGAAATTGTGACGGCAAGGCAACACTTGGAATCCTAGGATGCAGTGGAAGTGCGACTCTCCAACTGGATGGAAGAAGCTTCCAAGCATAGTGTTCTTTCATGTACCCAAGAGAACCCAAGTGTCTGAGGCTGGTAGCGTTGTTGCTGGAGAGAACTGGCATGCCCGTGGGCCTGTCGGCTACTTTCCTGTGTCTGACCCTCTAAGGCAACTCTTCCAAAAAGCCTTTGGGACCCGCTTAGAGAGAACAGCTGCGAAGCTGATGCACAGAACATTCACCTAGAGACTAGCCCTGGGCCCCAAGCATCCATCTTTCTCTGGAGGGTACGTACCCCACCCAGGGATTCAAGCAGGGACTTTGCCTTGTACAACTTACGCAGGAAACTGGGAGGAGATGGAGGGCCACCCTACCTGCGCTCACACTACGTGGCCCGGAGAAGTTATCACGCAGCCGAATTCAACACCCTTCCACTACCCGTGTGTAGCCAAAAGAAGCGCTGGGCAGTGGGTGTTCTCAGCCCAAGAGCAGTCCTTGTTCTGGGCCGCACCTGCTCTGTGGTTCAAAGGTTCTCTGAGTCTGCTCCTTTGGAGGCATTTCAGAGCTGACGCTGTCCCTGGGCTGCCGAAGCAAAGAGGCATAGCCGCCGCTCACGCTGAAGGCATGGGCTTGTTTCCCATTCAGATAGTGTATGTTGCCCCTCCCGGGCTGGCGGCGTGTAAGGGGACAGCATTTGCGCTGCCCCTGGAAAATGCAAGCGGCTGTACCCGATTTGGGCTGCCTGGTGAAACAACTTGCAGTCACCAGCACCCTGAAAGTGTGAGTCCTAGCTAGGTAAAACCGGCCTACGGAGGCTAGAGGGGAGCAAACATGTTAAAATTGTGGCGAAAGTCTTTGACCAATGACCAATATGCTTGTGCTTGGGCGAGGGTTAGGCAGGAACTTTCCAACACAGGGTTTCTACCTCGCCCAAAGCCGTCCCTTTGGGCTGAAGCAGGCGGCGGGTCTGCATCACAGTCTGGGAAGGAGGGCCTCAGGTGCGTCTGCCAACTGACTGCCCTCCATCATAGCCAGCTGAGAAAATATGGCAAGGCTGATGGAACCCACTTACAACGAAATGTTTCTCTTCAGAAGAGGAGATTTTGCTACCCAACGTCAGCAGCTCCTCGGAGTGCTCTTCTGCTGTAGACTAGGGCAAGCTCCCACGGTCCTAAGATTATGAACGGCTCTTTTCCAGTGGGCTCATCCGAGAGAGAGCCAGAAGGGCTGACCTCAACCAATAGGGCTGATACACCGTGAGTGCTTCGGGCAGGGCAGGGCAGTCCTGAGCCCATGTGCCACCTAAGGAATGAAAGCAAAGTTCCCTAGCCACAGGAAAGCAGACCGAGGCCTGCTGTTGTCTCTAAGCAATTGACGTGAGCCTGAGGGTGAGGCCTACACTACATTGTGGAAAAGCTCGGGGTCACGGCTGTCTTTCTCCCCCTCTCGGTCCCATACCCTGGGCTCAGCCATGGGGGAATGCTGAGTGGGAGAGACTGCCTCTCTGCCGGACTCAGAAGGCTTCTTCCCTTCAGGGCCATTCCGTTTGTGTCTTACTTCGTGGAGGAGGCATGAGGGCGCCCAGAGATATTCTGACACGAAATGCCTAACGACACAGGATCTGGAGGAGCCGGTTTGTCAGTGGAAGGAGCCAAAAAGCCTGCATTCCTAAGGTCTCTGAGTACTGCCAGACACTCTGCCGTCCTAGGCCTAAGAACTGGAAATTGTGACGGCAAGGCAACACTTGGAATCCTAGGATGCAGTGGAAGTGCGACTCTCCAACTGGATGGAAGAAGCTTCCAAGCATAGTGTTCTTTCATGTACCAAAGAGAACCCAAGTGTCTGAGGCTGGTAGCGTTGTTGCTGGAGAGAACTGGCATGCCCGTGGGCCTGTCGGCTACTTTCCTGTGTCTGACCCTCTAAGGCAACTCTTCCAAAAAGCCTTTGGGACCCGCTTAGAGAGAACAGCTGCGAAGCTGATGCACAGAACATTCACCTAGAGACTAGCCCTGGGCCCCAAGCATCCATCTTTCTCTGGAGGGTACGTACCCCACCCAGGGATTCAAGCAGGGACTTTGCCTTGTACAACTTACGCAGGAAACTGGGAGGAGATGGAGGGCCACCCTACCTGCGCTCACACTACGTGGCCCGGAGAAGTTATCACGCAGCCGAATTCAACACCCTTCCACTACCCGTGTGTAGCCAAAAGAAGCGCTGGGCAGTGGGTGTTCTCAGCCCAAGAGCAGTCCTTGTTCTGGGCCGCACCTGCTCTGTGGTTCAAAGGTTCTCTGAGTCTGCTCCTTTGGAGGCATTTCAGAGCTGACGCTGTCCCTGGGCTGCCGAAGCAAAGAGGCATAGCCGCCGCTCACGCTGAAGGCATGGGCTTGTTTCCCATTCAGAGAGTGTATGTTGCCCCTCCCGGGCTGGCGGCGTGTAAGGGGACAGCATTTGCGCTGCCTCTGGAAAATGCAAGCGGCTGTACCCGATTTGGGCTGCCTGGTGAAACAACTTGCAGTCACCAGCACCCTGAAAGTGTGAGTCCTAGCTAGGTAAAACCGGCCTACGGAGGCTAGAGGGGAGCAAACATGTTAAACTTGTGGCGAAAGTCTTTGACCAATGACCAATATGCTTGTGCTTGGGCGAGGGTTAGGCAGGAACTTTCCAACACAGGGTTTCTACCTCGCCCAAAGCCGTCCCTTTGGGCTGAAGCAGGCGGCGGGTCTGCATCACAGTCTGGGAAGGAGGGCCTCAGGTGCGTCTGCCAACTGACTGCCCTCCATCATAGCCAGCTGAGAAAATATGGCAAGGCTGATGGAACCCACTTACAACGAAATGTTTCTCTTCAGAAGAGGAGATTTTGCTACCCAACGTCAGCAGCTCCTCGGAGTGTTCTTCTGCTGTAGACTAGGGCAAGCTCCCACGGTCCTAAGATTATGAACGGCTCTTTTCCAGTGGGCTCATCCGAGAGAGAGCCAGAAGGGCTGACCTCAACCAATAGGGCTGATACACCGTGAGTGCTTCGGGCAGGGCAGGGCAGTCCTGAGCCCATGTGCCACCTAAGGAATGAAAGCAAAGTTCCCTAGCCACAGGAAAGCAGACCGAGGCCTGCTGTTGTCTCTAAGCAATTGACGTGAGCCTGAGGGTGAGGCCTACACTACATTGTGGAAAAGCTCGGGGTCACGGCTGTCTTTCTCCCCCTCTCGGTCCCATACCCTGGGCTCAGCCATGGGGGAATGCTGAGTGGGAGAGACTGCCTCTCTGCCGGACTCAGAAGGCTTCTTCCCTTCAGGGCCATTCCGTTTGTGTCTTACTTCGTGGAGGAGGCATGAGGGCGCCCAGAGATATTCTGACACGAAATGCCTAACGACACAGGATCTGGAGGAGCCGGTTTGTCAGTGGAAGGAGCCAAAAAGCCTGCATTCCTAAGGTCTCTGAGTACTGCCAGACACTCTGCCGTCCTAGGCCTAAGAACTGGAAATTGTGACGGCAAGGCAACACTTGGAATCCTAGGATGCAGTGGAAGTGCGACTCTCCAACTGGATGGAAGAAGCTTCCAAGCATAGTGTTCTTTCATGTACCCAAGAGAACCCAAGTGTCTGAGGCTGGTAGCGTTGTTGCTGGAGAGAACTGGCATGCCCGTGGGCCTGTCGGCTACTTTCCTGTGTCTGACCCTCTAAGGCAACTCTTCCAAAAAGCCTTTGGGACCCGCTTAGAGAGAACAGCTGCGAAGCTGATGCACAGAACATTCACCTAGAGACTAGCCCTGGGCCCCAAGCATCCATCTTTCTCTGGAGGGTACGTACCCCACCCAGGGATTCAAGCAGGGACTTTGCCTTGTACAACTTACGCAGGAAACTGGGAGGAGATGGAGGGCCACCCTACCTGCGCTCACACTACGTGGCCCGGAGAAGTTATCACGCAGCCGAATTCAACACCCTTCCACTACCCGTGTGTAGCCAAAAGAAGCGCTGGGCAGTGGGTGTTCTCAGCCCAAGAGCAGTCCTTGTTCTGGGCCGCACCTGCTCTGTGGTTCAAAGGTTCTCTGAGTCTGCTCCTTTGGAGGCATTTCAGAGCTGACGCTGTCCCTGGGCTGCCGAAGCAAAGAGGCATAGCCGCCGCTCACGCTGAAGGCATGGGCTTGTTTCCCATTCAGAGAGTGTATGTTGCCCCTCCCGGGCTGGCGGCGTGTAAGGGGACAGCATTTGCGCTGCCCCTGGAAAATGCAAGCGGCTGTACCCGATTTGGGCTGCCTGGTGAAACAACTTGCAGTCACCAGCACCCTGAAAGTGTGAGTCCTAGCTAGGTAAAACCGGCCTACGGAGGCTAGAGGGGAGCAAACATGTTAAACTTGTGGCGAAAGTCTTTGACCAATGACCAATATGCTTGTGCTTGGGCGAGGGTTAGGCAGGAACTTTCCAACACAGGGTTTCTACCTCGCCCAAAGCCGTCCCTTTGGGCTGAAGCAGGCGGCGGGTCTGCATCACAGTCTGGGAAGGAGGGCCTCAGGTGCGTCTGCCAACTGACTGCCCTCCATCATAGCCAGCTGAGAAAATATGGCAAGGCTGATGGAACCCACTTACAACGAAATGTTTCTCTTCAGAAGAGGAGATTTTGCTACCCAACGTCAGCAGCTCCTCGGAGTGCTCTTCTGCTGTAGACTAGGGCAAGCTCCCACGGTCCTAAGATTATGAACGGCTCTTTTCCAGTGGGCTCATCCGAGAGAGAGCCAGAAGGGCTGACCTCAACCAATAGGGCTGATACACCGTGAGTGCTTCGGGCAGGGCAGGGCAGTCCTGAGCCCATGTGCCACCTAAGGAATGAAAGCAAAGTTCCCTAGCCACAGGAAAGCAGACCGAGGCCTGCTGTTGTCTCTAAGCAATTGACGTGAGCCTGAGGCTGAGGCCTACACTACATTGTGGAAAAGCTCGGGGTCACGGCTGTCTTTCTCCCCCTCTCGGTCCCATACCCTGGGCTCAGCCATGGGGGAATGCTGAGTGGGAGAGACTGCCTCTCTGCCGGACTCAGAAGGCTTCTTCCCTTCAGGGCCATTCCGTTTGTGTCTTACTTCGTGGAGGAGGCATGAGGGCGCCCAGAGATATTCTGACACGAAATGCCTAACGACACAGGATCTGGAGGAGCCGGTTTGTCAGTGGAAGGAGCCAAAAAGCCTGCATTCCTAAGGTCTCTGAGTACTGCCAGACACTCTGCCGTCCTAGGCCTAAGAACTGGAAATTGTGACGGCAAGGCAACACTTGGAATCCTAGGATGCAGTGGAAGTGCGACTCTCCAACTGGATGGAAGAAGCTTCCAAGCATAGTGTTCTTTCATGTACCCAAGAGAACCCAAGTGTCTGAGGCTGGTAGCGTTGTTGCTGGAGAGAACTGGCATGCCCGTGGGCCTGTCGGCTACTTTCCTGTGTCTGACCCTCTAAGGCAACTCTTCCAAAAAGCCTTTGGGACCCGCTTAGAGAGAACAGCTGCGAAGCTGATGCACAGAACATTCACCTAGAGACTAGCCCTGGGCCCCAAGCATCCATCTTTCTCTGGAGGGTACGTACCCCACCCAGGGATTCAAGCAGGGACTTTGCCTTGTACAACTTACGCAGGAAACTGGGAGGAGATGGAGGGCCACCCTACCTGCGCTCACACTACGTGGCCCGGAGAAGTTATCACGCAGCCGAATTCAACACCCTTCCACTACCCGTGTGTAGCCAAAAGAAGCGCTGGGCAGTGGGTGTTCTCAGCCCAAGAGCAGTCCTTGTTCTGGGCCGCACCTGCTCTGTGGTTCAAAGGTTCTCTGAGTCTGCTCCTTTGGAGGCATTTCAGAGCTGACGCTGTCCCTGGGCTGCCGAAGCAAAGAGGCATAGCCGCCGCTCACGCTGAAGGCATGGGCTTGTTTCCCATTCAGAGAGTGTATGTTGCCCCTCCCGGGCTGGCGGCGTGTAAGGGGACAGCATTTGCGCTGCCCCTGGAAAATGCAAGCGGCTGTACCCGATTTGGGCTGCCTGGTGAAACAACTTGCAGTCACCAGCACCCTGAAAGTGTGAGTCCTAGCTAGGTAAAACCGGCCTACGGAGGCTAGAGGGGAGCAAACATGTTAAACTTGTGGCGAAAGTCTTTGACCAATGACCAATATGCTTGTGCTTGGGCGAGGGTTAGGCAGGAACTTTCCAACACAGGGTTTCTACCTCGCCCAAAGCCGTCCCTTTGGGCTGAAGCAGGCGGCGGGTCTGCATCACAGTCTGGGAAGGAGGGCCTCAGGTGCGTCTGCCAACTGACTGCCCTCCATCATAGCCAGCTGAGAAAATATGGCAAGGCTGATGGAACCCACTTACAACGAAATGTTTCTCTTCAGAAGAGGAGATTTTGCTACCCAACGTCAGCAGCTCCTCGGAGTGCTCTTCTGCTGTAGACTAGGGCAAGCTCCCACGGTCCTAAGATTATGAACGGCTCTTTTCCAGTGGGCTCATCCGAGAGAGAGCCAGAAGGGCTGACCTCAACCAATAGGGCTGATACACCGTGAGTGCTTCGGGCAGGGCAGGGCAGTCCTGAGCCCATGTGCCACCTAAGGAATGAAAGCAAAGTTCCCTAGCCACAGGAAAGCAGACCGAGGCCTGCTGTTGTCTCTAAGCAATTGACGTGAGCCTGAGGCTGAGGCCTACACTACATTGTGGAAAAGCTCGGGGTCACGGCTGTCTTTCTCCCCCTCTCGGTCCCATACCCTGGGCTCAGCCATGGGGGAATGCTGAGTGGGAGAGACTGCCTCTCTGCCGGACTCAGAAGGCTTCTTCCCTTCAGGGCCATTCCGTTTGTGTCTTACTTCGTGGAGGAGGCATGAGGGCGCCCAGAGATATTCTGACACGAAATGCCTAACGACACAGGATCTGGAGGAGCCGGTTTGTCAGTGGAAGGAGCCAGAAAGCCTGCATTCCTAAGGTCTCTGAGTACTGCCAGACACTCTGCCGTCCTAGGCCTAAGAACTGGAAATTGTGACGGCAAGGCAACACTTGGAATCCTAGGATGCAGTGGAAGTGCGACTCTCCAACTGGATGGAAGAAGCTTCCAAGCATAGTGTTCTTTCATGTACCAAAGAGAACCCAAGTGTCTGAGGCTGGTAGCGTTGTTGCTGGAGAGAACTGGCATGCCCGTGGGCCTGTCGGCTACTTTCCTGTGTCTGACCCTCTAAGGCAACTCTTCCAAAAAGCCTTTGGGACCCGCTTAGAGAGAACAGCTGCGAAGCTGATGCACAGAACATTCACCTAGAGACTAGCCCTGGGCCCCAAGCATCCATCTTTCTCTGGAGGGTACGTACCCCACCCAGGGATTCAAGCAGGGACTTTGCCTTGTACAACTTACGCAGGAAACTGGGAGGAGATGGAGGGCCACCCTACCTGCGCTCACACTACGTGGCCCGGAGAAGTTATCACGCAGCCGAATTCAACACCCTTCCACTACCCGTGTGTAGCCAAAAGAAGCGCTGGGCAGTGGGTGTTCTCAGCCCAAGAGCAGTCCTTGTTCTGGGCCGCACCTGCTCTGTGGTTCAAAGGTTCTCTGAGTCTGCTCCTTTGGAGGCATTTCAGAGCTGACGCTGTCCCTGGGCTGCCGAAGCAAAGAGGCATAGCCGCCGCTCACGCTGAAGGCATGGGCTTGTTTCCCATTCAGAGAGTGTATGTTGCCCCTCCCGGGCTGGCGGCGTGTAAGGTGACAGCATTTGCGCTGCCCCTGGAAAATGCAAGCGGCTGTACCCGATTTGGGCTGCCTGGTGAAACAACTTGCAGTCACCAGCACCCTGAAAGTGTGAGTCCTAGCTAGGTAAAACCGGCCTACGGAGGCTAGAGGGGAGCAAACATGTTAAACTTGTGGCGAAAGTCTTTGACCAATGACCAATATGCTTGTGCTTGGGCGAGGGTTAGGCAGGAACTTTCCAACACAGGGTTTCTACCTCGCCCAAAGCCGTCCCTTTGGGCTGAAGCAGGCGGCGGGTCTGCATCACAGTCTGGGAAGGAGGGCCTCAGGTGCGTCTGCCAACTGACTGCCCTCCATCATAGCCAGCTGAGAAAATATGGCAAGGCTGATGGAACCCACTTACAACGAAATGTTTCTCTTCAGAAGAGGAGATTTTGCTACCCAACGTCAGCAGCTCCTCAGAGTGCTCTTCTGCTGTAGACTAGGGCAAGCTCCCACGGTCCTAAGATTATGAACGGCTCTTTTCCAGTGGGCTCATCCGAGAGAGAGCCAGAAGGGCTGACCTCAACCAATAGGGCTGATACACCGTGAGTGCTTCGGGCAGGGCAGGGCAGTCCTGAGCCCATGTGCCACCTAAGGAATGAAAGCAAAGTTCCCTAGCCACAGGAAAGCAGACCGAGGCCTGCTGTTGTCTCTAAGCAATTGACGTGAGCCTGAGGGTGAGGCCTACACTACATTGTGGAAAAGCTCGGGGTCACGGCTGTCTTTCTCCCCCTCTCGGTCCCATACCCTGGGCTCAGCCATGGGGGAATGCTGAGTGGGAGAGACTGCCTCTCTGCCGGACTCAGAAGGCTTCTTCCCTTCAGGGCCATTCCGTTTGTGTCTTACTTCGTGGAGGAGGCATGAGGGCCCCCAGAGATATTCTGACACGAAATGCCTAACGACACAGGATCTGGAGGAGCCGGTTTGTCAGTGGAAGGAGCCAAAAAGCCTGCATTCCTAAGGTCTCTGAGTACTGCCAGACACTCTGCCGTCCTAGGCCTAAGAACTGGAAATTGTGACGGCAAGGCAACACTTGGAATCCTAGGATGCAGTGGAAGTGCGACTCTCCAACTGGATGGAAGAAGCTTCCAAGCATAGTGTTCTTTCATGTACCAAAGAGAACCCAAGTGTCTGAGGCTGGTAGCGTTGTTGCTGGAGAGAACTGGCATGCCCGTGGGCCTGTCGGCTACTTTCCTGTGTCTGACCCTCTAAGGCAACTCTTCCAAAAAGCCTTTGGGACCCGCTTAGAGAGAACAGCTGCGAAGCTGATGCACAGAACATTCACCTAGAGACTAGCCCTGGGCCCCAAGCATCCATCTTTCTCTGGAGGGTACGTACCCCACCCAGGGATTCAAGCAGGGACTTTGCCTTGTACAACTTACGCAGGAAACTGGGAGGAGATGGAGGGCCACCCTACCTGCGCTCACACTACGTGGCCCGGAGAAGTTATCACGCAGCCGAATTCAACACCCTTCCACTACCCGTGTGTAGCCAAAAGAAGCGCTGGGCAGTGGGTGTTCTCAGCCCAAGAGCAGTCCTTGTTCTGGGCCGCACCTGCTCTGTGGTTCAAAGGTTCTCTGAGTCTGCTCCTTTGGAGGCATTTCAGAGCTGACGCTGTCCCTGGGCTGCCGAAGCAAAGAGGCATAGCCGCCTTTCACGCTGAAGGCATGGGCTTGTTTCCCATTCAGAGAGTGTATGTTGCCCCTCCCGGGCTGGCGGCGTGTAAGGTGACAGCATTTGCGCTGCCCCTGGAAAATGCAAGCGGCTGTACCCGATTTGGGCTGCCTGGTGAAAAAACTTGCAGTCACCAAAACCCTGAAAGTGTGAGTCCTAGCTAGGTAAACTTGGCCTTCGGAGGCTAGAGGGGAGCAAACATGTTAAAATTGTGGGGAAAGTCTTTGACCAATGACCAATATGCTTGTGCTTGGGCGAGGGTTAGGCAGGAACTTTCCAACACAGGGTTTTTACCTCGCCCAAAGCCGTCCCTTTGGGCTGAAGCAGGCGGCGGGTCTGCATCACAGTCTGGGAAGGAGGGCCTCAGGTGCGTCTGCCAACTGACTGCCCTCCATCATAGCCAGCTGAGAAAATATGGCAAGGCTGATGGAACCCACTTACAACGAAATGTTTCTCTTCAGAAGAGGAGATTTTGCTACCCAACTTCAGCAGCTCTTCAGAGTGCTCTTCTGCTGTAAACTAGGGCAAGCTCCCACGGTCCTAAGATTATGAACGGCTCTTTTCCAGTGGGCTCATCCGAGAGAGAGCCAGAAGGGCTGATCTCAACAAATAGGGCTGATGCACCGTGAGTGCTTCGGGCAGGGCAGTCCTGAGCCAATGTGCAACCTAAGGAATGAAAGCAAAGTTTCCTAGCCACAGGAAAGCAGACCGAGGCCTGCTGTTTTCTCTAAGCAATTGACGTGAGCCTGAGGCTGAGGCCTACACTACATTGTGGAAAAGCTCGGAGTCACGGCTGTCTTTCTCAACCTCTCGGTCCCATACCCTGGGCTCAGCCATGGGGGAATGCTGAGTGGGAGAGACTGCCTCTCTGCCGGACTCAGAAGGCTTCTTCCCTTTAGGGCCATTCCGTTTGTGTCTTACTTCGTGGAGGAGGAATGAGGGCGCCCAGAGATATTCTGACATGAAATGCCTAACGACACAGGATCTGGAGGAGCTGGTTTGTCAGTGGAAGGAGCCAGAAAGCCTGCATTCCTAAGGTCTCTGAGAACTGCCAGACACTCTGCCGTCCTAGGCCTAAGAATTGGAAATTGTGACGGCAAGGCAACACTTGGAATCCTAGGATGCAGTGGAAGTGCGACTCTCAAACTGGATGGAAGAAGCTTCCAAGCATAGTGTTCTTTCATGTACCAAAGAGAACCCAAGTGTCTGAGCCTGGTAGCGTTGTTGCTGGAGAGAACTGGCATGCCCGTGGGCCTGTCGGCTACTTTCCTGTTTCTGACCCTCTAAGGCAACTCTTCCAAAAAGCCTTTGGGACCCGCTTAGGGAGAACAGCTGCGAAGCTGATGCACAGAACATTCACCTAGAGACTAGCCCTGGGTCCCAAGCATCCATCTTTCTCTGGAGGGTACGTACCCCACCCAGGGATTCAAGCAGGGACTTTGCCTTGTACAACTTACGCAGGAAACTGGGAGGAGATGGAGGGCCACCCTACCTGCGCTCACACTACGTGGCCCGGAGAAGTTATCACGCAGCCGAATTCAACACCCTTCCACTACCCGTGTGTAGCCAAAAGAAGCGCTGGGCAGTGGGTGTTCTCAGCCCAAGAGCAGTCCTTGTTCTGGGCCGCACCTGCTCTGTGGTTCAAAGGTTCTCTGAGTCTGCTCCTTTGGAGGCATTTCAGAGCTGACGCTGTCCCTGGGCTGCCGAAGCAAAGAGGCATAGCCGCCGCTCACGCTGAAGGCATGGGCTTGTTTCCCATTCAGAGAGTGTATGTTGCCCCTCCCGGGCTGGCGGCGTGTAAGGTGACAGCATTTGCGCTGCCCCTGGAAAATGCAAGCGGCTGTACCCGATTTGGGCTGCCTGGTGAAACAACTTGCAGTCACCAGCACCCTGAAAGTGTGAGTCCTAGCTAGGTAAAACCGGCCTACGGAGGCTAGAGGGGAGCAAACATGTTAAACTTGTGGCGAAAGTCTTTGACCAATGACCAATATGCTTGTGCTTGGGCGAGGGTTAGGCAGGAACTTTCCAACACAGGGTTTCTACCTCGCCCAAAGCCGTCCCTTTGGGCTGAAGCAGGCGGCGGGTCTGCATCACAGTCTGGGAAGGAGGGCCTCAGGTGCGTCTGCCAACTGACTGCCCTCCATCATAGCCAGCTGAGAAAATATGGCAAGGCTGATGGAACCCACTTACAACGAAATGTTTCTCTTCAGAAGAGGAGATTTTGCTACCCAACGTCAGCAGCTCCTCAGAGTGCTCTTCTGCTGTAGACTAGGGCAAGCTCCCACGGTCCTAAGATTATGAACGGCTCTTTTCCAGTGGGCTCATCCGAGAGAGAGCCAGAAGGGCTGACCTCAACCAATAGGGCTGATACACCGTGAGTGCTTCGGGCAGGGCAGGGCAGTCCTGAGCCCATGTGCCACCTAAGGAATGAAAGCAAAGTTCCCTAGCCACAGGAAAGCAGACCGAGGCCTGCTGTTGTCTCTAAGCAATTGACGTGAGCCTGAGGGTGAGGCCTACACTACATTGTGGAAAAGCTCGGGGTCACGGCTGTCTTTCTCCCCCTCTCGGTCCCATACCCTGGGCTCAGCCATGGGGGAATGCTGAGTGGGAGAGACTGCCTCTCTGCCGGACTCAGAAGGCTTCTTCCCTTCAGGGCCATTCCGTTTGTGTCTTACTTCGTGGAGGAGGCATGAGGGCCCCCAGAGATATTCTGACACGAAATGCCTAACGACACAGGATCTGGAGGAGCCGGTTTGTCAGTGGAAGGAGCCAAAAAGCCTGCATTCCTAAGGTCTCTGAGTACTGCCAGACACTCTGCCGTCCTAGGCCTAAGAACTGGAAATTGTGACGGCAAGGCAACACTTGGAATCCTAGGATGCAGTGGAAGTGCGACTCTCCAACTGGATGGAAGAAGCTTCCAAGCATAGTGTTCTTTCATGTACCAAAGAGAACCCAAGTGTCTGAGGCTGGTAGCGTTGTTGCTGGAGAGAACTGGCATGCCCGTGGGCCTGTCGGCTACTTTCCTGTGTCTGACCCTCTAAGGCAACTCTTCCAAAAAGCCTTTGGGACCCGCTTAGAGAGAACAGCTGCGAAGCTGATGCACAGAACATTCACCTAGAGACTAGCCCTGGGCCCCAAGCATCCATCTTTCTCTGGAGGGTACGTACCCCACCCAGGGATTCAAGCAGGGACTTTGCCTTGTACAACTTACGCAGGAAACTGGGAGGAGATGGAGGGCCACCCTACCTGCGCTCACACTACGTGGCCCGGAGAAGTTATCACGCAGCCGAATTCAACACCCTTCCACTACCCGTGTGTAGCCAAAAGAAGCGCTGGGCAGTGGGTGTTCTCAGCCCAAGAGCAGTCCTTGTTCTGGGCCGCACCTGCTCTGTGGTTCAAAGGTTCTCTGAGTCTGCTCCTTTGGAGGCATTTCAGAGCTGACGCTGTCCCTGGGCTGCCGAAGCAAAGAGGCATAGCCGCCGCTCACGCTGAAGGCATGGGCTTGTTTCCCATTCAGAGAGTGTATGTTGCCCCTCCCGGGCTGGCGGCGTGTAAGGTGACAGCATTTGCGCTGCCCCTGGAAAATGCAAGCGGCTGTACCCGATTTGGGCTGCCTGGTGAAAAAACTTGCAGTCACCAACACCCTGAAAGTGTGAGTCCTAGCTAGGTAAACTTGGCCTTCGGAGGCTAGAGGGGAGCAAACATGTTAAAATTGTGGGGAAAGTCTTTGACCAATGACCAATATGCTTGTGCTTGGGCGAGGGTTAGGCAGGAACTTTCCAACACAGGGTTTTTACCTCGCCCAAAGCCGTCCCTTTGGGCTGAAGCAGGCGGCGGGTCTGCATCACAGTCTGGGAAGGAGGGCCTCAGGTGCGTCTGCCAACTGACTGCCCTCCATCATAGCCAGCTGAGAAAATATGGCAAGGCTGATGGAACCCACTTACAACGAAATGTTTCTCTTCAGAAGAGGAGATTTTGCTACCCAACTTCAGCAGCTCTTCAGAGTGCTCTTCTGCTGTAAACTAGGGCAAGCTCCCACGGTCCTAAGATTATGAACGGCTCTTTTCCAGTGGGCTCATCCGAGAGAGAGCCAGAAGGGCTGATCTCAACAAATAGGGCTGATGCACCGTGAGTGCTTCGGGCAGGGCAGTCCTGAGCCAATGTGCAACCTAAGGAATGAAAGCAAAGTTTCCTAGCCACAGGAAAGCAGACCGAGGCCTGCTGTTTTCTCTAAGCAATTGACGTGAGCCTGAGGCTGAGGCCTACACTACATTGTGGAAAAGCTCGGAGTCACGGCTGTCTTTCTCAACCTCTCGGTCCCATACCCTGGGCTCAGCCATGGGGGAATGCTGAGTGGGAGAGACTGCCTCTCTGCCGGACTCAGAAGGCTTCTTCCCTTTAGGGCCATTCCGTTTGTGTCTTACTTCGTGGAGGAGGAATGAGGGCGCCCAGAGATATTCTGACATGAAATGCCTAACGACACAGGATCTGGAGGAGCTGGTTTGTCAGTGGAAGGAGCCAGAAAGCCTGCATTCCTAAGGTCTCTGAGAACTGCCAGACACTCTGCCGTCCTAGGCCTAAGAATTGGAAATTGTGACGGCAAGGCAACACTTGGAATCCTAGGATGCAGTGGAAGTGCGACTCTCAAACTGGATGGAAGAAGCTTCCAAGCATAGTGTTCTTTCATGTACCAAAGAGAACCCAAGTGTCTGAGGCTGGTAGCGTTGTTGCTGGAGAGAACTGGCATGCCCGTGGGCCTGTCGGCTACTTTCCTGTTTCTGACCCTCTAAGGCAACTCTTCCAAAAAGCCTTTGGGACCCGCTTAGGGAGAACAGCTGCGAAGCTGATGCACAGAACATTCACCTAGAGACTAGCCCTGGGTCCCAAGCATCCATCTTTCTCTGGAGGGTACGTACCCCACCCAGGGATTCAAGCAGGGACTTTGCCTTGTACAACTTACGCAGGAAACTGGGAGGAGATGGAGGGCCACCCTACCTGCGCTCACACTACGTGGCCCGGAGAAGTTATCACGCAGCCGAATTCAACACCCTTCCACTACACGTGTGTAGCCAAAAGAAGCGCTGGGCAGTGGGTGTTCTCAGCCCAGGAGCAGTCCTTGTTCTGGGCCGCACCTGCTCTGTGGTTCAAAGGTTCTCTGAGTCTGCTCCTTTGGAGGCATTTCAGAGCTGACGCTGTCCCTGGGCTGCCGAAGCAAAGAGGCATAGCCGCCTTTCACGCTGAAGGCATGGGCTTGTTTCCCATTCAGAGAGTGTATGTTGCCCCTCCCGGGCTGGCGGCCTGTAAGGGGACAGCATTTGCGCTGCCCCTGGAAAATGCAAGTGGCTGTACCCGATTTGGGCTGCCTGGTGAAACAACTTGCAGTCACCAGCACCCTGAAAGTGTGAGTCCTAGCTAGGTAAACCCGGCCTTTGGAGGCTAGAGGGGAGGAAACATGTTCAACTTGTGGGGAAAGTCTTTGACCAATGACCAATATGCTTGTGCTTGGGCGAGGGTTAGGCAGGAACTTTCCAACACAGGGTTTTTACCTCGCCAAAAGCCGTCCCTTTGGGCTGAAGCAGGCGGCGGGCCTGCATCACAGTCTGAGAAGGAGGGCCTCAGGTGAGTCTGCCAACTGACTGCCCTCCATCATAGCCAGCTGAGAAAATATGGCAAGGCTGATGGAACCCACTTACAACGAAATGTTTCTCTTCAGAAGAGGAGATTTTGCTACCCAACGTCAGCAACTCCTCAGAGTGCTCTTCTGCTGTAGACTAGGGCAAGCTCCCACGGTCCTAAGATTATGAACGGCTCTTTTCCAGTTGGCTCATCCGAGAGAGAGGCAGAAGGGGTGATCTCAACAAATAGGGCTGATACACCGTGAGTGCTTCGGGCAGGGCAGTCCTGAGCCAATGTGCCACCTAAGGAATGAAAGCAAAGTTTCCTAGCCACAGGAAAGCAGACCGAGGCCTGCTGTTTTCTCTAAGCAATTGACGTGAGCCTGAGGGTGAGGCCTACACTACATTGTGGAAAAGCTCGGGGTCACGGCTGTCTTTCTCCCCCTCTCGGTCCCATACCCTGGGCTCAGCCATGGGGGAATGCTGAGTGGGAGAGACTGCCTCTCTGCCGGACTCAGAAGGCTTCTTCCCTTTAGGGCCATTCCGTTTGTGTCTTACTTCGTGGAGGAGGAATGAGGGCGCCCAGAGATATTCTGACATGAAATGCCTAACGACACAGGATCTGGAGGAGCCGGTTTGTCAGTGGAAGGAGCCAAAAAGCCTGCATTCCTAAGGTCTCTGAGAACTGCCAGACACTCTGCCGTCCTAGGCCTAAGAACTGGAAATTGTGACGGCAAGGCAACACTTGGAATCCTAGGATGCAGTGGAAGTGCGACTCTCCAACTGGATGGAAGAAGCTTCCAAGCATAGTGTTCTTTCATGTACCAAAGAGAACCCAAGTGTCTGAGGCTGGTAGCGTTGTTGCTGGAGAGAACTGGCATGCCCGTGGGCCTGTCGGCTACTTTCCTGTTTCTGACCCTCTAAGGCAACTCTTCCAAAAAGCCTTTGAGACCCGCTTAGAGAGAACAGCTGCGAAGCTGATGCACAGAACATTAACCTAGAGACTAGCCCTGTGTCCCAAGTATCCATCTTTCTCTGGAGGGTACGTACCCCACCCAGGGATTCAAGCAGGGACTTTGCCTTGTACAACTTACGCAGGAAACTGGGAGGAGATGGAGGGCCACCCTACCTGCGCTCACACTACGTGGCCCGGAGAATTTATCACGCAGCCGAATTCCACACCCTTCCACTACACGTGTGTAGCCAAAAGAAGCGCTGGGCAGTGGGTGTTCTCAGCCCAAGAGCAGTCCTTGTTCTGGGCCGCACCTGCTCTGTGGTTCAAAGGTTCTCTGAGTCTGCTCCTTTGGAGGCATTTCAGAGCTGACGCTGTCCCTGGGCTGCCGAAGCAAAGAGGCATAGCCGCCGCTCACGCTGAAGGCATGGGCTTGTTTCCCATTCAGAGAGTGTATGTTGCCCCTCCCGGGCTGGCGGCGTGTAAGGTGACAGCATTTGCGCTGCCCCTGGAAAATGCAAGCGGCTGTACCCGATTTGGGCTGCCTGGTGAAACAACTTGCAGTCACCAGCACCCTGAAAGTGTGAGTCCTAGCTAGGTAAAACCGGCCTACGGAGGCTAGAGGGGAGCAAACATGTTAAACTTGTGGCGAAAGTCTTTGACCAATGACCAATATGCTTGTGCTTGGGCGAGGGTTAGGCAGGAACTTTCCAACACAGGGTTTCTACCTCGCCCAAAGCCGTCCCTTTGGGCTGAAGCAGGCGGCGGGTCTGCATCACAGTCTGGGAAGGAGGGCCTCAGGTGCGTCTGCCAACTGACTGCCCTCCATCATAGCCAGCTGAGAAAATATGGCAAGGCTGATGGAACCCACTTACAACGAAATGTTTCTCTTCAGAAGAGGAGATTTTGCTACCCAACGTCAGCAGCTCCTCGGAGTGCTCTTCTGCTGTAGACTAGGGCAAGCTCCCACGGTCCTAAGATTATGAACGGCTCTTTTCCAGTGGGCTCATCCGAGAGAGAGCCAGAAGGGCTGACCTCAACCAATAGGGCTGATACACCGTGAGTGCTTCGGGCAGGGCAGGGCAGTCCTGAGCCCATGTGCCACCTAAGGAATGAAAGCAAAGTTCCCTAGCCACAGGAAAGCAGACCGAGGCCTGCTGTTGTCTCTATGCAATTGACGTGAGCCTGAGGGTGAGGCCTACACTACATTGTGGAAAAGCTCGGGGTCACGGCTGTCTTTCTCCCCCTCTCGGTCCCATACCCTGGGCTCAGCCATGGGGGAATGCTGAGTGGGAGAGACTGCCTCTCTGCCGGACTCAGAAGGCTTCTTCCCTTCAGGGCCATTCCGTTTGTGTCTTACTTCGTGGAGGAGGCATGAGGGCGCCCAGAGATATTCTGACACGAAATGCCTAACGACACAGGATCTGGAGGAGCCGGTTTGTCAGTGGAAGGAGCCAAAAAGCCTGCATTCCTAAGGTCTCTGAGTACTGCCAGACACTCTGCCGTCCTAGGCCTAAGAACTGGAAATTGTGACGGCAAGGCAACACTTGGAATCCTAGGATGCAGTGGAAGTGCGACTCTCCAACTGGATGGAAGAAGCTTCCAAGCATAGTGTTCTTTCATGTACCCAAGAGAACCCAAGTGTCTGAGGCTGGTAGCGTTGTTGCTGGAGAGAACTGGCATGCCCGTGGGCCTGTCGGCTACTTTCCTGTGTCTGACCCTCTAAGGCAACTCTTCCAAAAAGCCTTTGGGACCCGCTTAGAGAGAACAGCTGCGAAGCTGATGCACAGAACATTCACCTAGAGACTAGCCCTGGGCCCCAAGCATCCATCTTTCTCTGGAGGGTACGTACCCCACCCAGGGATTCAAGCAGGGACTTTGCCTTGTACAACTTACGCAGGAAACTGGGAGGAGATGGAGGGCCACCCTACCTGCGCTCACACTACGTGGCCCGGAGAAGTTATCACGCAGCCGAATTCAACACCCTTCCACTACCCGTGTGTAGCCAAAAGAAGCGCTGGGCAGTGGGTGTTCTCAGCCCAAGAGCAGTCCTTGTTCTGGGCCGCACCTGCTCTGTGGTTCAAAGGTTCTCTGAGTCTGCTCCTTTGGAGGCATTTCAGAGCTGACGCTGTCCCTGGGCTGCCGAAGCAAAGAGGCATAGCCGCCGCTCACGCTGAAGGCATGGGCTTGTTTCCCATTCAGAGAGTGTATGTTGCCCCTCCCGGGCTGGCGGCGTGTAAGGTGACAGCATTTGCGCTGCCCCTGGAAAATGCAAGCGGCTGTACCCGATTTGGGCTGCCTGGTGAAACAACTTGCAGTCACCAGCACCCTGAAAGTGTGAGTCCTAGCTAGGTAAAACCGGCCTACGGAGGCTAGAGGGGAGCAAACATGTTAAACTTGTGGCGAAAGTCTTTGACCAATGACCAATATGCTTGTGCTTGGGCGAGGGTTAGGCAGGAACTTTCCAACACAGGGTTTCTACCTCGCCCAAAGCCGTCCCTTTGGGCTGAAGCAGGCGGCGGGTCTGCATCACAGTCTGGGAAGGAGGGCCTCAGGTGCGTCTGCCAACTGACTGCCCTCCATCATAGCCAGCTGAGAAAATATGGCAAGGCTGATGGAACCCACTTACAACGAAATGTTTCTCTTCAGAAGAGGAGATTTTGCTACCCAACGTCAGCAGCTCCTCGGAGTGCTCTTCTGCTGTAGACTAGGGCAAGCTCCCACGGTCCTAAGATTATGAACGGCTCTTTTCCAGTGGGCTCATCCGAGAGAGAGCCAGAAGGGCTGACCTCAACCAATAGGGCTGATACACCGTGAGTGCTTCGGGCAGGGCAGGGCAGTCCTGAGCCCATGTGCCACCTAAGGAATGAAAGCAAAGTTCCCTAGCCACAGGAAAGCAGACCGAGGCCTGCTGTTGTCTCTATGCAATTGACGTGAGCCTGAGGGTGAGGCCTACACTACATTGTGGAAAAGCTCGGGGTCACGGCTGTCTTTCTCCCCCTCTCGGTCCCATACCCTGGGCTCAGCCATGGGGGAATGCTGAGTGGGAGAGACTGCCTCTCTGCCGGACTCAGAAGGCTTCTTCCCTTCAGGGCCATTCCGTTTGTGTCTTACTTCGTGGAGGAGGCATGAGGGCGCCCAGAGATATTCTGACACGAAATGCCTAACGACACAGGATCTGGAGGAGCCGGTTTGTCAGTGGAAGGAGCCAAAAAGCCTGCATTCCTAAGGTCTCTGAGTACTGCCAGACACTCTGCCGTCCTAGGCCTAAGAACTGGAAATTGTGACGGCAAGGCAACACTTGGAATCCTAGGATGCAGTGGAAGTGCGACTCTCCAACTGGATGGAAGAAGCTTCCAAGCATAGTGTTCTTTCATGTACCCAAGAGAACCCAAGTGTCTGAGGCTGGTAGCGTTGTTGCTGGAGAGAACTGGCATGCCCGTGGGCCTGTCGGCTACTTTCCTGTGTCTGACCCTCTAAGGCAACTCTTCCAAAAAGCCTTTGGGACCCGCTTAGAGAGAACAGCTGCGAAGCTGATGCACAGAACATTCACCTAGAGACTAGCCCTGGGCCCCAAGCATCCATCTTTCTCTGGAGGGTACGTACCCCACCCAGGGATTCAAGCAGGGACTTTGCCTTGTACAACTTACGCAGGAAACTGGGAGGAGATGGAGGGCCACCCTACCTGCGCTCACACTACGTGGCCCGGAGAAGTTATCACGCAGCCGAATTCAACACCCTTCCACTACCCGTGTGTAGCCAAAAGAAGCGCTGGGCAGTGGGTGTTCTCAGCCCAAGAGCAGTCCTTGTTCTGGGCCGCACCTGCTCTGTGGTTCAAAGGTTCTCTGAGTCTGCTCCTTTGGAGGCATTTCAGAGCTGACGCTGTCCCTGGGCTGCCGAAGCAAAGAGGCATAGCCGCCGCTCACGCTGAAGGCATGGGCTTGTTTCCCATTCAGAGAGTGTATGTTGCCCCTCCCGGGCTGGCGGCGTGTAAGGGGACAGCATTTGCGCTGCCCCTGGAAAATGCAAGCGGCTGTACCCGATTTGGGCTGCCTGGTGAAACAACTTGCAGTCACCAGCACCCTGAAAGTGTGAGTCCTAGCTAGGTAAAACCGGCCTACGGAGGCTAGAGGGGAGCAAACATGTTAAACTTGTGGCGAAAGTCTTTGACCAATGACCAATATGCTTGTGCTTGGGCGAGGGTTAGGCAGGAACTTTCCAACACAGGGTTTCTACCTCGCCCAAAGCCGTCCCTTTGGGCTGAAGCAGGCGGCGGGTCTGCATCACAGTCTGGGAAGGAGGGCCTCAGGTGCGTCTGCCAACTGACTGCCCTCCATCATAGCCAGCTGAGAAAATATGGCAAGGCTGATGGAACCCACTTACAACGAAATGTTTCTCTTCAGAAGAGGAGATTTTGCTACCCAACGTCAGCAGCTCCTCGGAGTGCTCTTCTGCTGTAGACTAGGGCAAGCTCCCACGGTCCTAAGATTATGAACGGCTCTTTTCCAGTGGGCTCATCCGAGAGAGAGCCAGAAGGGCTGACCTCAACCAATAGGGCTGATACACCGTGAGTGCTTCGGGCAGGGCAGGGCAGTCCTGAGCCCATGTGCCACCTAAGGAATGAAAGCAAAGTTCCCTAGCCACAGGAAAGCAGACCGAGGCCTGCTGTTGTCTCTATGCAATTGACGTGAGCCTGAGGGTGAGGCCTACACTACATTGTGGAAAAGCTCGGGGTCACGGCTGTCTTTCTCCCCCTCTCGGTCCCATACCCTGGGCTCAGCCATGGGGGAATGCTGAGTGGGAGAGACTGCCTCTCTGCCGGACTCAGAAGGCTTCTTCCCTTCAGGGCCATTCCGTTTGTGTCTTACTTCGTGGAGGAGGCATGAGGGCGCCCAGAGATATTCTGACACGAAATGCCTAACGACACAGGATCTGGAGGAGCCGGTTTGTCAGTGGAAGGAGCCAAAAAGCCTGCATTCCTAAGGTCTCTGAGTACTGCCAGACACTCTGCCGTCCTAGGCCTAAGAACTGGAAATTGTGACGGCAAGGCAACACTTGGAATCCTAGGATGCAGTGGAAGTGCGACTCTCCAACTGGATGGAAGAAGCTTCCAAGCATAGTGTTCTTTCATGTACCCAAGAGAACCCAAGTGTCTGAGGCTGGTAGCGTTGTTGCTGGAGAGAACTGGCATGCCCGTGGGCCTGTCGGCTACTTTCCTGTGTCTGACCCTCTAAGGCAACTCTTCCAAAAAGCCTTTGGGACCCGCTTAGAGAGAACAGCTGCGAAGCTGATGCACAGAACATTCACCTAGAGACTAGCCCTGGGCCCCAAGCATCCATCTTTCTCTGGAGGGTACGTACCCCACCCAGGGATTCAAGCAGGGACTTTGCCTTGTACAACTTACGCAGGAAACTGGGAGGAGATGGAGGGCCACCCTACCTGCGCTCACACTACGTGGCCCGGAGAAGTTATCACGCAGCCGAATTCAACACCCTTCCACTACCCGTGTGTAGCCAAAAGAAGCGCTGGGCAGTGGGTGTTCTCAGCCCAAGAGCAGTCCTTGTTCTGGGCCGCACCTGCTCTGTGGTTCAAAGGTTCTCTGAGTCTGCTCCTTTGGAGGCATTTCAGAGCTGACGCTGTCCCTGGGCTGCCGAAGCAAAGAGGCATAGCCGCCGCTCACGCTGAAGGCATGGGCTTGTTTCCCATTCAGAGAGTGTATGTTGCCCCTCCCGGGCTGGCGGCGTGTAAGGGGACAGCATTTGCGCTGCCCCTGGAAAATGCAAGCGGCTGTACCCGATTTGGGCTGCCTGGTGAAACAACTTGCAGTCACCAGCACCCTGAAAGTGTGAGTCCTAGCTAGGTAAAACCGGCCTACGGAGGCTAGAGGGGAGCAAACATGTTAAACTTGTGGCGAAAGTCTTTGACCAATGACCAATATGCTTGTGCTTGGGCGAGGGTTAGGCAGGAACTTTCCAACACAGGGTTTCTACCTCGCCCAAAGCCGTCCCTTTGGGCTGAAGCAGGCGGCGGGTCTGCATCACAGTCTGGGAAGGAGGGCCTCAGGTGCGTCTGCCAACTGACTGCCCTCCATCATAGCCAGCTGAGAAAATATGGCAAGGCTGATGGAACCCACTTACAACGAAATGTTTCTCTTCAGAAGAGGAGATTTTGCTACCCAACGTCAGCAGCTCCTCGGAGTGCTCTTCTGCTGTAGACTAGGGCAAGCTCCCACGGTCCTAAGATTATGAACGGCTCTTTTCCAGTGGGCTCATCCGAGAGAGAGCCAGAAGGGCTGACCTCAACCAATAGGGCTGATACACCGTGAGTGCTTCGGGCAGGGCAGGGCAGTCCTGAGCCCATGTGCCACCTAAGGAATGAAAGCAAAGTTCCCTAGCCACAGGAAAGCAGACCGAGGCCTGCTGTTGTCTCTATGCAATTGACGTGAGCCTGAGGGTGAGGCCTACACTACATTGTGGAAAAGCTCGGGGTCACGGCTGTCTTTCTCCCCCTCTCGGTCCCATACCCTGGGCTCAGCCATGGGGGAATGCTGAGTGGGAGAGACTGCCTCTCTGCCGGACTCAGAAGGCTTCTTCCCTTCAGGGCCATTCCGTTTGTGTCTTACTTCGTGGAGGAGGCATGAGGGCGCCCAGAGATATTCTGACACGAAATGCCTAACGACACAGGATCTGGAGGAGCCGGTTTGTCAGTGGAAGGAGCCAAAAAGCCTGCATTCCTAAGGTCTCTGAGTACTGCCAGACACTCTGCCGTCCTAGGCCTAAGAACTGGAAATTGTGACGGCAAGGCAACACTTGGAATCCTAGGATGCAGTGGAAGTGCGACTCTCCAACTGGATGGAAGAAGCTTCCAAGCATAGTGTTCTTTCATGTACCAAAGAGAACCCAAGTGTCTGAGGCTGGTAGCGTTGTTGCTGGAGAGAACTGGCATGCCCGTGGGCCTGTCGGCTACTTTCCTGTGTCTGACCCTCTAAGGCAACTCTTCCAAAAAGCCTTTGGGACCCGCTTAGAGAGAACAGCTGCGAAGCTGATGCACAGAACATTCACCTAGAGACTAGCCCTGGGCCCCAAGCATCCATCTTTCTCTGGAGGGTACGTACCCCACCCAGGGATTCAAGCAGGGACTTTGCCTTGTACAACTTACGCAGGAAACTGGGAGGAGATGGAGGGCCACCCTACCTGCGCTCACACTACGTGGCCCGGAGAAGTTATCACGCAGCCGAATTCAACACCCTTCCACTACCCGTGTGTAGCCAAAAGAAGCGCTGGGCAGTGGGTGTTCTCAGCCCAAGAGCAGTCCTTGTTCTGGGCCGCACCTGCTCTGTGGTTCAAAGGTTCTCTGAGTCTGCTCCTTTGGAGGCATTTCAGAGCTGACGCTGTCCCTGGGCTGCCGAAGCAAAGAGGCATAGCCGCCGCTCACGCTGAAGGCATGGGCTTGTTTCCCATTCAGAGAGTGTATGTTGCCCCTCCCGGGCTGGCGGCGTGTAAGGGGACAGCATTTGCGCTGCCCCTGGAAAATGCAAGCGGCTGTACCCGATTTGGGCTGCCTGGTGAAACAACTTGCAGTCACCAGCACCCTGAAAGTGTGAGTCCTAGCTAGGTAAAACCGGCCTACGGAGGCTAGAGGGGAGCAAACATGTTAAACTTGTGGCGAAAGTCTTTGACCAATGACCAATATGCTTGTGCTTGGGCGAGGGTTAGGCAGGAACTTTCCAACACAGGGTTTCTACCTCGCCCAAAGCCGTCCCTTTGGGCTGAAGCAGGCGGCGGGTCTGCATCACAGTCTGGGAAGGAGGGCCTCAGGTGCGTCTGCCAACTGACTGCCCTCCATCATAGCCAGCTGAGAAAATATGGCAAGGCTGATGGAACCCACTTACAACGAAATGTTTCTCTTCAGAAGAGGAGATTTTGCTACCCAACGTCAGCAGCTCCTCGGAGTGCTCTTCTGCTGTAGACTAGGGCAAGCTCCCACGGTCCTAAGATTATGAACGGCTCTTTTCCAGTGGGCTCATCCGAGAGAGAGCCAGAAGGGCTGACCTCAACCAATAGGGCTGATACACCGTGAGTGCTTCGGGCAGGGCAGGGCAGTCCTGAGCCCATGTGCCACCTAAGGAATGAAAGCAAAGTTCCCTAGCCACAGGAAAGCAGACCGAGGCCTGCTGTTGTCTCTATGCAATTGACGTGAGCCTGAGGGTGAGGCCTACACTACATTGTGGAAAAGCTCGGGGTCACGGCTGTCTTTCTCCCCCTCTCGGTCCCATACCCTGGGCTCAGCCATGGGGGAATGCTGAGTGGGAGAGACTGCCTCTCTGCCGGACTCAGAAGGCTTCTTCCCTTCAGGGCCATTCCGTTTGTGTCTTACTTCGTGGAGGAGGCATGAGGGCGCCCAGAGATATTCTGACACGAAATGCCTAACGACACAGGATCTGGAGGAGCCGGTTTGTCAGTGGAAGGAGCCAAAAAGCCTGCATTCCTAAGGTCTCTGAGTACTGCCAGACACTCTGCCGTCCTAGGCCTAAGAACTGGAAATTGTGACGGCAAGGCAACACTTGGAATCCTAGGATGCAGTGGAAGTGCGACTCTCCAACTGGATGGAAGAAGCTTCCAAGCATAGTGTTCTTTCATGTACCCAAGAGAACCCAAGTGTCTGAGGCTGGTAGCGTTGTTGCTGGAGAGAACTGGCATGCCCGTGGGCCTGTCGGCTACTTTCCTGTGTCTGACCCTCTAAGGCAACTCTTCCAAAAAGCCTTTGGGACCCGCTTAGAGAGAACAGCTGCGAAGCTGATGCACAGAACATTCACCTAGAGACTAGCCCTGGGCCCCAAGCATCCATCTTTCTCTGGAGGGTACGTACCCCACCCAGGGATTCAAGCAGGGACTTTGCCTTGTACAACTTACGCAGGAAACTGGGAGGAGATGGAGGGCCACCCTACCTGCGCTCACACTACGTGGCCCGGAGAAGTTATCACGCAGCCGAATTCAACACCCTTCCACTACCCGTGTGTAGCCAAAAGAAGCGCTGGGCAGTGGGTGTTCTCAGCCCAAGAGCAGTCCTTGTTCTGGGCCGCACCTGCTCTGTGGTTCAAAGGTTCTCTGAGTCTGCTCCTTTGGAGGCATTTCAGAGCTGACGCTGTCCCTGGGCTGCCGAAGCAAAGAGACATAGCCGCCGCTCACGCTGAAGGCATGGGCTTGTTTCCCATTCAGAGAGTGTATGTTGCCCCTCCCGGGCTGGCGGCGTGTAAGGGGACAGCATTTGCGCTGCCCCTGGAAAATGCAAGCGGCTGTACCCGATTTGGGCTGCCTGGTGAAACAACTTGCAGTCACCAGCACCCTGAAAGTGTGAGTCCTAGCTAGGTAAAACCGGCCTACGGAGGCTAGAGGGGAGCAAACATGTTAAACTTGTGGCGAAAGTCTTTGACCAATGACCAATATGCTTGTGCTTGGGCGAGGGTTAGGCAGGAACTTTCCAACACAGGGTTTCTACCTCGCCCAAAGCCGTCCCTTTGGGCTGAAGCAGGCGGCGGGTCTGCATCACAGTCTGGGAAGGAGGGCCTCAGGTGCGTCTGCCAACTGACTGCCCTCCATCATAGCCAGCTGAGAAAATATGGCAAGGCTGATGGAACCCACTTACAACGAAATGTTTCTCTTCAGAAGAGGAGATTTTGCTACCCAACGTCAGCAGCTCCTCGGAGTGCTCTTCTGCTGTAGACTAGGGCAAGCTCCCACGGTCCTAAGATTATGAACGGCTCTTTTCCAGTGGGCTCATCCGAGAGAGAGCCAGAAGGGCTGACCTCAACCAATAGGGCTGATACACCGTGAGTGCTTCGGGCAGGGCAGGGCAGTCCTGAGCCCATGTGCCACCTAAGGAATGAAAGCAAAGTTCCCTAGCCACAGGAAAGCAGACCGAGGCCTGCTGTTGTGTCTATGCAATTGACGTGAGCCTGAGGGTGAGGCCTACACTACATTGTGGAAAAGCTCGGGGTCACGGCTGTCTTTCTCCCCCTCTCGGTCCCATACCCTGGGCTCAGCCATGGGGGAATGCTGAGTGGGAGAGACTGCCTCTCTGCCGGACTCAGAAGGCTTCTTCCCTTCACGGTCTTTCCGTTTGTGTCTTACTTCGTGGAGGAGGCATGAGGGCGCCCAGAGATATTCTGACACGAAATGCCTAACGACACAGGATCTGGAGGAGCCGGTTTGTCAGTGGAAGGAGCCAAAAAGCCTGCATTCCTAAGGTCTCTGAGTACTGCCAGACACTCTGCCGTCCTAGGCCTAAGAACTGGAAATTGTGACGGCAAGGCAACACTTGGAATCCTAGGATGCAGTGGAAGTGCGACTCTCCAACTGGATGGAAGAAGCTTCCAAGCATAGTGTTCTTTCATGTACCCAAGAGAACCCAAGTGTCTGAGGCTGGTAGCGTTGTTGCTGGAGAGAACTGGCATGCCCGTGGGCCTGTCGGCTACTTTCCTGTGTCTGACCCTCTAAGGCAACTCTTCCAAAAAGCCTTTGGGACCCGCTTAGAGAGAACAGCTGCGAAGCTGATGCACAGAACATTCACCTAGAGACTAGCCCTGGGCCCCAAGCATCCATCTTTCTCTGGAGGGTACGTACCCCACCCAGGGATTCAAGCAGGGACTTTGCCTTGTACAACTTACGCAGGAAACTGGGAGGAGATGGAGGGCCACCCTACCTGCGCTCACACTACGTGGCCCGGAGAAGTTATCACGCAGCCGAATTCAACACCCTTCCACTACCCGTGTGTAGCCAAAAGAAGCGCTGGGCAGTGGGTGTTCTCAGCCCAAGAGCAGTCCTTGTTCTGGGCCGCACCTGCTCTGTGGTTCAAAGGTTCTCTGAGTCTGCTCCTTTGGAGGCATTTCAGAGCTGACGCTGTCCCTGGGCTGCCGAAGCAAAGAGGCATAGCCGCCGCTCACGCTGAAGGCATGGGCTTGTTTCCCATTCAGAGAGTGTATGTTGCCCCTCCCGGGCTGGCGGCGTGTAAGGGGACAGCATTTGCGCTGCCCCTGGAAAATGCAAGCGGCTGTACCCGATTTGGGCTGCCTGGTGAAACAACTTGCAGTCACCAGCACCCTGAAAGTGTGAGTCCTAGCTAGGTAAAACCGGCCTACGGAGGCTAGAGGGGAGCAAACATGTTAAACTTGTGGCGAAAGTCTTTGACCAATGACCAATATGCTTGTGCTTGGGCGAGGGTTAGGCAGGAACTTTCCAACACAGGGTTTCTACCTCGCCCAAAGCCGTCCCTTTGGGCTGAAGCAGGCGGCGGGTCTGCATCACAGTCTGGGAAGGAGGGCCTCAGGTGCGTCTGCCAACTGACTGCCCTCCATCATAGCCAGCTGAGAAAATATGGCAAGGCTGATGGAACCCACTTACAACGAAATGTTTCTCTTCAGAAGAGGAGATTTTGCTACCCAACGTCAGCAGCTCCTCGGAGTGCTCTTCTGCTGTAGACTAGGGCAAGCTCCCACGGTCCTAAGATTATGAACGGCTCTTTTCCAGTGGGCTCATCCGAGAGAGAGCCAGAAGGGCTGACCTCAACCAATAGGGCTGATACACCGTGAGTGCTTCGGGCAGGGCAGGGCAGTCCTGAGCCCATGTGCCACCTAAGGAATGAAAGCAAAGTTCCCTAGCCACAGGAAAGCAGACCGAGGCCTGCTGTTGTCTCTATGCAATTGACGTGAGCCTGAGGGTGAGGCCTACACTACATTGTGGAAAAGCTCGGGGTCACGGCTGTCTTTCTCCCCCTCTCGGTCCCATACCCTGGGCTCAGCCATGGGGGAATGCTGAGTGGGAGAGACTGCCTCTCTGCCGGACTCAGAAGGCTTCTTCCCTTCAGGGCCATTCCGTTTGTGTCTTACTTCGTGGAGGAGGCATGAGGGCGCCCAGAGATATTCTGACACGAAATGCCTAACGACACAGGATCTGGAGGAGCCGGTTTGTCAGTGGAAGGAGCCAAAAAGCCTGCATTCCTAAGGTCTCTGAGTACTGCCAGACACTCTGCCGTCCTAGGCCTAAGAACTGGAAATTGTGACGGCAAGGCAACACTTGGAATCCTAGGATGCAGTGGAAGTGCGACTCTCCAACTGGATGGAAGAAGCTTCCAAGCATAGTGTTCTTTCATGTACCCAAGAGAACCCAAGTGTCTGAGGCTGGTAGCGTTGTTGCTGGAGAGAACTGGCATGCCCGTGGGCCTGTCGGCTACTTTCCTGTGTCTGACCCTCTAAGGCAACTCTTCCAAAAAGCCTTTGGGACCCGCTTAGAGAGAACAGCTGCGAAGCTGATGCACAGAACATTCACCTAGAGACTAGCCCTGGGCCCCAAGCATCCATCTTTCTCTGGAGGGTACGTACCCCACCCAGGGATTCAAGCAGGGACTTTGCCTTGTACAACTTACGCAGGAAACTGGGAGGAGATGGAGGGCCACCCTACCTGCGCTCACACTACGTGGCCCGGAGAAGTTATCACGCAGCCGAATTCAACACCCTTCCACTACCCGTGTGTAGCCAAAAGAAGCGCTGGGCAGTGGGTGTTCTCAGCCCAAGAGCAGTCCTTGTTCTGGGCCGCACCTGCTCTGTGGTTCAAAGGTTCTCTGAGTCTGCTCCTTTGGAGGCATTTCAGAGCTGACGCTGTCCCTGGGCTGCCGAAGCAAAGAGGCATAGCCGCCGCTCAGGCTGAAGGCATGGGCTTGTTTCCCATTCAGAGAGTGTATGTTGCCCCTCCCGGGCTGGCGGCGTGTAAGGGGACAGCATTTGCGCTGCCCCTGGAAAATGCAAGCGGCTGTACCCGATTTGGGCTGCCTGGTGAAACAACTTGCAGTCACCAGCACCCTGAAAGTGTGAGTCCTAGCTAGGTAAAACCGGCCTACGGAGGCTAGAGGGGAGCAAACATGTTAAACTTGTGGCGAAAGTCTTTGACCAATGACCAATATGCTTGTGCTTGGGCGAGGGTTAGGCAGGAACTTTCCAACACAGGGTTTCTACCTCGCCCAAAGCCGTCCCTTTGGGCTGAAGCAGGCGGCGGGTCTGCATCACAGTCTGGGAAGGAGGGCCTCAGGTGCGTCTGCCAACTGACTGCCCTCCATCATAGCCAGCTGAGAAAATATGGCAAGGCTGATGGAACCCACTTACAACGAAATGTTTCTCTTCAGAAGAGGAGATTTTGCTACCCAACGTCAGCAGCTCCTCGGAGTGCTCTTCTGCTGTAGACTAGGGCAAGCTCCCACGGTCCTAAGATTATGAACGGCTCTTTTCCAGTGGGCTCATCCGAGAGAGAGCCAGAAGGGCTGACCTCAACCAATAGGGCTGATACACCGTGAGTGCTTCGGGCAGGGCAGGGCAGTCCTGAGCCCATGTGCCACCTAAGGAATGAAAGCAAAGTTCCCTAGCCACAGGAAAGCAGACCGAGGCCTGCTGTTGTCTCTATGCAATTGACGTGAGCCTGAGGGTGAGGCCTACACTACATTGTGGAAAAGCTCGGGGTCACGGCTGTCTTTCTCCCCCTCTCGGTCCCATACCCTGGGCTCAGCCATGGGGGAATGCTGAGTGGGAGAGACTGCCTCTCTGCCGGACTCAGAAGGCTTCTTCCCTTCAGGGCCATTCCGTTTGTGTCTTACTTCGTGGAGGAGGCATGAGGGCGCCCAGAGATATTCTGACACGAAATGCCTAACGACACAGGATCTGGAGGAGCCGGTTTGTCAGTGGAAGGAGCCAAAAAGCCTGCATTCCTAAGGTCTCTGAGTACTGCCAGACACTCTGCCGTCCTAGGCCTAAGAACTGGAAATTGTGACGGCAAGGCAACACTTGGAATCCTAGGATGCAGTGGAAGTGCGACTCTCCAACTGGATGGAAGAAGCTTCCAAGCATAGTGTTCTTTCATGTACCCAAGAGAACCCAAGTGTCTGAGGCTGGTAGCGTTGTTGCTGGAGAGAACTGGCATGCCCGTGGGCCTGTCGGCTACTTTCCTGTGTCTGACCCTCTAAGGCAACTCTTCCAAAAAGCCTTTGGGACCCGCTTAGAGAGAACAGCTGCGAAGCTGATGCACAGAACATTCACCTAGAGACTAGCCCTGGGCCCCAAGCATCCATCTTTCTCTGGAGGGTACGTACCCCACCCAGGGATTCAAGCAGGGACTTTGCCTTGTACAACTTACGCAGGAAACTGGGAGGAGATGGAGGGCCACCCTACCTGCGCTCACACTACGTGGCCCGGAGAAGTTATCACGCAGCCGAATTCAACACCCTTCCACTACCCGTGTGTAGCCAAAAGAAGCGCTGGGCAGTGGGTGTTCTCAGCCCAAGAGCAGTCCTTGTTCTGGGCCGCACCTGCTCTGTGGTTCAAAGGTTCTCTGAGTCTGCTCCTTTGGAGGCATTTCAGAGCTGACGCTGTCCCTGGGCTGCCGAAGCAAAGAGGCATAGCCGCCGCTCACGCTGAAGGCATGGGCTTGTTTCCCATTCAGAGAGTGTATGTTGCCCCTCCCGGGCTGGCGGCGTGTAAGGGGACAGCATTTGCGCTGCCCCTGGAAAATGCAAGCGGCTGTACCCGATTTGGGCTGCCTGGTGAAACAACTTGCAGTCACCAGCACCCTGAAAGTGTGAGTCCTAGCTAGGTAAAACCGGCCTACGGAGGCTAGAGGGGAGCAAACATGTTAAACTTGTGGCGAAAGTCTTTGACCAATGACCAATATGCTTGTGCTTGGGCGAGGGTTAGGCAGGAACTTTCCAACACAGGGTTTCTACCTCGCCCAAAGCCGTCCCTTTGGGCTGAAGCAGGCGGCGGGTCTGCATCACAGTCTGGGAAGGAGGGCCTCAGGTGCGTCTGCCAACTGACTGCCCTCCATCATAGCCAGCTGAGAAAATATGGCAAGGCTGATGGAACCCACTTACAACGAAATGTTTCTCTTCAGAAGAGGAGATTTTGCTACCCAACGTCAGCAGCTCCTCGGAGTGCTCTTCTGCTGTAGACTAGGGCAAGCTCCCACGGTCCTAAGATTATGAACGGCTCTTTTCCAGTGGGCTCATCCGAGAGAGAGCCAGAAGGGCTGACCTCAACCAATAGGGCTGATACACCGTGAGTGCTTCGGGCAGGGCAGGGCAGTCCTGAGCCCATGTGCCACCTAAGGAATGAAAGCAAAGTTCCCTAGCCACAGGAAAGCAGACCGAGGCCTGCTGTTGTCTCTATGCAATTGACGTGAGCCTGAGGGTGAGGCCTACACTACATTGTGGAAAAGCTCGGGGTCACGGCTGTCTTTCTCCCCCTCTCGGTCCCATACCCTGGGCTCAGCCATGGGGGAATGCTGAGTGGGAGAGACTGCCTCTCTGCCGGACTCAGAAGGCTTCTTCCCTTCAGGGCCATTCCGTTTGTGTCTTACTTCGTGGAGGAGGCATGAGGGCGCCCAGAGATATTCTGACACGAAATGCCTAACGACACAGGATCTGGAGGAGCCGGTTTGTCAGTGGAAGGAGCCAAAAAGCCTGCATTCCTAAGGTCTCTGAGTACTGCCAGACACTCTGCCGTCCTAGGCCTAAGAACTGGAAATTGTGACGGCAAGGCAACACTTGGAATCCTAGGATGCAGTGGAAGTGCGACTCTCCAACTGGATGGAAGAAGCTTCCAAGCATAGTGTTCTTTCATGTACCCAAGAGAACCCAAGTGTCTGAGGCTGGTAGCGTTGTTGCTGGAGAGAACTGGCATGCCCGTGGGCCTGTCGGCTACTTTCCTGTGTCTGACCCTCTAAGGCAACTCTTCCAAAAAGCCTTTGGGACCCGCTTAGAGAGAACAGCTGCGAAGCTGATGCACAGAACATTCACCTAGAGACTAGCCCTGGGCCCCAAGCATCCATCTTTCTCTGGAGGGTACGTACCCCACCCAGGGATTCAAGCAGGGACTTTGCCTTGTACAACTTACGCAGGAAACTGGGAGGAGATGGAGGGCCACCCTACCTGCGCTCACACTACGTGGCCCGGAGAAGTTATCACGCAGCCGAATTCAACACCCTTCCACTACCCGTGTGTAGCCAAAAGAAGCGCTGGGCAGTGGGTGTTCTCAGCCCAAGAGCAGTCCTTGTTCTGGGCCGCACCTGCTCTGTGGTTCAAAGGTTCTCTGAGTCTGCTCCTTTGGAGGCATTTCAGAGCTGACGCTGTCCCTGGGCTGCCGAAGCAAAGAGGCATAGCCGCCGCTCACGCTGAAGGCATGGGCTTGTTTCCCATTCAGAGAGTGTATGTTGCCCCTCCCGGGCTGGCGGCGTGTAAGGGGACAGCATTTGCGCTGCCCCTGGAAAATGCAAGCGGCTGTACCCGATTTGGGCTGCCTGGTGAAACAACTTGCAGTCACCAGCACCCTGAAAGTGTGAGTCCTAGCTAGGTAAAACCGGCCTACGGAGGCTAGAGGGGAGCAAACATGTTAAACTTGTGGCGAAAGTCTTTGACCAATGACCAATATGCTTGTGCTTGGGCGAGGGTTAGGCAGGAACTTTCCAACACAGGGTTTCTACCTCGCCCAAAGCCGTCCCTTTGGGCTGAAGCAGGCGGCGGGTCTGCATCACAGTCTGGGAAGGAGGGCCTCAGGTGCGTCTGCCAACTGACTGCCCTCCATCATAGCCAGCTGAGAAAATATGGCAAGGCTGATGGAACCCACTTACAACGAAATGTTTCTCTTCAGAAGAGGAGATTTTGCTACCCAACGTCAGCAGCTCCTCGGAGTGCTCTTCTGCTGTAGACTAGGGCAAGCTCCCACGGTCCTAAGATTATGAACGGCTCTTTTCCAGTGGGCTCATCCGAGAGAGAGCCAGAAGGGCTGACCTCAACCAATAGGGCTGATACACCGTGAGTGCTTCGGGCAGGGCAGGGCAGTCCTGAGCCCATGTGCCACCTAAGGAATGAAAGCAAAGTTCCCTAGCCACAGGAAAGCAGACCGAGGCCTGCTGTTGTCTCTATGCAATTGACGTGAGCCTGAGGGTGAGGCCTACACTACATTGTGGAAAAGCTCGGGGTCACGGCTGTCTTTCTCCCCCTCTCGGTCCCATACCCTGGGCTCAGCCATGGGGGAATGCTGAGTGGGAGAGACTGCCTCTCTGCCGGACTCAGAAGGCTTCTTCCCTTCAGGGCCATTCCGTTTGTGTCTTACTTCGTGGAGGAGGCATGAGGGCGCCCAGAGATATTCTGACACGAAATGCCTAACGACACAGGATCTGGAGGAGCCGGTTTGTCAGTGGAAGGAGCCAAAAAGCCTGCATTCCTAAGGTCTCTGAGTACTGCCAGACACTCTGCCGTCCTAGGCCTAAGAACTGGAAATTGTGACGGCAAGGCAACACTTGGAATCCTAGGATGCAGTGGAAGTGCGACTCTCCAACTGGATGGAAGAAGCTTCCAAGCATAGTGTTCTTTCATGTACCAAAGAGAACCCAAGTGTCTGAGGCTGGTAGCGTTGTTGCTGGAGAGAACTGGCATGCCCGTGGGCCTGTCGGCTACTTTCCTGTGTCTGACCCTCTAAGGCAACTCTTCCAAAAAGCCTTTGGGACCCGCTTAGAGAGAACAGCTGCGAAGCTGATGCACAGAACATTCACCTAGAGACTAGCCCTGGGCCCCAAGCATCCATCTTTCTCTGGAGGGTACGTACCCCACCCAGGGATTCAAGCAGGGACTTTGCCTTGTACAACTTACGCAGGAAACTGGGAGGAGATGGAGGGCCACCCTACCTGCGCTCACACTACGTGGCCCGGAGAAGTTATCACGCAGCCGAATTCAACACCCTTCCACTACCCGTGTGTAGCCAAAAGAAGCGCTGGGCAGTGGGTGTTCTCAGCCCAAGAGCAGTCCTTGTTCTGGGCCGCACCTGCTCTGTGGTTCAAAGGTTCTCTGAGTCTGCTCCTTTGGAGGCATTTCAGAGCTGACGCTGTCCCTGGGCTGCCGAAGCAAAGAGGCATAGCCGCCGCTCACGCTGAAGGCATGGGCTTGTTTCCCATTCAGAGAGTGTATGTTGCCCCTCCCGGGCTGGCGGCGTGTAAGGGGACAGCATTTGCGCTGCCCCTGGAAAATGCAAGCGGCTGTACCCGATTTGGGCTGCCTGGTGAAACAACTTGCAGTCACCAGCACCCTGAAAGTGTGAGTCCTAGCTAGGTAAAACCGGCCTACGGAGGCTAGAGGGGAGCAAACATGTTAAACTTGTGGCGAAAGTCTTTGACCAATGACCAATATGCTTGTGCTTGGGCGAGGGTTAGGCAGGAACTTTCCAACACAGGGTTTCTACCTCGCCCAAAGCCGTCCCTTTGGGCTGAAGCAGGCGGCGGGTCTGCATCACAGTCTGGGAAGGAGGGCCTCAGGTGCGTCTGCCAACTGACTGCCCTCCATCATAGCCAGCTGAGAAAATATGGCAAGGCTGATGGAACCCACTTACAACGAAATGTTTCTCTTCAGAAGAGGAGATTTTGCTACCCAACGTCAGCAGCTCCTCGGAGTGCTCTTCTGCTGTAGACTAGGGCAAGCTCCCACGGTCCTAAGATTATGAACGGCTCTTTTCCAGTGGGCTCATCCGAGAGAGAGCCAGAAGGGCTGACCTCAACCAATAGGGCTGATACACCGTGAGTGCTTCGGGCAGGGCAGGGCAGTCCTGAGCCCATGTGCCACCTAAGGAATGAAAGCAAAGTTCCCTAGCCACAGGAAAGCAGACCGAGGCCTGCTGTTGTCTCTATGCAATTGACGTGAGCCTGAGGGTGAGGCCTACACTACATTGTGGAAAAGCTCGGGGTCACGGCTGTCTTTCTCCCCCTCTCGGTCCCATACCCTGGGCTCAGCCATGGGGGAATGCTGAGTGGGAGAGACTGCCTCTCTGCCGGACTCAGAAGGCTTCTTCCCTTCAGGGCCATTCCGTTTGTGTCTTACTTCGTGGAGGAGGCATGAGGGCGCCCAGAGATATTCTGACACGAAATGCCTAACGACACAGGATCTGGAGGAGCCGGTTTGTCAGTGGAAGGAGCCAAAAAGCCTGCATTCCTAAGGTCTCTGAGTACTGCCAGACACTCTGCCGTCCTAGGCCTAAGAACTGGAAATTGTGACGGCAAGGCAACACTTGGAATCCTAGGATGCAGTGGAAGTGCGACTCTCCAACTGGATGGAAGAAGCTTCCAAGCATAGTGTTCTTTCATGTACCCAAGAGAACCCAAGTGTCTGAGGCTGGTAGCGTTGTTGCTGGAGAGAACTGGCATGCCCGTGGGCCTGTCGGCTACTTTCCTGTGTCTGACCCTCTAAGGCAACTCTTCCAAAAAGCCTTTGGGACCCGCTTAGAGAGAACAGCTGCGAAGCTGATGCACAGAACATTCACCTAGAGACTAGCCCTGGGCCCCAAGCATCCATCTTTCTCTGGAGGGTACGTACCCCACCCAGGGATTCAAGCAGGGACTTTGCCTTGTACAACTTACGCAGGAAACTGGGAGGAGATGGAGGGCCACCCTACCTGCGCTCACACTACGTGGCCCGGAGAAGTTATCACGCAGCCGAATTCAACACCCTTCCACTACCCGTGTGTAGCCAAAAGAAGCGCTGGGCAGTGGGTGTTCTCAGCCCAAGAGCAGTCCTTGTTCTGGGCCGCACCTGCTCTGTGGTTCAAAGGTTCTCTGAGTCTGCTCCTTTGGAGGCATTTCAGAGCTGACGCTGTCCCTGGGCTGCCGAAGCAAAGAGGCATAGCCGCCGCTCACGCTGAAGGCATGGGCTTGTTTCCCATTCAGAGAGTGTATGTTGCCCCTCCCGGGCTGGCGGCGTGTAAGGGGACAGCATTTGCGCTGCCCCTGGAAAATGCAAGCGGCTGTACCCGATTTGGGCTGCCTGGTGAAACAACTTGCAGTCACCAGCACCCTGAAAGTGTGAGTCCTAGCTAGGTAAAACCGGCCTACGGAGGCTAGAGGGGAGCAAACATGTTAAACTTGTGGCGAAAGTCTTTGACCAATGACCAATATGCTTGTGCTTGGGCGAGGGTTAGGCAGGAACTTTCCAACACAGGGTTTCTACCTCGCCCAAAGCCGTCCCTTTGGGCTGAAGCAGGCGGCGGGTCTGCATCACAGTCTGGGAAGGAGGGCCTCAGGTGCGTCTGCCAACTGACTGCCCTCCATCATAGCCAGCTGAGAAAATATGGCAAGGCTGATGGAACCCACTTACAACGAAATGTTTCTCTTCAGAAGAGGAGATTTTGCTACCCAACGTCAGCAGCTCCTCGGAGTGCTCTTCTGCTGTAGACTAGGGCAAGCTCCCACGGTCCTAAGATTATGAACGGCTCTTTTCCAGTGGGCTCATCCGAGAGAGAGCCAGAAGGGCTGACCTCAACCAATAGGGCTGATACACCGTGAGTGCTTCGGGCAGGGCAGGGCAGTCCTGAGCCCATGTGCCACCTAAGGAATGAAAGCAAAGTTCCCTAGCCACAGGAAAGCAGACCGAGGCCTGCTGTTGTCTCTAAGCAATTGACGTGAGCCTGAGGGTGAGGCCTACACTACATTGTGGAAAAGCTCGGGGTCACGGCTGTCTTTCTCCCCCTCTCGGTCCCATACCCTGGGCTCAGCCATGGGGGAATGCTGAGTGGGAGAGACTGCCTCTCTGCCGGACTCAGAAGGCTTCTTCCCTTCAGGGCCATTCCGTTTGTGTCTTACTTCGTGGAGGAGGCATGAGGGCGCCCAGAGATATTCTGACACGAAATGCCTAACGACACAGGATCTGGAGGAGCCGGTTTGTCAGTGGAAGGAGCCAAAAAGCCTGCATTCCTAAGGTCTCTGAGTACTGCCAGACACTCTGCCGTCCTAGGCCTAAGAACTGGAAATTGTGACGGCAAGGCAACACTTGGAATCCTAGGATGCAGTGGAAGTGCGACTCTCCAACTGGATGGAAGAAGCTTCCAAGCATAGTGTTCTTTCATGTACCAAAGAGAACCCAAGTGTCTGAGGCTGGTAGCGTTGTTGCTGGAGAGAACTGGCATGCCCGTGGGCCTGTCGGCTACTTTCCTGTGTCTGACCCTCTAAGGCAACTCTTCCAAAAAGCCTTTGGGACCCGCTTAGAGAGAACAGCTGCGAAGCTGATGCACAGAACATTCACCTAGAGACTAGCCCTGGGCCCCAATCATCCATCTTTCTCTGGAGGGTACGTACCCCACCCAGGGATTCAAGCAGGGACTTTGCCTTGTACAACTTACGCAGGAAACTGGGAGGAGATGGAGGGCCACCCTACCTGCGCTCACACTACGTGGCCCGGAGAAGTTATCACGCAGCCGAATTCAACACCCTTCCACTACCCGTGTGTAGCCAAAAGAAGCGCTGGGCAGTGGGTGTTCTCAGCCCAAGAGCAGTCCTTGTTCTGGGCCGCACCTGCTCTGTGGTTCAAAGGTTCTCTGAGTCTGCTCCTTTGGAGGCATTTCAGAGCTGACGCTGTCCCTGGGCTGCCGAAGCAAAGAGGCATAGCCGCCGCTCACGCTGAAGGCATGGGCTTGTTTCCCATTCAGAGAGTGTATGTTGCCCCTCCCGGGCTGGCGGCGTGTAAGGGGACAGCATTTGCGCTGCCCCTGGAAAATGCAAGCGGCTGTACCCGATTTGGGCTGCCTGGTGAAACAACTTGCAGTCACCAGCACCCTGAAAGTGTGAGTCCTAGCTAGGTAAAACCGGCCTACGGAGGCTAGAGGGGAGCAAACATGTTAAACTTGTGGCGAAAGTCTTTGACCAATGACCAATATGCTTGTGCTTGGGCGAGGGTTAGGCAGGAACTTTCCAACACAGGGTTTCTACCTCGCCCAAAGCCGTCCCTTTGGGCTGAAGCAGGCGGCGGGTCTGCATCACAGTCTGGGAAGGAGGGCCTCAGGTGCGTCTGCCAACTGACTGCCCTCCATCATAGCCAGCTGAGAAAATATGGCAAGGCTGATGGAACCCACTTACAACGAAATGTTTCTCTTCAGAAGAGGAGATTTTGCTACCCAACGTCAGCAGCTCCTCGGAGTGCTCTTCTGCTGTAGACTAGGGCAAGCTCCCACGGTCCTAAGATTATGAACGGCTCTTTTCCAGTGGGCTCATCCGAGAGAGAGCCAGAAGGGCTGACCTCAACCAATAGGGCTGATACACCGTGAGTGCTTCGGGCAGGGCAGGGCAGTCCTGAGCCCATGTGCCACCTAAGGAATGAAAGCAAAGTTCCCTAGCCACAGGAAAGCAGACCGAGGCCTGCTGTTGTCTCTAAGCAATTGACGTGAGCCTGAGGGTGAGGCCTACACTACATTGTGGAAAAGCTCGGGGTCACGGCTGTCTTTCTCCCCCTCTCGGTCCCATACCCTGGGCTCAGCCATGGGGGAATGCTGAGTGGGAGAGACTGCCTCTCTGCCGGACTCAGAAGGCTTCTTCCCTTCAGGGCCATTCCGTTTGTGTCTTACTTCGTGGAGGAGGCATGAGGGCGCCCAGAGATATTCTGACACGAAATGCCTAACGACACAGGATCTGGAGGAGCCGGTTTGTCAGTGGAAGGAGCCAAAAAGCCTGCATTCCTAAGGTCTCTGAGTACTGCCAGACACTCTGCCGTCCTAGGCCTAAGAACTGGAAATTGTGACGGCAAGGCAACACTTGGAATCCTAGGATGCAGTGGAAGTGCGACTCTCCAACTGGATGGAAGAAGCTTCCAAGCATAGTGTTCTTTCATGTACCAAAGAGAACCCAAGTGTCTGAGGCTGGTAGCGTTGTTGCTGGAGAGAACTGGCATGCCCGTGGGCCTGTCGGCTACTTTCCTGTGTCTGACCCTCTAAGGCAACTCTTCCAAAAAGCCTTTGGGACCCGCTTAGAGAGAACAGCTGCGAAGCTGATGCACAGAACATTCACCTAGAGACTAGCCCTGGGCCCCAAGCATCCATCTTTCTCTGGAGGGTACGTACCCCACCCAGGGATTCAAGCAGGGACTTTGCCTTGTACAACTTACGCAGGAAACTGGGAGGAGATGGAGGGCCACCCTACCTGCGCTCACACTACGTGGCCCGGAGAAGTTATCACGCAGCCGAATTCAACACCCTTCCACTACCCGTGTGTAGCCAAAAGAAGCGCTGGGCAGTGGGTGTTCTCAGCCCAAGAGCAGTCCTTGTTCTGGGCCGCACCTGCTCTGTGGTTCAAAGGTTCTCTGAGTCTGCTCCTTTGGAGGCATTTCAGAGCTGACGCTGTCCCTGGGCTGCCGAAGCAAAGAGGCATAGCCGCCGCTCACGCTGAAGGCATGGGCTTGTTTCCCATTCAGAGAGTGTATGTTGCCCCTCCCGGGCTGGCGGCGTGTAAGGGGACAGCATTTGCGCTGCCCCTGGAAAATGCAAGCGGCTGTACCCGATTTGGGCTGCCTGGTGAAACAACTTGCAGTCACCAGCACCCTGAAAGTGTGAGTCCTAGCTAGGTAAAACCGGCCTACGGAGGCTAGAGGGGAGCAAACATGTTAAACTTGTGGCGAAAGTCTTTGACCAATGACCAATATGCTTGTGCTTGGGCGAGGGTTAGGCAGGAACTTTCCAACACAGGGTTTCTACCTCGCCCAAAGCCGTCCCTTTGGGCTGAAGCAGGCGGCGGGTCTGCATCACAGTCTGGGAAGGAGGGCCTCAGGTGCGTCTGCCAACTGACTGCCCTCCATCATAGCCAGCTGAGAAAATATGGCAAGGCTGATGGAACCCACTTACAACGAAATGTTTCTCTTCAGAAGAGGAGATTTTGCTACCCAACGTCAGCAGCTCCTCGGAGTGCTCTTCTGCTGTAGACTAGGGCAAGCTCCCACGGTCCTAAGATTATGAACGGCTCTTTTCCAGTGGGCTCATCCGAGAGAGAGCCAGAAGGGCTGACCTCAACCAAAAGGGCGGATACACCGTGAGTGCTTCGGGCAGGGCAGGGCAGTCCTGAGCCCATGTGCCACCTAAGGAATGAAAGCAAAGTTCCCTAGCCACAGGAAAGCAGACCGAGGCCTGCTGTTGTCTCTAAGCAATTGACGTGAGCCTGAGGGTGAGGCCTACACTACATTGTGGAAAAGCTCGGGGTCACGGCTGTCTTTCTCCCCCTCTCGGTCCCATACCCTGGGCTCAGCCATGGGGGAATGCTGAGTGGGAGAGACTGCCTCTCTGCCGGACTCAGAAGGCTTCTTCCCTTCAGGGCCATTCCGTTTGTGTCTTACTTCGTGGAGGAGGCATGAGGGCGCCCAGAGATATTCTGACACGAAATGCCTAACGACACAGGATCTGGAGGAGCCGGTTTGTCAGTGGAAGGAGCCAAAAAGCCTGCATTCCTAAGGTCTCTGAGTACTGCCAGACACTCTGCCGTCCTAGGCCTAAGAACTGGAAATTGTGACGGCAAGGCAACACTTGGAATCCTAGGATGCAGTGGAAGTGCGACTCTCCAACTGGATGGAAGAAGCTTCCAAGCATAGTGTTCTTTCATGTACCCAAGAGAACCCAAGTGTCTGAGGCTGGTAGCGTTGTTGCTGGAGAGAACTGGCATGCCCGTGGGCCTGTCGGCTACTTTCCTGTGTCTGACCCTCTAAGGCAACTCTTCCAAAAAGCCTTTGGGACCCGCTTAGAGAGAACAGCTGCGAAGCTGATGCACAGAACATTCACCTAGAGACTAGCCCTGGGCCCCAAGCATCCATCTTTCTCTGGAGGGTACGTACCCCACCCAGGGATTCAAGCAGGGACTTTGCCTTGTACAACTTACGCAGGAAACTGGGAGGAGATGGAGGGCCACCCTACCTGCGCTCACACTACGTGGCCCGGAGAAGTTATCACGCAGCCGAATTCAACACCCTTCCACTACCCGTGTGTAGCCAAAAGAAGCGCTGGGCAGTGGGTGTTCTCAGCCCAAGAGCAGTCCTTGTTCTGGGCCGCACCTGCTCTGTGGTTCAAAGGTTCTCTGAGTCTGCTCCTTTGGAGGCATTTCAGAGCTGACGCTGTCCCTGGGCTGCCGAAGCAAAGAGGCATAGCCGCCTTTCACGCTGAAGGCATGGGCTTGTTTCCCATTCAGAGAGTGTATGTTGCCCCTCCCGGGCTGGCGGCGTGTAAGGTGACAGCATTTGCGCTGCCCCTGGAAAATGCAAGCGGCTGTACCCGATTTGGGCTGCCTGGTGAAACAACTTGCAGTCACCAGCACCCTGAAAGTGTGAGTCCTAGCTAGGTAAAACCGGCCTACGGAGGCTAGAGGGGAGCAAACATGTTAAACTTGTGGCGAAAGTCTTTGACCAATGACCAATATGCTTGTGCTTGGGCGAGGGTTAGGCAGGAACTTTCCAACACAGGGTTTCTACCTCGCCCAAAGCCGTCCCTTTGGGCTGAAGCAGGCGGCGGGTCTGCATCACAGTCTGGGAAGGAGGGCCTCAGGTGCGTCTGCCAACTGACTGCCCTCCATCATAGCCAGCTGAGAAAATATGGCAAGGCTGATGGAACCCACTTACAACGAAATGTTTCTCTTCAGAAGAGGAGATTTTGCTACCCAACGTCAGCAGCTCCTCGGAGTGCTCTTCTGCTGTAGACTAGGGCAAGCTCCCACGGTCCTAAGATTATGAACGGCTCTTTTCCAGTGGGCTCATCCGAGAGAGAGCCAGAAGGGCTGACCTCAACCAATAGGGCTGATACACCGTGAGTGCTTCGGGCAGGGCAGGGCAGTCCTGAGCCCATGTGCCACCTAAGGAATGAAAGCAAAGTTCCCTAGCCACAGGAAAGCAGACCGAGGCCTGCTGTTGTCTCTAAGCAATTGACGTGAGCCTGAGGGTGAGGCCTACACTACATTGTGGAAAAGCTCGGGGTCACGGCTGTCTTTCTCCCCCTCTCGGTCCCATACCCTGGGCTCAGCCATGGGGGAATGCTGAGTGGGAGAGACTGCCTCTCTGCCGGACTCAGAAGGCTTCTTCCCTTCAGGGCCATTCCGTTTGTGTCTTACTTCGTGGAGGAGGCATGAGGGCGCCCAGAGATATTCTGACACGAAATGCCTAACGACACAGGATCTGGAGGAGCCGGTTTGTCAGTGGAAGGAGCCAAAAAGCCTGCATTCCTAAGGTCTCTGAGTACTGCCAGACACTCTGCCGTCCTAGGCCTAAGAACTGGAAATTGTGACGGCAAGGCAACACTTGGAATCCTAGGATGCAGTGGAAGTGCGACTCTCCAACTGGATGGAAGAAGCTTCCAAGCATAGTGTTCTTTCATGTACCAAAGAGAACCCAAGTGTCTGAGGCTGGTAGCGTTGTTGCTGGAGAGAACTGGCATGCCCGTGGGCCTGTCGGCTACTTTCCTGTGTCTGACCCTCTAAGGCAACTCTTCCAAAAAGCCTTTGGGACCCGCTTAGAGAGAACAGCTGCGAAGCTGATGCACAGAACATTCACCTAGAGACTAGCCCTGGGCCCCAAGCATCCATCTTTCTCTGGAGGGTACGTACCCCACCCAGGGATTCAAGCAGGGACTTTGCCTTGTACAACTTACGCAGGAAACTGGGAGGAGATGGAGGGCCACCCTACCTGCGCTCACACTACGTGGCCCGGAGAAGTTATCACGCAGCCGAATTCAACACCCTTCCACTACCCGTGTGTAGCCAAAAGAAGCGCTGGGCAGTGGGTGTTCTCAGCCCAAGAGCAGTCCTTGTTCTGGGCCGCACCTGCTCTGTGGTTCAAAGGTTCTCTGAGTCTGCTCCTTTGGAGGCATTTCAGAGCTGACGCTGTCCCTGGGCTGCCGAAGCAAAGAGGCATAGCCGCCGCTCACGCTGAAGGCATGGGCTTGTTTCCCATTCAGAGAGTGTATGTTGCCCCTCCCGGGCTGGCGGCGTGTAAGGGGACAGCATTTGCGCTGCCCCTGGAAAATGCAAGCGGCTGTACCCGATTTGGGCTGCCTGGTGAAACAACTTGCAGTCACCAGCACCCTGAAAGTGTGAGTCCTAGCTAGGTAAAACCGGCCTACGGAGGCTAGAGGGGAGCAAACATGTTAAACTTGTGGCGAAAGTCTTTGACCAATGACCAATATGCTTGTGCTTGGGCGAGGGTTAGGCAGGAACTTTCCAACACAGGGTTTCTACCTCGCCCAAAGCCGTCCCTTTGGGCTGAAGCAGGCGGCGGGTCTGCATCACAGTCTGGGAAGGAGGGCCTCAGGTGCGTCTGCCAACTGACTGCCCTCCATCATAGCCAGCTGAGAAAATATGGCAAGGCTGATGGAACCCACTTACAACGAAATGTTTCTCTTCAGAAGAGGAGATTTTGCTACCCAACGTCAGCAGCTCCTCGGAGTGCTCTTCTGCTGTAGACTAGGGCAAGCTCCCACGGTCCTAAGATTATGAACGGCTCTTTTCCAGTGGGCTCATCCGAGAGAGAGCCAGAAGGGCTGACCTCAACCAAAAGGGCGGATACACCGTGAGTGCTTCGGGCAGGGCAGGGCAGTCCTGAGCCCATGTGCCACCTAAGGAATGAAAGCAAAGTTCCCTAGCCACAGGAAAGCAGACCGAGGCCTGCTGTTGTCTCTAAGCAATTGACGTGAGCCTGAGGGTGAGGCCTACACTACATTGTGGAAAAGCTCGGGGTCACGGCTGTCTTTCTCCCCCTCTCGGTCCCATACCCTGGGCTCAGCCATGGGGGAATGCTGAGTGGGAGAGACTGCCTCTCTGCCGGACTCAGAAGGCTTCTTCCCTTCAGGGCCATTCCGTTTGTGTCTTACTTCGTGGAGGAGGCATGAGGGCGCCCAGAGATATTCTGACACGAAATGCCTAACGACACAGGATCTGGAGGAGCCGGTTTGTCAGTGGAAGGAGCCAAAAAGCCTGCATTCCTAAGGTCTCTGAGTACTGCCAGACACTCTGCCGTCCTAGGCCTAAGAACTGGAAATTGTGACGGCAAGGCAACACTTGGAATCCTAGGATGCAGTGGAAGTGCGACTCTCCAACTGGATGGAAGAAGCTTCCAAGCATAGTGTTCTTTCATGTACCCAAGAGAACCCAAGTGTCTGAGGCTGGTAGCGTTGTTGCTGGAGAGAACTGGCATGCCCGTGGGCCTGTCGGCTACTTTCCTGTGTCTGACCCTCTAAGGCAACTCTTCCAAAAAGCCTTTGGGACCCGCTTAGAGAGAACAGCTGCGAAGCTGATGCACAGAACATTCACCTAGGGACTAGCCCTGGGTCCCAAGCATCCATCTTTCTCTGGAGGGTACGTACCCCACCCAGGGATTCAAGCAGGGACTTTGCCTTGTACAACTTACGCAGGAAACTGGGAGGAGATGGAGGGCCACCCTACCTGCGCTCACACTACGTGGCCCGGAGAAGTTATCACGCAGCCGAATTCAACACCCTTCCACTACCCGTGTGTAGCCAAAAGAAGCGCTGGGCAGTGGGTGTTCTCAGCCCAAGAGCAGTCCTTGTTCTGGGCCGCACCTGCTCTGTGGTTCAAAGGTTCTCTGAGTCTGCTCCTTTGGAGGCATTTCAGAGCTGACGCTGTCCCTGGGCTGCCGAAGCAAAGAGGCATAGCCGCCGCTCACGCTGAAGGCATGGGCTTGTTTCCCATTCAGAGAGTGTATGTTGCCCCTCCCGGGCTGGCGGCGTGTAAGGTGACAGCATTTGCGCTGCCCCTGGAAAATGCAAGCGGCTGTACCCGATTTGGGCTGCCTGGTGAAACAACTTGCAGTCACCAGCACCCTGAAAGTGTGAGTCCTAGCTAGGTAAAACCGGCCTACGGAGGCTAGAGGGGAGCAAACATGTTAAACTTGTGGCGAAAGTCTTTGACCAATGACCAATATGCTTGTGCTTGGGCGAGGGTTAGGCAGGAACTTTCCAACACAGGGTTTCTACCTCGCCCAAAGCCGTCCCTTTGGGCTGAAGCAGGCGGCGGGTCTGCATCACAGTCTGGGAAGGAGGGCCTCAGGTGCGTCTGCCAACTGACTGCCCTCCATCATAGCCAGCTGAGAAAATATGGCAAGGCTGATGGAACCCACTTACAACGAAATGTTTCTCTTCAGAAGAGGAGATTTTGCTACCCAACGTCAGCAGCTCCTCGGAGTGCTCTTCTGCTGTAGACTAGGGCAAGCTCCCACGGTCCTAAGATTATGAACGGCTCTTTTCCAGTGGGCTCATCCGAGAGAGAGCCAGAAGGGCTGACCTCAACCAATAGGGCTGATACACCGTGAGTGCTTCGGGCAGGGCAGGGCAGTCCTGAGCCCATGTGCCACCTAAGGAATGAAAGCAAAGTTCCCTAGCCACAGGAAAGCAGACCGAGGCCTGCTGTTGTCTCTAAGCACTTGACGTGAGCCTGAGGGTGAGGCCTACACTACATTGTGGAAAAGCTCGGGGTCACGGCTGTCTTTCTCCCCCTCTCGGTCCCATACCCTGGGCTCAGCCATGGGGGAATGCTGAGTGGGAGAGACTGCCTCTCTGCCGGACTCAGAAGGCTTCTTCCCTTCAGGGCCATTCCGTTTGTGTCTTACTTCGTGGAGGAGGCATGAGGGCGCCCAGAGATATTCTGACACGAAATGCCTAACGACACAGGATCTGGAGGAGCCGGTTTGTCAGTGGAAGGAGCCAAAAAGCCTGCATTCCTAAGGTCTCTGAGTACTGCCAGACACTCTGCCGTCCTAGGCCTAAGAACTGGAAATTGTGACGGCAAGGCAACACTTGGAATCCTAGGATGCAGTGGAAGTGCGACTCTCCAACTGGATGGAAGAAGCTTCCAAGCATAGTGTTCTTTCATGTACCAAAGAGAACCCAAGTGTCTGAGGCTGGTAGCGTTGTTGCTGGAGAGAACTGGCATGCCCGTGGGCCTGTCGGCTACTTTCCTGTGTCTGACCCTCTAAGGCAACTCTTCCAAAAAGCCTTTGGGACCCGCTTAGAGAGAACAGCTGCGAAGCTGATGCACAGAACATTCACCTAGGGACTAGCCCTGGGCCCCAAGCATCCATCTTTCTCTGGAGGGTACGTACCCCACCCAGGGATTCAAGCAGGGACTTTGCCTTGTACAACTTACGCAGGAAACTGGGAGGAGATGGAGGGCCACCCTACCTGCGCTCACACTACGTGGCCCGGAGAAGTTATCACGCAGCCGAATTCAACACCCTTCCACTACCCGTGTGTAGCCAAAAGAAGCGCTGGGCAGTGGGTGTTCTCAGCCCAAGAGCAGTCCTTGTTCTGGGCCGCACCTGCTCTGTGGTTCAAAGGTTCTCTGAGTCTGCTCCTTTGGAGGCATTTCAGAGCTGACGCTGTCCCTGGGCTGCCGAAGCAAAGAGGCATAGCCGCCGCTCACGCTGAAGGCATGGGCTTGTTTCCCATTCAGAGAGTGTATGTTGCCCCTCCCGGGCTGGCGGCGTGTAAGGGGACAGCATTTGCGCTGCCCCTGGAAAATGCAAGCGGCTGTACCCGATTTGGGCTGCCTGGTGAAACAACTTGCAGTCACCAGCACCCTGAAAGTGTGAGTCCTAGCTAGGTAAAACCAGCCTACGGAGGCTAGAGGGGAGCAAACATGTTAAACTTGTGGCGAAAGTCTTTGACCAATGACCAATATGCTTGTGCTTGGGCGAGGGTTAGGCAGGAACTTTCCAACACAGGGTTTCTACCTCGCCCAAAGCCGTCCCTTTGGGCTGAAGCAGGCGGCGGGTCTGCATCACAGTCTGGGAAGGAGGGCCTCAGGTGCGTCTGCCAACTGACTGCCCTCCATCATAGCCAGCTGAGAAAATATGGCAAGGCTGATGGAACCCACTTACAACGAAATGTTTCTCTTCAGAAGAGGAGATTTTGCTACCCAACGTCAGCAGCTCCTCGGAGTGCTCTTCTGCTGTAGACTAGGGCAAGCTCCCACGGTCCTAAGATTATGAACGGCTCTTTTCCAGTGGGCTCATCCGAGAGAGAGCCAGAAGGGCTGACCTCAACCAATAGGGCTGATACACCGTGAGTGCTTCGGGCAGGGCAGGGCAGTCCTGAGCCCATGTGCCACCTAAGGAATGAAAGCAAAGTTCCCTAGCCACAGGAAAGCAGACCGAGGCCTGCTGTTGTCTCTAAGCAATTGACGTGAGCCTGAGGGTGAGGCCTACACTACATTGTGGAAAAGCTCGGGGTCACGGCTGTCTTTCTCCCCCTCTCGGTCCCATACACTGGGCTCAGCCATGGGGGAATGCTGAGTGGGAGAGACTGCCTCTCTGCCGGACTCAGAAGGCTTCTTCCCTTCAGGGCCATTCCGTTTGTGTCTTACTTCGTGGAGGAGGCATGAGGGCGCCCAGAGATATTCTGACACGAAATGCCTAACGACACAGGATCTGGAGGAGCCGGTTTGTCAGTGGAAGGAGCCAAAAAGCCTGCATTCCTAAGGTCTCTGAGTACTGCCAGACACTCTGCCGTCCTAGGCCTAAGAACTGGAAATTGTGACGGCAAGGCAACACTTGGAATCCTAGGATGCAGTGGAAGTGCGACTCTCCAACTGGATGGAAGAAGCTTCCAAGCATAGTGTTCTTTCATGTACCCAAGAGAACCCAAGTGTCTGAGGCTGGTAGCGTTGTTGCTGGAGAGAACTGGCATGCCCGTGGGCCTGTCGGCTACTTTCCTGTGTCTGACCCTCTAAGGCAACTCTTCCAAAAAGCCTTTGGGACCCGCTTAGAGAGAACAGCTGCGAAGCTGATGCACAGAACATTCACCTAGGGACTAGCCCTGGGTCCCAAGCATCCATCTTTCTCTGGAGGGTACGTACCCCACCCAGGGATTCAAGCAGGGACTTTGCCTTGTACAACTTACGCAGGAAACTGGGAGGAGATGGAGGGCCACCCTACCTGCGCTCACACTACGTGGCCCGGAGAAGTTATCACGCAGCCGAATTCAACACCCTTCCACTACCCGTGTGTAGCCAAAAGAAGCGCTGGGCAGTGGGTGTTCTCAGCCCAAGAGCAGTCCTTGTTCTGGGCCGCACCTGCTCTGTGGTTCAAAGGTTCTCTGAGTCTGCTCCTTTGGAGGCATTTCAGAGCTGACGCTGTCCCTGGGCTGCCGAAGCAAAGAGGCATAGCCGCCGCTCACGCTGAAGGCATGGGCTTGTTTCCCATTCAGAGAGTGTATGTTGCCCCTCCCGGGCTGGCGGCGTGTAAGGTGACAGCATTTGCGCTGCCCCTGGAAAATGCAAGCGGCTGTACCCGATTTGGGCTGCCTGGTGAAACAACTTGCAGTCACCAGCACCCTGAAAGTGTGAGTCCTAGCTAGGTAAAACCGGCCTACGGAGGCTAGAGGGGAGCAAACATGTTAAACTTGTGGCGAAAGTCTTTGACCAATGACCAATATGCTTGTGCTTGGGCGAGGGTTAGGCAGGAACTTTCCAACACAGGGTTTCTACCTCGCCCAAAGCCGTCCCTTTGGGCTGAAGCAGGCGGCGGGTCTGCATCACAGTCTGGGAAGGAGGGCCTCAGGTGCGTCTGCCAACTGACTGCCCTCCATCATAGCCAGCTGAGAAAATATGGCAAGGCTGATGGAACCCACTTACAACGAAATGTTTCTCTTCAGAAGAGGAGATTTTGCTACCCAACGTCAGCAGCTCCTCGGAGTGCTCTTCTGCTGTAGACTAGGGCAAGCTCCCACGGTCCTAAGATTATGAACGGCTCTTTTCCAGTGGGCTCATCCGAGAGAGAGCCAGAAGGGCTGACCTCAACCAATAGGGCTGATACACCGTGAGTGCTTCGGGCAGGGCAGGGCAGTCCTGAGCCCATGTGCCACCTAAGGAATGAAAGCAAAGTTCCCTAGCCACAGGAAAGCAGACCGAGGCCTGCTGTTGTCTCTAAGCACTTGACGTGAGCCTGAGGGTGAGGCCTACACTACATTGTGGAAAAGCTCGGGGTCACGGCTGTCTTTCTCCCCCTCTCGGTCCCATACCCTGGGCTCAGCCATGGGGGAATGCTGAGTGGGAGAGACTGCCTCTCTGCCGGACTCAGAAGGCTTCTTCCCTTCAGGGCCATTCCGTTTGTGTCTTACTTCGTGGAGGAGGCATGAGGGCGCCCAGAGATATTCTGACACGAAATGCCTAACGACACAGGATCTGGAGGAGCCGGTTTGTCAGTGGAAGGAGCCAAAAAGCCTGCATTCCTAAGGTCTCTGAGTACTGCCAGACACTCTGCCGTCCTAGGCCTAAGAACTGGAAATTGTGACGGCAAGGCAACACTTGGAATCCTAGGATGCAGTGGAAGTGCGACTCTCCAACTGGATGGAAGAAGCTTCCAAGCATAGTGTTCTTTCATGTACCAAAGAGAACCCAAGTGTCTGAGGCTGGTAGCGTTGTTGCTGGAGAGAACTGGCATGCCCGTGGGCCTGTCGGCTACTTTCCTGTGTCTGACCCTCTAAGGCAACTCTTCCAAAAAGCCTTTGGGACCCGCTTAGAGAGAACAGCTGCGAAGCTGATGCACAGAACATTCACCTAGGGACTAGCCCTGGGTCCCAAGCATCCATCTTTCTCTGGAGGGTACGTACCCCACCCAGGGATTCAAGCAGGGACTTTGCCTTGTACAACTTACGCAGGAAACTGGGAGGAGATGGAGGGCCACCCTACCTGCGCTCACACTACGTGGCCCGGAGAAGTTATCACGCAGCCGAATTCAACACCCTTCCACTACCCGTGTGTAGCCAAAAGAAGCGCTGGGCAGTGGGTGTTCTCAGCCCAAGAGCAGTCCTTGTTCTGGGCCGCACCTGCTCTGTGGTTCAAAGGTTCTCTGAGTCTGCTCCTTTGGAGGCATTTCAGAGCTGACGCTGTCCCTGGGCTGCCGAAGCAAAGAGGCATAGCCGCCGCTCACGCTGAAGGCATGGGCTTGTTTCCCATTCAGAGAGTGTATGTTGCCCCTCCCGGGCTGGCGGCGTGTAAGGTGACAGCATTTGCGCTGCCCCTGGAAAATGCAAGCGGCTGTACCCGATTTGGGCTGCCTGGTGAAACAACTTGCAGTCACCAGCACCCTGAAAGTGTGAGTCCTAGCTAGGTAAAACCGGCCTACGGAGGCTAGAGGGGAGCAAACATGTTAAACTTGTGGCGAAAGTCTTTGACCAATGACCAATATGCTTGTGCTTGGGCGAGGGTTAGGCAGGAACTTTCCAACACAGGGTTTCTACCTCGCCCAAAGCCGTCCCTTTGGGCTGAAGCAGGCGGCGGGTCTGCATCACAGTCTGGGAAGGAGGGCCTCAGGTGCGTCTGCCAACTGACTGCCCTCCATCATAGCCAGCTGAGAAAATATGGCAAGGCTGATGGAACCCACTTACAACGAAATGTTTCTCTTCAGAAGAGGAGATTTTGCTACCCAACGTCAGCAGCTCCTCGGAGTGCTCTTCTGCTGTAGACTAGGGCAAGCTCCCACGGTCCTAAGATTATGAACGGCTCTTTTCCAGTGGGCTCATCCGAGAGAGAGCCAGAAGGGCTGACCTCAACCAATAGGGCTGATACACCGTGAGTGCTTCGGGCAGGGCAGGGCAGTCCTGAGCCCATGTGCCACCTAAGGAATGAAAGCAAAGTTCCCTAGCCACAGGAAAGCAGACCGAGGCCTGCTGTTGTCTCTAAGCACTTGACGTGAGCCTGAGGGTGAGGCCTACACTACATTGTGGAAAAGCTCGGGGTCACGGCTGTCTTTCTCCCCCTCTCGGTCCCATACCCTGGGCTCAGCCATGGGGGAATGCTGAGTGGGAGAGACTGCCTCTCTGCCGGACTCAGAAGGCTTCTTCCCTTCAGGGCCATTCCGTTTGTGTCTTACTTCGTGGAGGAGGCATGAGGGCGCCCAGAGATATTCTGACACGAAATGCCTAACGACACAGGATCTGGAGGAGCCGGTTTGTCAGTGGAAGGAGCCAAAAAGCCTGCATTCCTAAGGTCTCTGAGTACTGCCAGACACTCTGCCGTCCTAGGCCTAAGAACTGGAAATTGTGACGGCAAGGCAACACTTGGAATCCTAGGATGCAGTGGAAGTGCGACTCTCCAACTGGATGGAAGAAGCTTCCAAGCATAGTGTTCTTTCATGTACCAAAGAGAACCCAAGTGTCTGAGGCTGGTAGCGTTGTTGCTGGAGAGAACTGGCATGCCCGTGGGCCTGTCGGCTACTTTCCTGTGTCTGACCCTCTAAGGCAACTCTTCCAAAAAGCCTTTGGGACCCGCTTAGAGAGAACAGCTGCGAAGCTGATGCACAGAACATTCACCTAGGGACTAGCCCTGGGCCCCAAGCATCCATCTTTCTCTGGAGGGTACGTACCCCACCCAGGGATTCAAGCAGGGACTTTGCCTTGTACAACTTACGCAGGAAACTGGGAGGAGATGGAGGGCCACCCTACCTGCGCTCACACTACGTGGCCCGGAGAAGTTATCACGCAGCCGAATTCAACACCCTTCCACTACCCGTGTGTAGCCAAAAGAAGCGCTGGGCAGTGGGTGTTCTCAGCCCAAGAGCAGTCCTTGTTCTGGGCCGCACCTGCTCTGTGGTTCAAAGGTTCTCTGAGTCTGCTCCTTTGGAGGCATTTCAGAGCTGACGCTGTCCCTGGGCTGCCGAAGCAAAGAGGCATAGCCGCCGCTCACGCTGAAGGCATGGGCTTGTTTCCCATTCAGAGAGTGTATGTTGCCCCTCCCGGGCTGGCGGCGTGTAAGGGGACAGCATTTGCGCTGCCCCTGGAAAATGCAAGCGGCTGTACCCGATTTGGGCTGCCTGGTGAAACAACTTGCAGTCACCAGCACCCTGAAAGTGTGAGTCCTAGCTAGGTAAAACCGGCCTACGGAGGCTAGAGGGGAGCAAACATGTTAAACTTGTGGCGAAAGTCTTTGACCAATGACCAATATGCTTGTGCTTGGGCGAGGGTTAGGCAGGAACTTTCCAACACAGGGTTTCTACCTCGCCCAAAGCCGTCCCTTTGGGCTGAAGCAGGCGGCGGGTCTGCATCACAGTCTGGGAAGGAGGGCCTCAGGTGCGTCTGCCAACTGACTGCCCTCCATCATAGCCAGCTGAGAAAATATGGCAAGGCTGATGGAACCCACTTACAACGAAATGTTTCTCTTCAGAAGAGGAGATTTTGCTACCCAACGTCAGCAGCTCCTCGGAGTGCTCTTCTGCTGTAGACTAGGGCAAGCTCCCACGGTCCTAAGATTATGAACGGCTCTTTTCCAGTGGGCTCATCCGAGAGAGAGCCAGAAGGGCTGACCTCAACCAATAGGGCTGATACACCGTGAGTGCTTCGGGCAGGGCAGGGCAGTCCTGAGCCCATGTGCCACCTAAGGAATGAAAGCAAAGTTCCCTAGCCACAGGAAAGCAGACCGAGGCCTGCTGTTGTCTCTAAGCACTTGACGTGAGCCTGAGGGTGAGGCCTACACTACATTGTGGAAAAGCTCGGGGTCACGGCTGTCTTTCTCCCCCTCTCGGTCCCATACCCTGGGCTCAGCCATGGGGGAATGCTGAGTGGGAGAGACTGCCTCTCTGCCGGACTCAGAAGGCTTCTTCCCTTCAGGGCCATTCCGTTTGTGTCTTACTTCGTGGAGGAGGCATGAGGGCGCCCAGAGATATTCTGACACGAAATGCCTAACGACACAGGATCTGGAGGAGCCGGTTTGTCAGTGGAAGGAGCCAAAAAGCCTGCATTCCTAAGGTCTCTGAGTACTGCCAGACACTCTGCCGTCCTAGGCCTAAGAACTGGAAATTGTGACGGCAAGGCAACACTTGGAATCCTAGGATGCAGTGGAAGTGCGACTCTCCAACTGGATGGAAGAAGCTTCCAAGCATAGTGTTCTTTCATGTACCCAAGAGAACCCAAGTGTCTGAGGCTGGTAGCGTTGTTGCTGGAGAGAACTGGCATGCCCGTGGGCCTGTCGGCTACTTTCCTGTGTCTGACCCTCTAAGGCAACTCTTCCAAAAAGCCTTTGGGACCCGCTTAGAGAGAACAGCTGCGAAGCTGATGCACAGAACATTCACCTAGGGACTAGCCCTGGGCCCCAAGCATCCATCTTTCTCTGGAGGGTACGTACCCCACCCAGGGATTCAAGCAGGGACTTTGCCTTGTACAACTTACGCAGGAAACTGGGAGGAGATGGAGGGCCACCCTACCTACGTGGCCCGGAGAAGTTATCACGCAGCCGAATTCAACACCCTTCCACTACCCGTGTGTAGCCAAAAGAAGCGCTGGGCAGTGGGTGTTCTCAGCCCAAGAGCAGTCCTTGTTCTGGGCCGCACCTGCTCTGTGGTTCAAAGGTTCTCTGAGTCTGCTCCTTTGGAGGCATTTCAGAGCTGACGCTGTCCCTGGGCTGCCGAAGCAAAGAGGCATAGCCGCCGCTCACGCTGAAGGCATGGGCTTGTTTCCCATTCAGAGAGTGTATGTTGCCCCTCCCGGGCTGGCGGCGTGTAAGGGGACAGCATTTGCGCTGCCCCTGGAAAATGCAAGCGGCTGTACCCGATTTGGGCTGCCTGGTGAAACAACTTGCAGTCACCAGCACCCTGAAAGTGTGAGTCCTAGCTAGGTAAAACCGGCCTACGGAGGCTAGAGGGGAGCAAACATGTTAAACTTGTGGCGAAAGTCTTTGACCAATGACCAATATGCTTGTGCTTGGGCGAGGGTTAGGCAGGAACTTTCCAACACAGGGTTTCTACCTCGCCCAAAGCCGTCCCTTTGGGCTGAAGCAGGCGGCGGGTCTGCATCACAGTCTGGGAAGGAGGGCCTCAGGTGCGTCTGCCAACTGACTGCCCTCCATCATAGCCAGCTGAGAAAATATGGCAAGGCTGATGGAACCCACTTACAACGAAATGTTTCTCTTCAGAAGAGGAGATTTTGCTACCCAACGTCAGCAGCTCCTCGGAGTGCTCTTCTGCTGTAGACTAGGGCAAGCTCCCACGGTCCTAAGATTATGAACGGCTCTTTTCCAGTGGGCTCATCCGAGAGAGAGCCAGAAGGGCTGACCTCAACCAAAAGGGCGGATACACCGTGAGTGCTTCGGGCAGGGCAGGGCAGTCCTGAGCCCATGTGCCACCTAAGGAATGAAAGCAAAGTTCCCTAGCCACAGGAAAGCAGACCGAGGCCTGCTGTTGTCTCTAAGCAATTGACGTGAGCCTGAGGGTGAGGCCTACACTACATTGTGGAAAAGCTCGGGGTCACGGCTGTCTTTCTCCCCCTCTCGGTCCCATACCCTGGGCTCAGCCATGGGGGAATGCTGAGTGGGAGAGACTGCCTCTCTGCCGGACTCAGAAGGCTTCTTCCCTTCAGGGCCATTCCGTTTGTGTCTTACTTCGTGGAGGAGGCATGAGGGCGCCCAGAGATATTCTGACACGAAATGCCTAACGACACAGGATCTGGAGGAGCCGGTTTGTCAGTGGAAGGAGCCAAAAAGCCTGCATTCCTAAGGTCTCTGAGTACTGCCAGACACTCTGCCGTCCTAGGCCTAAGAACTGGAAATTGTGACGGCAAGGCAACACTTGGAATCCTAGGATGCAGTGGAAGTGCGACTCTCCAACTGGATGGAAGAAGCTTCCAAGCATAGTGTTCTTTCATGTACCCAAGAGAACCCAAGTGTCTGAGGCTGGTAGCGTTGTTGCTGGAGAGAACTGGCATGCCCGTGGGCCTGTCGGCTACTTTCCTGTGTCTGACCCTCTAAGGCAACTCTTCCAAAAAGCCTTTGGGACCCGCTTAGAGAGAACAGCTGCGAAGCTGATGCACAGAACATTCACCTAGAGACTAGCCCTGGGCCCCAAGCATCCATCTTTCTCTGGAGGGTACGTACCCCACCCAGGGATTCAAGCAGGGACTTTGCCTTGTACAACTTACGCAGGAAACTGGGAGGAGATGGAGGGCCACCCTACCTGCGCTCACACTACGTGGCCCGGAGAAGTTATCACGCAGCCGAATTCAACACCCTTCCACTACCCGTGTGTAGCCAAAAGAAGCGCTGGGCAGTGGGTGTTCTCAGCCCAAGAGCAGTCCTTGTTCTGGGCCGCACCTGCTCTGTGGTTCAAAGGTTCTCTGAGTCTGCTCCTTTGGAGGCATTTCAGAGCTGACGCTGTCCCTGGGCTGCCGAAGCAAAGAGGCATAGCCGCCTTTCACGCTGAAGGCATGGGCTTGTTTCCCATTCAGAGAGTGTATGTTGCCCCTCCCGGGCTGGCGGCGTGTAAGGTGACAGCATTTGCGCTGCCCCTGGAAAATGCAAGCGGCTGTACCCGATTTGGGCTGCCTGGTGAAACAACTTGCAGTCACCAGCACCCTGAAAGTGTGAGTCCTAGCTAGGTAAAACCGGCCTACGGAGGCTAGAGGGGAGCAAACATGTTAAACTTGTGGCGAAAGTCTTTGACCAATGACCAATATGCTTGTGCTTGGGCGAGGGTTAGGCAGGAACTTTCCAACACAGGGTTTCTACCTCGCCCAAAGCCGTCCCTTTGGGCTGAAGCAGGCGGCGGGTCTGCATCACAGTCTGGGAAGGAGGGCCTCAGGTGCGTCTGCCAACTGACTGCCCTCCATCATAGCCAGCTGAGAAAATATGGCAAGGCTGATGGAACCCACTTACAACGAAATGTTTCTCTTCAGAAGAGGAGATTTTGCTACCCAACGTCAGCAGCTCCTCGGAGTGCTCTTCTGCTGTAGACTAGGGCAAGCTCCCACGGTCCTAAGATTATGAACGGCTCTTTTCCAGTGGGCTCATCCGAGAGAGAGCCAGAAGGGCTGACCTCAACCAATAGGGCTGATACACCGTGAGTGCTTCGGGCAGGGCAGGGCAGTCCTGAGCCCATGTGCCACCTAAGGAATGAAAGCAAAGTTCCCTAGCCACAGGAAAGCAGACCGAGGCCTGCTGTTGTCTCTAAGCAATTGACGTGAGCCTGAGGGTGAGGCCTACACTACATTGTGGAAAAGCTCGGGGTCACGGCTGTCTTTCTCCCCCTCTCGGTCCCATACCCTGGGCTCAGCCATGGGGGAATGCTGAGTGGGAGAGACTGCCTCTCTGCCGGACTCAGAAGGCTTCTTCCCTTCAGGGCCATTCCGTTTGTGTCTTACTTCGTGGAGGAGGCATGAGGGCGCCCAGAGATATTCTGACACGAAATGCCTAACGACACAGGATCTGGAGGAGCCGGTTTGTCAGTGGAAGGAGCCAAAAAGCCTGCATTCCTAAGGTCTCTGAGTACTGCCAGACACTCTGCCGTCCTAGGCCTAAGAACTGGAAATTGTGACGGCAAGGCAACACTTGGAATCCTAGGATGCAGTGGAAGTGCGACTCTCCAACTGGATGGAAGAAGCTTCCAAGCATAGTGTTCTTTCATGTACCAAAGAGAACCCAAGTGTCTGAGGCTGGTAGCGTTGTTGCTGGAGAGAACTGGCATGCCCGTGGGCCTGTCGGCTACTTTCCTGTGTCTGACCCTCTAAGGCAACTCTTCCAAAAAGCCTTTGGGACCCGCTTAGAGAGAACAGCTGCGAAGCTGATGCACAGAACATTCACCTAGAGACTAGCCCTGGGCCCCAAGCATCCATCTTTCTCTGGAGGGTACGTACCCCACCCAGGGATTCAAGCAGGGACTTTGCCTTGTACAACTTACGCAGGAAACTGGGAGGAGATGGAGGGCCACCCTACCTGCGCTCACACTACGTGGCCCGGAGAAGTTATCACGCAGCCGAATTCAACACCCTTCCACTACCCGTGTGTAGCCAAAAGAAGCGCTGGGCAGTGGGTGTTCTCAGCCCAAGAGCAGTCCTTGTTCTGGGCCGCACCTGCTCTGTGGTTCAAAGGTTCTCTGAGTCTGCTCCTTTGGAGGCATTTCAGAGCTGACGCTGTCCCTGGGCTGCCGAAGCAAAGAGGCATAGCCGCCGCTCACGCTGAAGGCATGGGCTTGTTTCCCATTCAGAGAGTGTATGTTGCCCCTCCCGGGCTGGCGGCGTGTAAGGGGACAGCATTTGCGCTGCCCCTGGAAAATGCAAGCGGCTGTACCCGATTTGGGCTGCCTGGTGAAACAACTTGCAGTCACCAGCACCCTGAAAGTGTGAGTCCTAGCTAGGTAAAACCGGCCTACGGAGGCTAGAGGGGAGCAAACATGTTAAACTTGTGGCGAAAGTCTTTGACCAATGACCAATATGCTTGTGCTTGGGCGAGGGTTAGGCAGGAACTTTCCAACACAGGGTTTCTACCTCGCCCAAAGCCGTCCCTTTGGGCTGAAGCAGGCGGCGGGTCTGCATCACAGTCTGGGAAGGAGGGCCTCAGGTGCGTCTGCCAACTGACTGCCCTCCATCATAGCCAGCTGAGAAAATATGGCAAGGCTGATGGAACCCACTTACAACGAAATGTTTCTCTTCAGAAGAGGAGATTTTGCTACCCAACGTCAGCAGCTCCTCGGAGTGCTCTTCTGCTGTAGACTAGGGCAAGCTCCCACGGTCCTAAGATTATGAACGGCTCTTTTCCAGTGGGCTCATCCGAGAGAGAGCCAGAAGGGCTGACCTCAACCAAAAGGGCGGATACACCGTGAGTGCTTCGGGCAGGGCAGGGCAGTCCTGAGCCCATGTGCCACCTAAGGAATGAAAGCAAAGTTCCCTAGCCACAGGAAAGCAGACCGAGGCCTGCTGTTGTCTCTAAGCAATTGACGTGAGCCTGAGGGTGAGGCCTACACTACATTGTGGAAAAGCTCGGGGTCACGGCTGTCTTTCTCCCCCTCTCGGTCCCATACCCTGGGCTCAGCCATGGGGGAATGCTGAGTGGGAGAGACTGCCTCTCTGCCGGACTCAGAAGGCTTCTTCCCTTCAGGGCCATTCCGTTTGTGTCTTACTTCGTGGAGGAGGCATGAGGGCGCCCAGAGATATTCTGACACGAAATGCCTAACGACACAGGATCTGGAGGAGCCGGTTTGTCAGTGGAAGGAGCCAAAAAGCCTGCATTCCTAAGGTCTCTGAGTACTGCCAGACACTCTGCCGTCCTAGGCCTAAGAACTGGAAATTGTGACGGCAAGGCAACACTTGGAATCCTAGGATGCAGTGGAAGTGCGACTCTCCAACTGGATGGAAGAAGCTTCCAAGCATAGTGTTCTTTCATGTACCCAAGAGAACCCAAGTGTCTGAGGCTGGTAGCGTTGTTGCTGGAGAGAACTGGCATGCCCGTGGGCCTGTCGGCTACTTTCCTGTGTCTGACCCTCTAAGGCAACTCTTCCAAAAAGCCTTTGGGACCCGCTTAGAGAGAACAGCTGCGAAGCTGATGCACAGAACATTCACCTAGGGACTAGCCCTGGGTCCCAAGCATCCATCTTTCTCTGGAGGGTACGTACCCCACCCAGGGATTCAAGCAGGGACTTTGCCTTGTACAACTTACGCAGGAAACTGGGAGGAGATGGAGGGCCACCCTACCTGCGCTCACACTACGTGGCCCGGAGAAGTTATCACGCAGCCGAATTCAACACCCTTCCACTACCCGTGTGTAGCCAAAAGAAGCGCTGGGCAGTGGGTGTTCTCAGCCCAAGAGCAGTCCTTGTTCTGGGCCGCACCTGCTCTGTGGTTCAAAGGTTCTCTGAGTCTGCTCCTTTGGAGGCATTTCAGAGCTGACGCTGTCCCTGGGCTGCCGAAGCAAAGAGGCATAGCCGCCGCTCACGCTGAAGGCATGGGCTTGTTTCCCATTCAGAGAGTGTATGTTGCCCCTCCCGGGCTGGCGGCGTGTAAGGTGACAGCATTTGCGCTGCCCCTGGAAAATGCAAGCGGCTGTACCCGATTTGGGCTGCCTGGTGAAACAACTTGCAGTCACCAGCACCCTGAAAGTGTGAGTCCTAGCTAGGTAAAACCGGCCTACGGAGGCTAGAGGGGAGCAAACATGTTAAACTTGTGGCGAAAGTCTTTGACCAATGACCAATATGCTTGTGCTTGGGCGAGGGTTAGGCAGGAACTTTCCAACACAGGGTTTCTACCTCGCCCAAAGCCGTCCCTTTGGGCTGAAGCAGGCGGCGGGTCTGCATCACAGTCTGGGAAGGAGGGCCTCAGGTGCGTCTGCCAACTGACTGCCCTCCATCATAGCCAGCTGAGAAAATATGGCAAGGCTGATGGAACCCACTTACAACGAAATGTTTCTCTTCAGAAGAGGAGATTTTGCTACCCAACGTCAGCAGCTCCTCGGAGTGCTCTTCTGCTGTAGACTAGGGCAAGCTCCCACGGTCCTAAGATTATGAACGGCTCTTTTCCAGTGGGCTCATCCGAGAGAGAGCCAGAAGGGCTGACCTCAACCAATAGGGCTGATACACCGTGAGTGCTTCGGGCAGGGCAGGGCAGTCCTGAGCCCATGTGCCACCTAAGGAATGAAAGCAAAGTTCCCTAGCCACAGGAAAGCAGACCGAGGCCTGCTGTTGTCTCTAAGCACTTGACGTGAGCCTGAGGGTGAGGCCTACACTACATTGTGGAAAAGCTCGGGGTCACGGCTGTCTTTCTCCCCCTCTCGGTCCCATACCCTGGGCTCAGCCATGGGGGAATGCTGAGTGGGAGAGACTGCCTCTCTGCCGGACTCAGAAGGCTTCTTCCCTTCAGGGCCATTCCGTTTGTGTCTTACTTCGTGGAGGAGGCATGAGGGCGCCCAGAGATATTCTGACACGAAATGCCTAACGACACAGGATCTGGAGGAGCCGGTTTGTCAGTGGAAGGAGCCAAAAAGCCTGCATTCCTAAGGTCTCTGAGTACTGCCAGACACTCTGCCGTCCTAGGCCTAAGAACTGGAAATTGTGACGGCAAGGCAACACTTGGAATCCTAGGATGCAGTGGAAAGTGCGACTCTCCAACTGGATGGAAGAAGCTTCCAAGCATAGTGTTCTTTCATGTACCCAAGAGAACCCAAGTGTCTGAGGCTGGTAGCGTTGTTGCTGGAGAGAACTGGCATGCCCGTGGGCCTGTCGGCTACTTTCCTGTGTCTGACCCTCTAAGGCAACTCTTCCAAAAAGCCTTTGGGACCCGCTTAGAGAGAACAGCTGCGAAGCTGATGCACAGAACATTCACCTAGGGACTAGCCCTGGGCCCCAAGCATCCATCTTTCTCTGGAGGGTACGTACCCCACCCAGGGATTCAAGCAGGGACTTTGCCTTGTACAACTTACGCAGGAAACTGGGAGGAGATGGAGGGCCACCCTACCTGCGCTCACACTACGTGGCCCGGAGAAGTTATCACGCAGCCGAATTCAACACCCTTCCACTACCCGTGTGTAGCCAAAAGAAGCGCTGGGCAGTGGGTGTTCTCAGCCCAAGAGCAGTCCTTGTTCTGGGCCGCACCTGCTCTGTGGTTCAAAGGTTCTCTGAGTCTGCTCCTTTGGAGGCATTTCAGAGCTGACGCTGTCCCTGGGCTGCCGAAGCAAAGAGGCATAGCCGCCGCTCACGCTGAAGGCATGGGCTTGTTTCCCATTCAGAGAGTGTATGTTGCCCCTCCCGGGCTGGCGGCGTGTAAGGTGACAGCATTTGCGCTGCCCCTGGAAAATGCAAGCGGCTGTACCCGATTTGGGCTGCCTGGTGAAACAACTTGCAGTCACCAGCACCCTGAAAGTGTGAGTCCTAGCTAGGTAAAACCGGCCTACGGAGGCTAGAGGGGAGCAAACATGTTAAACTTGTGGCGAAAGTCTTTGACCAATGACCAATATGCTTGTGCTTGGGCGAGGGTTAGGCAGGAACTTTCCAACACAGGGTTTCTACCTCGCCCAAAGCCGTCCCTTTGGGCTGAAGCAGGCGGCGGGTCTGCATCACAGTCTGGGAAGGAGGGCCTCAGGTGCGTCTGCCAACTGACTGCCCTCCATCATAGCCAGCTGAGAAAATATGGCAAGGCTGATGGAACCCACTTACAACGAAATGTTTCTCTTCAGAAGAGGAGATTTTGCTACCCAACGTCAGCAGCTCCTCGGAGTGCTCTTCTGCTGTAGACTAGGGCAAGCTCCCACGGTCCTAAGATTATGAACGGCTCTTTTCCAGTGGGCTCATCCGAGAGAGAGCCAGAAGGGCTGACCTCAACCAATAGGGCGGATACACCGTGAGTGCTTCGGGCAGGGCAGGGCAGTCCTGAGCCCATGTGCCACCTAAGGAATGAAAGCAAAGTTCCCTAGCCACAGGAAAGCAGACCGAGGCCTGCTGTTGTCTCTAAGCACTTGACGTGAGCCTGAGGGTGAGGCCTACACTACATTGTGGAAAAGCTCGGGGTCACGGCTGTCTTTCTCCCCCTCTCGGTCCCATACCCTGGGCTCAGCCATGGGGGAATGCTGAGTGGGAGAGACTGCCTCTCTGCCGGACTCAGAAGGCTTCTTCCCTTCAGGGCCATTCCGTTTGTGTCTTACTTCGTGGAGGAGGCATGAGGGCGCCCAGAGATATTCTGACACGAAATGCCTAACGACACAGGATCTGGAGGAGCCGGTTTGTCAGTGGAAGGAGCCAAAAAGCCTGCATTCCTAAGGTCTCTGAGTACTGCCAGACACTCTGCCGTCCTAGGCCTAAGAACTGGAAATTGTGACGGCAAGGCAACACTTGGAATCCTAGGATGCAGTGGAAGTGCGACTCTCCAACTGGATGGAAGAAGCTTCCAAGCATAGTGTTCTTTCATGTACCCAAGAGAACCCAAGTGTCTGAGGCTGGTAGCGTTGTTGCTGGAGAGAACTGGCATGCCCGTGGGCCTGTCGGCTACTTTCCTGTGTCTGACCCTCTAAGGCAACTCTTCCAAAAAGCCTTTGGGACCCGCTTAGAGAGAACAGCTGCGAAGCTGATGCACAGAACATTCACCTAGGGACTAGCCCTGGGCCCCAAGCATCCATCTTTCTCTGGAGGGTACGTACCCCACCCAGGGATTCAAGCAGGGACTTTGCCTTGTACAACTTACGCAGGAAACTGGGAGGAGATGGAGGGCCACCCTACCTGCGCTCACACTACGTGGCCCGGAGAAGTTATCACGCAGCCGAATTCAACACCCTTCCACTACCCGTGTGTAGCCAAAAGAAGCGCTGGGCAGTGGGTGTTCTCAGCCCAAGAGCAGTCCTTGTTCTGGGCCGCACCTGCTCTGTGGTTCAAAGGTTCTCTGAGTCTGCTCCTTTGGAGGCATTTCAGAGCTGACGCTGTCCCTGGGCTGCCGAAGCAAAGAGGCATAGCCGCCGCTCACGCTGAAGGCATGGGCTTGTTTCCCATTCAGAGAGTGTATGTTGCCCCTCCCGGGCTGGCGGCGTGTAAGGTGACAGCATTTGCGCTGCCCCTGGAAAATGCAAGCGGCTGTACCCGATTTGGGCAGCCTGGTGAAACAACTTGCAGTCACCAGCACCCTGAAAGTGTGAGTCCTAGCTAGGTAAAACCGGCCTACGGAGGCTAGAGGGGAGCAAACATGTTAAACTTGTGGCGAAAGTCTTTGACCAATGACCAATATGCTTGTGCTTGGGCGAGGGTTAGGCAGGAACTTTCCAACACAGGGTTTCTACCTCGCCCAAAGCCGTCCCTTTGGGCTGAAGCAGGCGGCGGGTCTGCATCACAGTCTGGGAAGGAGGGCCTCAGGTGCGTCTGCCAACTGACTGCCCTCCATCATAGCCAGCTGAGAAAATATGGCAAGGCTGATGGAACCCACTTACAACGAAATGTTTCTCTTCAGAAGAGGAGATTTTGCTACCCAACGTCAGCAGCTCCTCGGAGTGCTCTTCTGCTGTAGACTAGGGCAAGCTCCCACGGTCCTAAGATTATGAACGGCTCTTTTCCAGTGGGCTCATCCGAGAGAGAGCCAGAAGGGCTGACCTCAACCAATAGGGCGGATACACCGTGAGTGCTTCGGGCAGGGCAGGGCAGTCCTGAGCCCATGTGCCACCTAAGGAATGAAAGCAAAGTTCCCTAGCCACAGGAAAGCAGACCGAGGCCTGCTGTTGTCTCTAAGCACTTGACGTGAGCCTGAGGGTGAGGCCTACACTACATTGTGGAAAAGCTCGGGGTCACGGCTGTCGTTCTCCCCCTCTCGGTCCCATACCCTGGGCTCAGCCATGGGGGAATGCTGAGTGGGAGAGACTGCCTCTCTGCCGGACTCAGAAGGCTTCTTCCCTTCAGGGCCATTCCGTTTGTGTCTTACTTCGTGGAGGAGGCATGAGGGCGCCCAGAGATATTCTGACACGAAATGCCTAACGACACAGGATCTGGAGGAGCCGGTTTGTCAGTGGAAGGAGCCAAAAAGCCTGCATTCCTAAGGTCTCTGAGTACTGCCAGACACTCTGCCGTCCTAGGCCTAAGAACTGGAAATTGTGACGGCAAGGCAACACTTGGAATCCTAGGATGCAGTGGAAAGTGCGACTCTCCAACTGGATGGAAGAAGCTTCCAAGCATAGTGTTCTTTCATGTACCCAAGAGAACCCAAGTGTCTGAGGCTGGTAGCGTTGTTGCTGGAGAGAACTGGCATGCCCGTGGGCCTGTCGGCTACTTTCCTGTGTCTGACCCTCTAAGGCAACTCTTCCAAAAAGCCTTTGGGACCCGCTTAGAGAGAACAGCTGCGAAGCTGATGCACAGAACATTCACCTAGGGACTAGCCCTGGGCCCCAAGCATCCATCTTTCTCTGGAGGGTACGTACCCCACCCAGGGATTCAAGCAGGGACTTTGCCTTGTACAACTTACGCAGGAAACTGGGAGGAGATGGAGGGCCACCCTACCTGCGCTCACACTACGTGGCCCGGAGAAGTTATCACGCAGCCGAATTCAACACCCTTCCACTACCCGTGTGTAGCCAAAAGAAGCGCTGGGCAGTGGGTGTTCTCAGCCCAAGAGCAGTCCTTGTTCTGGGCCGCACCTGCTCTGTGGTTCAAAGGTTCTCTGAGTCTGCTCCTTTGGAGGCATTTCAGAGCTGACGCTGTCCCTGGGCTGCCGAAGCAAAGAGGCATAGCCGCCGCTCACGCTGAAGGCATGGGCTTGTTTCCCATTCAGAGAGTGTATGTTGCCCCTCCCGGGCTGGCGGCGTGTAAGGTGACAGCATTTGCGCTGCCCCTGGAAAATGCAAGCGGCTGTACCCGATTTGGGCAGCCTGGTGAAACAACTTGCAGTCACCAGCACCCTGAAAGTGTGAGTCCTAGCTAGGTAAAACCGGCCTACGGAGGCTAGAGGGGAGCAAACATGTTAAACTTGTGGCGAAAGTCTTTGACCAATGACCAATATGCTTGTGCTTGGGCGAGGGTTAGGCAGGAACTTTCCAACACAGGGTTTCTACCTCGCCCAAAGCCGTCCCTTTGGGCTGAAGCAGGCGGCGGGTCTGCATCACAGTCTGGGAAGGAGGGCCTCAGGTGCGTCTGCCAACTGACTGCCCTCCATCATAGCCAGCTGAGAAAATATGGCAAGGCTGATGGAACCCACTTACAACGAAATGTTTCTCTTCAGAAGAGGAGATTTTGCTACCCAACGTCAGCAGCTCCTCGGAGTGCTCTTCTGCTGTAGACTAGGGCAAGCTCCCACGGTCCTAAGATTATGAACGGCTCTTTTCCAGTGGGCTCATCCGAGAGAGAGCCAGAAGGGCTGACCTCAACCAATAGGGCGGATACACCGTGAGTGCTTCGGGCAGGGCAGGGCAGTCCTGAGCCCATGTGCCACCTAAGGAATGAAAGCAAAGTTCCCTAGCCACAGGAAAGCAGACCGAGGCCTGCTGTTGTCTCTAAGCACTTGACGTGAGCCTGAGGGTGAGGCCTACACTACATTGTGGAAAAGCTCGGGGTCACGGCTGTCGTTCTCCCCCTCTCGGTCCCATACCCTGGGCTCAGCCATGGGGGAATGCTGAGTGGGAGAGACTGCCTCTCTGCCGGACTCAGAAGGCTTCTTCCCTTCAGGGCCATTCCGTTTGTGTCTTACTTCGTGGAGGAGGCATGAGGGCGCCCAGAGATATTCTGACACGAAATGCCTAACGACACAGGATCTGGAGGAGCCGGTTTGTCAGTGGAAGGAGCCAAAAAGCCTGCATTCCTAAGGTCTCTGAGTACTGCCAGACACTCTGCCGTCCTAGGCCTAAGAACTGGAAATTGTGACGGCAAGGCAACACTTGGAATCCTAGGATGCAGTGGAAGTGCGACTCTCCAACTGGATGGAAGAAGCTTCCAAGCATAGTGTTCTTTCATGTACCAAAGAGAACCCAAGTGTCTGAGGCTGGTAGCGTTGTTGCTGGAGAGAACTGGCATGCCCGTGGGCCTGTCGGCTACTTTCCTGTGTCTGACCCTCTAAGGCAACTCTTCCAAAAAGCCTTTGGGACCCGCTTAGAGAGAACAGCTGCGAAGCTGATGCACAGAACATTCACCTAGGGACTAGCCCTGGGCCCCAAGCATCCATCTTTCTCTGGAGGGTACGTACCCCACCCAGGGATTCAAGCAGGGACTTTGCCTTGTACAACTTACGCAGGAAACTGGGAGGAGATGGAGGGCCACCCTACCTGCGCTCACACTACGTGGCCCGGAGAAGTTATCACGCAGCCGAATTCAACACCCTTCCACTACCCGTGTGTAGCCAAAAGAAGCGCTGGGCAGTGGGTGTTCTCAGCCCAAGAGCAGTCCTTGTTCTGGGCCGCACCTGCTCTGTGGTTCAAAGGTTCTCTGAGTCTGCTCCTTTGGAGGCATTTCAGAGCTGACGCTGTCCCTGGGCTGCCGAAGCAAAGAGGCATAGCCGCCGCTCACGCTGAAGGCATGGGCTTGTTTCCCATTCAGAGAGTGTATGTTGCCCCTCCCGGGCTGGCGGCGTGTAAGGGGACAGCATTTGCGCTGCCCCTGGAAAATGCAAGCGGCTGTACCCGATTTGGGCTGCCTGGTGAAACAACTTGCAGTCACCAGCACCCTGAAAGTGTGAGTCCTAGCTAGGTAAAACCGGCCTACGGAGGCTAGAGGGGAGCAAACATGTTAAACTTGTGGCGAAAGTCTTTGACCAATGACCAATATGCTTGTGCTTGGGCGAGGGTTAGGCAGGAACTTTCCAACACAGGGTTTCTACCTCGCCCAAAGCCGTCCCTTTGGGCTGAAGCAGGCGGCGGGTCTGCATCACAGTCTGGGAAGGAGGGCCTCAGGTGCGTCTGCCAACTGACTGCCCTCCATCATAGCCAGCTGAGAAAATATGGCAAGGCTGATGGAACCCACTTACAACGAAATGTTTCTCTTCAGAAGAGGAGATTTTGCTACCCAACGTCAGCAGCTCCTCGGAGTGCTCTTCTGCTGTAGACTAGGGCAAGCTCCCACGGTCCTAAGATTATGAACGGCTCTTTTCCAGTGGGCTCATCCGAGAGAGAGCCAGAAGGGCTGACCTCAACCAATAGGGCTGATACACCGTGAGTGCTTCGGGCAGGGCAGGGCAGTCCTGAGCCCATGTGCCACCTAAGGAATGAAAGCAAAGTTCCCTAGCCACAGGAAAGCAGACCGAGGCCTGCTGTTGTCTCTAAGCACTTGACGTGAGCCTGAGGGTGAGGCCTACACTACATTGTGGAAAAGCTCGGGGTCACGGCTGTCTTTCTCCCCCTCTCGGTCCCATACCCTGGGCTCAGCCATGGGGGAATGCTGAGTGGGAGAGACTGCCTCTCTGCCGGACTCAGAAGGCTTCTTCCCTTCAGGGCCATTCCGTTTGTGTCTTACTTCGTGGAGGAGGCATGAGGGCGCCCAGAGATATTCTGACACGAAATGCCTAACGACACAGGATCTGGAGGAGCCGGTTTGTCAGTGGAAGGAGCCAAAAAGCCTGCATTCCTAAGGTCTCTGAGTACTGCCAGACACTCTGCCGTCCTAGGCCTAAGAACTGGAAATTGTGACGGCAAGGCAACACTTGGAATCCTAGGATGCAGTGGAAGTGCGACTCTCCAACTGGATGGAAGAAGCTTCCAAGCATAGTGTTCTTTCATGTACCCAAGAGAACCCAAGTGTCTGAGGCTGGTAGCGTTGTTGCTGGAGAGAACTGGCATGCCCGTGGGCCTGTCGGCTACTTTCCTGTGTCTGACCCTCTAAGGCAACTCTTCCAAAAAGCCTTTGGGACCCGCTTAGAGAGAACAGCTGCGAAGCTGATGCACAGAACATTCACCTAGGGACTAGCCCTGGGCCCCAAGCATCCATCTTTCTCTGGAGGGTACGTACCCCACCCAGGGATTCAAGCAGGGACTTTGCCTTGTACAACTTACGCAGGAAACTGGGAGGAGATGGAGGGCCACCCTACCTACGTGGCCCGGAGAAGTTATCACGCAGCCGAATTCAACACCCTTCCACTACCCGTGTGTAGCCAAAAGAAGCGCTGGGCAGTGGGTGTTCTCAGCCCAAGAGCAGTCCTTGTTCTGGGCCGCACCTGCTCTGTGGTTCAAAGGTTCTCTGAGTCTGCTCCTTTGGAGGCATTTCAGAGCTGACGCTGTCCCTGGGCTGCCGAAGCAAAGAGGCATAGCCGCCGCTCACGCTGAAGGCATGGGCTTGTTTCCCATTCAGAGAGTGTATGTTGCCCCTCCCGGGCTGGCGGCGTGTAAGGGGACAGCATTTGCGCTGCCCCTGGAAAATGCAAGCGGCTGTACCCGATTTGGGCTGCCTGGTGAAACAACTTGCAGTCACCAGCACCCTGAAAGTGTGAGTCCTAGCTAGGTAAAACCGGCCTACGGAGGCTAGAGGGGAGCAAACATGTTAAACTTGTGGCGAAAGTCTTTGACCAATGACCAATATGCTTGTGCTTGGGCGAGGGTTAGGCAGGAACTTTCCAACACAGGGTTTCTACCTCGCCCAAAGCCGTCCCTTTGGGCTGAAGCAGGCGGCGGGTCTGCATCACAGTCTGGGAAGGAGGGCCTCAGGTGCGTCTGCCAACTGACTGCCCTCCATCATAGCCAGCTGAGAAAATATGGCAAGGCTGATGGAACCCACTTACAACGAAATGTTTCTCTTCAGAAGAGGAGATTTTGCTACCCAACGTCAGCAGCTCCTCGGAGTGCTCTTCTGCTGTAGACTAGGGCAAGCTCCCACGGTCCTAAGATTATGAACGGCTCTTTTCCAGTGGGCTCATCCGAGAGAGAGCCAGAAGGGCTGACCTCAACCAATAGGGCGGATACACCGTGAGTGCTTCGGGCAGGGCAGGGCAGTCCTGAGCCCATGTGCCACCTAAGGAATGAAAGCAAAGTTCCCTAGCCACAGGAAAGCAGACCGAGGCCTGCTGTTGTCTCTAAGCACTTGACGTGAGCCTGAGGGTGAGGCCTACACTACATTGTGGAAAAGCTCGGGGTCACGGCTGTCTTTCTCCCCCTCTCGGTCCCATACCCTGGGCTCAGCCATGGGGGAATGCTGAGTGGGAGAGACTGCCTCTCTGCCGGACTCAGAAGGCTTCTTCCCTTCAGGGCCATTCCGTTTGTGTCTTACTTCGTGGAGGAGGCATGAGGGCGCCCAGAGATATTCTGACACGAAATGCCTAACGACACAGGATCTGGAGGAGCCGGTTTGTCAGTGGAAGGAGCCAAAAAGCCTGCATTCCTAAGGTCTCTGAGTACTGCCAGACACTCTGCCGTCCTAGGCCTAAGAACTGGAAATTGTGACGGCAAGGCAACACTTGGAATCCTAGGATGCAGTGGAAGTGCGACTCTCCAACTGGATGGAAGAAGCTTCCAAGCATAGTGTTCTTTCATGTACCCAAGAGAACCCAAGTGTCTGAGGCTGGTAGCGTTGTTGCTGGAGAGAACTGGCATGCCCGTGGGCCTGTCGGCTACTTTCCTGTGTCTGACCCTCTAAGGCAACTCTTCCAAAAAGCCTTTGGGACCCGCTTAGAGAGAACAGCTGCGAAGCTGATGCACAGAACATTCACCTAGGGACTAGCCCTGGGCCCCAAGCATCCATCTTTCTCTGGAGGGTACGTACCCCACCCAGGGATTCAAGCAGGGACTTTGCCTTGTACAACTTACGCAGGAAACTGGGAGGAGATGGAGGGCCACCCTACCTACGTGGCCCGGAGAAGTTATCACGCAGCCGAATTCAACACCCTTCCACTACCCGTGTGTAGCCAAAAGAAGCGCTGGGCAGTGGGTGTTCTCAGCCCAAGAGCAGTCCTTGTTCTGGGCCGCACCTGCTCTGTGGTTCAAAGGTTCTCTGAGTCTGCTCCTTTGGAGGCATTTCAGAGCTGACGCTGTCCCTGGGCTGCCGAAGCAAAGAGGCATAGCCGCCGCTCACGCTGAAGGCATGGGCTTGTTTCCCATTCAGAGAGTGTATGTTGCCCCTCCCGGGCTGGCGGCGTGTAAGGTGACAGCATTTGCGCTGCCCCTGGAAAATGCAAGCGGCTGTACCCGATTTGGGCTGCCTGGTGAAACAACTTGCAGTCACCAGCACCCTGAAAGTGTGAGTCCTAGCTAGGTAAAACCGGCCTACGGAGGCTAGAGGGGAGCAAACATGTTAAACTTGTGGCGAAAGTCTTTGACCAATGACCAATATGCTTGTGCTTGGGCGAGGGTTAGGCAGGAACTTTCCAACACAGGGTTTCTACCTCGCCCAAAGCCGTCCCTTTGGGCTGAAGCAGGCGGCGGGTCTGCATCACAGTCTGGGAAGGAGGGCCTCAGGTGCGTCTGCCAACTGACTGCCCTCCATCATAGCCAGCTGAGAAAATATGGCAAGGCTGATGGAACCCACTTACAACGAAATGTTTCTCTTCAGAAGAGGAGATTTTGCTACCCAACGTCAGCAGCTCCTCGGAGTGCTCTTCTGCTGTAGACTAGGGCAAGCTCCCACGGTCCTAAGATTATGAACGGCTCTTTTCCAGTGGGCTCATCCGAGAGAGAGCCAGAAGGGCTGACCTCAACCAATAGGGCTGATACACCGTGAGTGCTTCGGGCAGGGCAGGGCAGTCCTGAGCCCATGTGCCACCTAAGGAATGAAAGCAAAGTTCCCTAGCCACAGGAAAGCAGACCGAGGCCTGCTGTTGTCTCTAAGCAATTGACGTGAGCCTGAGGGTGAGGCCTACACTACATTGTGGAAAAGCTCGGGGTCACGGCTGTCTTTCTCCCCCTCTCGGTCCCATACCCTGGGCTCAGCCATGGGGGAATGCTGAGTGGGAGAGACTGCCTCTCTGCCGGACTCAGAAGGCTTCTTCCCTTCAGGGCCATTCCGTTTGTGTCTTACTTCGTGGAGGAGGCATGAGGGCGCCCAGAGATATTCTGACACGAAATGCCTAACGACACAGGATCTGGAGGAGCCGGTTTGTCAGTGGAAGGAGCCAAAAAGCCTGCATTCCTAAGGTCTCTGAGTACTGCCAGACACTCTGCCGTCCTAGGCCTAAGAACTGGAAATTGTGACGGCAGGGCAACACTTGGAATCCTAGGATGCAGTGGAAGTGCGACTCTCCAACTGGATGGAAGAAGCTTCCAAGCATAGTGTTCTTTCATGTACCCAAGAGAACCCAAGTGTCTGAGGCTGGTAGCGTTGTTGCTGGAGAGAACTGGCATGCCCGTGGGCCTGTCGGCTACTTTCCTGTGTCTGACCCTCTAAGGCAACTCTTCCAAAAAGCCTTTGGGACCCGCTTAGAGAGAACAGCTGCGAAGCTGATGCACAGAACATTCACCTAGGGACTAGCCCTGGGCCCCAAGCATCCATCTTTCTCTGGAGGGTACGTACCCCACCCAGGGATTCAAGCAGGGACTTTGCCTTGTACAACTTACGCAGGAAACTGGGAGGAGATGGAGGGCCACCCTACCTGCGCTCACACTACGTGGCCCGGAGAAGTTATCACGCAGCCGAATTCAACACCCTTCCACTACCCGTGTGTAGCCAAAAGAAGCGCTGGGCAGTGGGTGTTCTCAGCCCAAGAGCAGTCCTTGTTCTGGGCCGCACCTGCTCTGTGGTTCAAAGGTTCTCTGAGTCTGCTCCTTTGGAGGCATTTCAGAGCTGACGCTGTCCCTGGGCTGCCGAAGCAAAGAGGCATAGCCGCCGCTCACGCTGAAGGCATGGGCTTGTTTCCCATTCAGAGAGTGTATGTTGCCCCTCCCGGGCTGGCGGCGTGTAAGGTGACAGCATTTGCGCTGCCCCTGGAAAATGCAAGCGGCTGTACCCGATTTGGGCTGCCTGGTGAAACAACTTGCAGTCACCAGCACCCTGAAAGTGTGAGTCCTAGCTAGGTAAAACCGGCCTACGGAGGCTAGAGGGGAGCAAACATGTTAAACTTGTGGCGAAAGTCTTTGACCAATGACCAATATGCTTGTGCTTGGGCGAGGGTTAGGCAGGAACTTTCCAACACAGGGTTTCTACCTCGCCCAAAGCCGTCCCTTTGGGCTGAAGCAGGCGGCGGGTCTGCATCACAGTCTGGGAAGGAGGGCCTCAGGTGCGTCTGCCAACTGACTGCCCTCCATCATAGCCAGCTGAGAAAATATGGCAAGGCTGATGGAACCCACTTACAACGAAATGTTTCTCTTCAGAAGAGGAGATTTTGCTACCCAACGTCAGCAGCTCCTCGGAGTGCTCTTCTGCTGTAGACTAGGGCAAGCTCCCACGGTCCTAAGATTATGAACGGCTCTTTTCCAGTGGGCTCATCCGAGAGAGAGCCAGAAGGGCTGACCTCAACCAATAGGGCGGATACACCGTGAGTGCTTCGGGCAGGGCAGGGCAGTCCTGAGCCCATGTGCCACCTAAGGAATGAAAGCAAAGTTCCCTAGCCACAGGAAAGCAGACCGAGGCCTGCTGTTGTCTCTAAGCACTTGACGTGAGCCTGAGGGTGAGGCCTACACTACATTGTGGAAAAGCTCGGGGTCACGGCTGTCGTTCTCCCCCTCTCGGTCCCATACCCTGGGCTCAGCCATGGGGGAATGCTGAGTGGGAGAGACTGCCTCTCTGCCGGACTCAGAAGGCTTCTTCCCTTCAGGGCCATTCCGTTTGTGTCTTACTTCGTGGAGGAGGCATGAGGGCGCCCAGAGATATTCTGACACGAAATGCCTAACGACACAGGATCTGGAGGAGCCGGTTTGTCAGTGGAAGGAGCCAAAAAGCCTGCATTCCTAAGGTCTCTGAGTACTGCCAGACACTCTGCCGTCCTAGGCCTAAGAACTGGAAATTGTGACGGCAAGGCAACACTTGGAATCCTAGGATGCAGTGGAAAGTGCGACTCTCCAACTGGATGGAAGAAGCTTCCAAGCATAGTGTTCTTTCATGTACCCAAGAGAACCCAAGTGTCTGAGGCTGGTAGCGTTGTTGCTGGAGAGAACTGGCATGCCCGTGGGCCTGTCGGCTACTTTCCTGTGTCTGACCCTCTAAGGCAACTCTTCCAAAAAGCCTTTGGGACCCGCTTAGAGAGAACAGCTGCGAAGCTGATGCACAGAACATTCACCTAGGGACTAGCCCTGGGCCCCAAGCATCCATCTTTCTCTGGAGGGTACGTACCCCACCCAGGGATTCAAGCAGGGACTTTGCCTTGTACAACTTACGCAGGAAACTGGGAGGAGATGGAGGGCCACCCTACCTGCGCTCACACTACGTGGCCCGGAGAAGTTATCACGCAGCCGAATTCAACACCCTTCCACTACCCGTGTGTAGCCAAAAGAAGCGCTGGGCAGTGGGTGTTCTCAGCCCAAGAGCAGTCCTTGTTCTGGGCCGCACCTGCTCTGTGGTTCAAAGGTTCTCTGAGTCTGCTCCTTTGGAGGCATTTCAGAGCTGACGCTGTCCCTGGGCTGCCGAAGCAAAGAGGCATAGCCGCCGCTCACGCTGAAGGCATGGGCTTGTTTCCCATTCAGAGAGTGTATGTTGCCCCTCCCGGGCTGGCGGCGTGTAAGGTGACAGCATTTGCGCTGCCCCTGGAAAATGCAAGCGGCTGTACCCGATTTGGGCTGCCTGGTGAAACAACTTGCAGTCACCAGCACCCTGAAAGTGTGAGTCCTAGCTAGGTAAAACCGGCCTACGGAGGCTAGAGGGGAGCAAACATGTTAAACTTGTGGCGAAAGTCTTTGACCAATGACCAATATGCTTGTGCTTGGGCGAGGGTTAGGCAGGAACTTTCCAACACAGGGTTTCTACCTCGCCCAAAGCCGTCCCTTTGGGCTGAAGCAGGCGGCGGGTCTGCATCACAGTCTGGGAAGGAGGGCCTCAGGTGCGTCTGCCAACTGACTGCCCTCCATCATAGCCAGCTGAGAAAATATGGCAAGGCTGATGGAACCCACTTACAACGAAATGTTTCTCTTCAGAAGAGGAGATTTTGCTACCCAACGTCAGCAGCTCCTCGGAGTGCTCTTCTGCTGTAGACTAGGGCAAGCTCCCACGGTCCTAAGATTATGAACGGCTCTTTTCCAGTGGGCTCATCCGAGAGAGAGCCAGAAGGGCTGACCTCAACCAATAGGGCGGATACACCGTGAGTGCTTCGGGCAGGGCAGGGCAGTCCTGAGCCCATGTGCCACCTAAGGAATGAAAGCAAAGTTCCCTAGCCACAGGAAAGCAGACCGAGGCCTGCTGTTGTCTCTAAGCACTTGACGTGAGCCTGAGGGTGAGGCCTACACTACATTGTGGAAAAGCTCGGGGTCACGGCTGTCGTTCTCCCCCTCTCGGTCCCATACCCTGGGCTCAGCCATGGGGGAATGCTGAGTGGGAGAGACTGCCTCTCTGCCGGACTCAGAAGGCTTCTTCCCTTCAGGGCCATTCCGTTTGTGTCTTACTTCGTGGAGGAGGCATGAGGGCGCCCAGAGATATTCTGACACGAAATGCCTAACGACACAGGATCTGGAGGAGCCGGTTTGTCAGTGGAAGGAGCCAAAAAGCCTGCATTCCTAAGGTCTCTGAGTACTGCCAGACACTCTGCCGTCCTAGGCCTAAGAACTGGAAATTGTGACGGCAAGGCAACACTTGGAATCCTAGGATGCAGTGGAAAGTGCGACTCTCCAACTGGATGGAAGAAGCTTCCAAGCATAGTGTTCTTTCATGTACCCAAGAGAACCCAAGTGTCTGAGGCTGGTAGCGTTGTTGCTGGAGAGAACTGGCATGCCCGTGGGCCTGTCGGCTACTTTCCTGTGTCTGACCCTCTAAGGCAACTCTTCCAAAAAGCCTTTGGGACCCGCTTAGAGAGAACAGCTGCGAAGCTGATGCACAGAACATTCACCTAGGGACTAGCCCTGGGCCCCAAGCATCCATCTTTCTCTGGAGGGTACGTACCCCACCCAGGGATTCAAGCAGGGACTTTGCCTTGTACAACTTACGCAGGAAACTGGGAGGAGATGGAGGGCCACCCTACCTGCGCTCACACTACGTGGCCCGGAGAAGTTATCACGCAGCCGAATTCAACACCCTTCCACTACCCGTGTGTAGCCAAAAGAAGCGCTGGGCAGTGGGTGTTCTCAGCCCAAGAGCAGTCCTTGTTCTGGGCCGCACCTGCTCTGTGGTTCAAAGGTTCTCTGAGTCTGCTCCTTTGGAGGCATTTCAGAGCTGACGCTGTCCCTGGGCTGCCGAAGCAAAGAGGCATAGCCGCCGCTCACGCTGAAGGCATGGGCTTGTTTCCCATTCAGAGAGTGTATGTTGCCCCTCCCGGGCTGGCGGCGTGTAAGGTGACAGCATTTGCGCTGCCCCTGGAAAATGCAAGCGGCTGTACCCGATTTGGGCTGCCTGGTGAAACAACTTGCAGTCACCAGCACCCTGAAAGTGTGAGTCCTAGCTAGGTAAAACCGGCCTACGGAGGCTAGAGGGGAGCAAACATGTTAAACTTGTGGCGAAAGTCTTTGACCAATGACCAATATGCTTGTGCTTGGGCGAGGGTTAGGCAGGAACTTTCCAACACAGGGTTTCTACCTCGCCCAAAGCCGTCCCTTTGGGCTGAAGCAGGCGGCGGGTCTGCATCACAGTCTGGGAAGGAGGGCCTCAGGTGCGTCTGCCAACTGACTGCCCTCCATCATAGCCAGCTGAGAAAATATGGCAAGGCTGATGGAACCCACTTACAACGAAATGTTTCTCTTCAGAAGAGGAGATTTTGCTACCCAACGTCAGCAGCTCCTCGGAGTGCTCTTCTGCTGTAGACTAGGGCAAGCTCCCACGGTCCTAAGATTATGAACGGCTCTTTTCCAGTGGGCTCATCCGAGAGAGAGCCAGAAGGGCTGACCTCAACCAATAGGGCGGATACACCGTGAGTGCTTCGGGCAGGGCAGGGCAGTCCTGAGCCCATGTGCCACCTAAGGAATGAAAGCAAAGTTCCCTAGCCACAGGAAAGCAGACCGAGGCCTGCTGTTGTCTCTAAGCACTTGACGTGAGCCTGAGGGTGAGGCCTACACTACATTGTGGAAAAGCTCGGGGTCACGGCTGTCGTTCTCCCCCTCTCGGTCCCATACCCTGGGCTCAGCCATGGGGGAATGCTGAGTGGGAGAGACTGCCTCTCTGCCGGACTCAGAAGGCTTCTTCCCTTCAGGGCCATTCCGTTTGTGTCTTACTTCGTGGAGGAGGCATGAGGGCGCCCAGAGATATTCTGACACGAAATGCCTAACGACACAGGATCTGGAGGAGCCGGTTTGTCAGTGGAAGGAGCCAAAAAGCCTGCATTCCTAAGGTCTCTGAGTACTGCCAGACACTCTGCCGTCCTAGGCCTAAGAACTGGAAATTGTGACGGCAAGGCAACACTTGGAATCCTAGGATGCAGTGGAAAGTGCGACTCTCCAACTGGATGGAAGAAGCTTCCAAGCATAGTGTTCTTTCATGTACCCAAGAGAACCCAAGTGTCTGAGGCTGGTAGCGTTGTTGCTGGAGAGAACTGGCATGCCCGTGGGCCTGTCGGCTACTTTCCTGTGTCTGACCCTCTAAGGCAACTCTTCCAAAAAGCCTTTGGGACCCGCTTAGAGAGAACAGCTGCGAAGCTGATGCACAGAACATTCACCTAGGGACTAGCCCTGGGCCCCAAGCATCCATCTTTCTCTGGAGGGTACGTACCCCACCCAGGGATTCAAGCAGGGACTTTGCCTTGTACAACTTACGCAGGAAACTGGGAGGAGATGGAGGGCCACCCTACCTGCGCTCACACTACGTGGCCCGTAGAAGTTATCACGCAGCCGAATTCAACACCCTTCCACTACCCGTGTGTAGCCAAAAGAAGCGCTGGGCAGTGGGTGTTCTCAGCCCAAGAGCAGTCCTTGTTCTGGGCCGCACCTGCTCTGTGGTTCAAAGGTTCTCTGAGTCTGCTCCTTTGGAGGCATTTCAGAGCTGACGCTGTCCCTGGGCTGCCGAAGCAAAGAGGCATAGCCGCCGCTCACGCTGAAGGCATGGGCTTGTTTCCCATTCAGAGAGTGTATGTTGCCCCTCCCGGGCTGGCGGCGTGTAAGGTGACAGCATTTGCGCTGCCCCTGGAAAATGCAAGCGGCTGTACCCGATTTGGGCTGCCTGGTGAAACAACTTGCAGTCACCAGCACCCTGAAAGTGTGAGTCCTAGCTAGGTAAAACCGGCCTACGGAGGCTAGAGGGGAGCAAACATGTTAAACTTGTGGCGAAAGTCTTTGACCAATGACCAATATGCTTGTGCTTGGGCGAGGGTTAGGCAGGAACTTTCCAACACAGGGTTTCTGCCTCGCCCAAAGCCGTCCCTTTGGGCTGAAGCAGGCGGCGGGTCTGCATCACAGTCTGGGAAGGAGGGCCTCAGGTGCGTCTGCCAACTGACTGCCCTCCATCATAGCCAGCTGAGAAAATATGGCAAGGCTGATGGAACCCACTTACAACGAAATGTTTCTCTTCAGAAGAGGAGATTTTGCTACCCAACGTCAGCAGCTCCTCGGAGTGCTCTTCTGCTGTAGACTAGGGCAAGCTCCCACGGTCCTAAGATTATGAACGGCTCTTTTCCAGTGGGCTCATCCGAGAGAGAGCCAGAAGGGCTGACCTCAACCAATAGGGCGGATACACCGTGAGTGCTTCGGGCAGGGCAGGGCAGTCCTGAGCCCATGTGCCACCTAAGGAATGAAAGCAAAGTTCCCTAGCCACAGGAAAGCAGACCGAGGCCTGCTGTTGTCTCTAAGCACTTGACGTGAGCCTGAGGGTGAGGCCTACACTACATTGTGGAAAAGCTCGGGGTCACGGCTGTCGTTCTCCCCCTCTCGGTCCCATACCCTGGGCTCAGCCATGGGGGAATGCTGAGTGGGAGAGACTGCCTCTCTGCCGGACTCAGAAGGCTTCTTCCCTTCAGGGCCATTCCGTTTGTGTCTTACTTCGTGGAGGAGGCATGAGGGCGCCCAGAGATATTCTGACACGAAATGCCTAACGACACAGGATCTGGAGGAGCCGGTTTGTCAGTGGAAGGAGCCAAAAAGCCTGCATTCCTAAGGTCTCTGAGTACTGCCAGACACTCTGCCGTCCTAGGCCTAAGAACTGGAAATTGTGACGGCAAGGCAACACTTGGAATCCTAGGATGCAGTGGAAAGTGCGACTCTCCAACTGGATGGAAGAAGCTTCCAAGCATAGTGTTCTTTCATGTACCCAAGAGAACCCAAGTGTCTGAGGCTGGTAGCGTTGTTGCTGGAGAGAACTGGCATGCCCGTGGGCCTGTCGGCTACTTTCCTGTGTCTGACCCTCTAAGGCAACTCTTCCAAAAAGCCTTTGGGACCCGCTTAGAGAGAACAGCTGCGAAGCTGATGCACAGAACATTCACCTAGGGACTAGCCCTGGGCCCCAAGCATCCATCTTTCTCTGGAGGGTACGTACCCCACCCAGGGATTCAAGCAGGGACTTTGCCTTGTACAACTTACGCAGGAAACTGGGAGGAGATGGAGGGCCACCCTACCTGCGCTCACACTACGTGGCCCGGAGAAGTTATCACGCAGCCGAATTCAACACCCTTCCACTACCCGTGTGTAGCCAAAAGAAGCGCTGGGCAGTGGGTGTTCTCAGCCCAAGAGCAGTCCTTGTTCTGGGCCGCACCTGCTCTGTGGTTCAAAGGTTCTCTGAGTCTGCTCCTTTGGAGGCATTTCAGAGCTGACGCTGTCCCTGGGCTGCCGAAGCAAAGAGGCATAGCCGCCGCTCACGCTGAAGGCATGGGCTTGTTTCCCATTCAGAGAGTGTATGTTGCCCCTCCCGGGCTGGCGGCGTGTAAGGTGACAGCATTTGCGCTGCCCCTGGAAAATGCAAGCGGCTGTACCCGATTTGGGCTGCCTGGTGAAACAACTTGCAGTCACCAGCACCCTGAAAGTGTGAGTCCTAGCTAGGTAAAACCGGCCTACGGAGGCTAGAGGGGAGCAAACATGTTAAACTTGTGGCGAAAGTCTTTGACCAATGACCAATATGCTTGTGCTTGGGCGAGGGTTAGGCAGGAACTTTCCAACACAGGGTTTCTACCTCGCCCAAAGCCGTCCCTTTGGGCTGAAGCAGGCGGCGGGTCTGCATCACAGTCTGGGAAGGAGGGCCTCAGGTGCGTCTGCCAACTGACTGCCCTCCATCATAGCCAGCTGAGAAAATATGGCAAGGCTGATGGAACCCACTTACAACGAAATGTTTCTCTTCAGAAGAGGAGATTTTGCTACCCAACGTCAGCAGCTCCTCGGAGTGCTCTTCTGCTGTAGACTAGGGCAAGCTCCCACGGTCCTAAGATTATGAACGGCTCTTTTCCAGTGGGCTCATCCGAGAGAGAGCCAGAAGGGCTGACCTCAACCAATAGGGCGGATACACCGTGAGTGCTTCGGGCAGGGCAGGGCAGTCCTGAGCCCATGTGCCACCTAAGGAATGAAAGCAAAGTTCCCTAGCCACAGGAAAGCAGACCGAGGCCTGCTGTTGTCTCTAAGCACTTGACGTGAGCCTGAGGGTGAGGCCTACACTACATTGTGGAAAAGCTCGGGGTCACGGCTGTCGTTCTCCCCCTCTCGGTCCCATACCCTGGGCTCAGCCATGGGGGAATGCTGAGTGGGAGAGACTGCCTCTCTGCCGGACTCAGAAGGCTTCTTCCCTTCAGGGCCATTCCGTTTGTGTCTTACTTCGTGGAGGAGGCATGAGGGCGCCCAGAGATATTCTGACACGAAATGCCTAACGACACAGGATCTGGAGGAGCCGGTTTGTCAGTGGAAGGAGCCAAAAAGCCTGCATTCCTAAGGTCTCTGAGTACTGCCAGACACTCTGCCGTCCTAGGCCTAAGAACTGGAAATTGTGACGGCAAGGCAACACTTGGAATCCTAGGATGCAGTGGAAAGTGCGACTCTCCAACTGGATGGAAGAAGCTTCCAAGCATAGTGTTCTTTCATGTACCCAAGAGAACCCAAGTGTCTGAGGCTGGTAGCGTTGTTGCTGGAGAGAACTGGCATGCCCGTGGGCCTGTCGGCTACTTTCCTGTGTCTGACCCTCTAAGGCAACTCTTCCAAAAAGCCTTTGGGACCCGCTTAGAGAGAACAGCTGCGAAGCTGATGCACAGAACATTCACCTAGGGACTAGCCCTGGGCCCCAAGCATCCATCTTTCTCTGGAGGGTACGTACCCCACCCAGGGATTCAAGCAGGGACTTTGCCTTGTACAACTTACGCAGGAAACTGGGAGGAGATGGAGGGCCACCCTACCTGCGCTCACACTACGTGGCCCGGAGAAGTTATCACGCAGCCGAATTCAACACCCTTCCACTACCCGTGTGTAGCCAAAAGAAGCGCTGGGCAGTGGGTGTTCTCAGCCCAAGAGCAGTCCTTGTTCTGGGCCGCACCTGCTCTGTGGTTCAAAGGTTCTCTGAGTCTGCTCCTTTGGAGGCATTTCAGAGCTGACGCTGTCCCTGGGCTGCCGAAGCAAAGAGGCATAGCCGCCGCTCACGCTGAAGGCATGGGCTTGTTTCCCATTCAGAGAGTGTATGTTGCCCCTCCCGGGCTGGCGGCGTGTAAGGTGACAGCATTTGCGCTGCCCCTGGAAAATGCAAGCGGCTGTACCCGATTTGGGCTGCCTGGTGAAACAACTTGCAGTCACCAGCACCCTGAAAGTGTGAGTCCTAGCTAGGTAAAACCGGCCTACGGAGGCTAGAGGGGAGCAAACATGTTAAACTTGTGGCGAAAGTCTTTGACCAATGACCAATATGCTTGTGCTTGGGCGAGGGTTAGGCAGGAACTTTCCAACACAGGGTTTCTACCTCGCCCAAAGCCGTCCCTTTGGGCTGAAGCAGGCGGCGGGTCTGCATCACAGTCTGGGAAGGAGGGCCTCAGGTGCGTCTGCCAACTGACTGCCCTCCATCATAGCCAGCTGAGAAAATATGGCAAGGCTGATGGAACCCACTTACAACGAAATGTTTCTCTTCAGAAGAGGAGATTTTGCTACCCAACGTCAGCAGCTCCTCGGAGTGCTCTTCTGCTGTAGACTAGGGCAAGCTCCCACGGTCCTAAGATTATGAACGGCTCTTTTCCAGTGGGCTCATCCGAGAGAGAGCCAGAAGGGCTGACCTCAACCAATAGGGCGGATACACCGTGAGTGCTTCGGGCAGGGCAGGGCAGTCCTGAGCCCATGTGCCACCTAAGGAATGAAAGCAAAGTTCCCTAGCCACAGGAAAGCAGACCGAGGCCTGCTGTTGTCTCTAAGCACTTGACGTGAGCCTGAGGGTGAGGCCTACACTACATTGTGGAAAAGCTCGGGGTCACGGCTGTCGTTCTCCCCCTCTCGGTCCCATACCCTGGGCTCAGCCATGGGGGAATGCTGAGTGGGAGAGACTGCCTCTCTGCCGGACTCAGAAGGCTTCTTCCCTTCAGGGCCATTCCGTTTGTGTCTTACTTCGTGGAGGAGGCATGAGGGCGCCCAGAGATATTCTGACACGAAATGCCTAACGACACAGGATCTGGAGGAGCCGGTTTGTCAGTGGAAGGAGCCAAAAAGCCTGCATTCCTAAGGTCTCTGAGTACTGCCAGACACTCTGCCGTCCTAGGCCTAAGAACTGGAAATTGTGACGGCAAGGCAACACTTGGAATCCTAGGATGCAGTGGAAAGTGCGACTCTCCAACTGGATGGAAGAAGCTTCCAAGCATAGTGTTCTTTCATGTACCCAAGAGAACCCAAGTGTCTGAGGCTGGTAGCGTTGTTGCTGGAGAGAACTGGCATGCCCGTGGGCCTGTCGGCTACTTTCCTGTGTCTGACCCTCTAAGGCAACTCTTCCAAAAAGCCTTTGGGACCCGCTTAGAGAGAACAGCTGCGAAGCTGATGCACAGAACATTCACCTAGGGACTAGCCCTGGGCCCCAAGCATCCATCTTTCTCTGGAGGGTACGTACCCCACCCAGGGATTCAAGCAGGGACTTTGCCTTGTACAACTTACGCAGGAAACTGGGAGGAGATGGAGGGCCACCCTACCTGCGCTCACACTACGTGGCCCGGAGAAGTTATCACGCAGCCGAATTCAACACCCTTCCACTACCCGTGTGTAGCCAAAAGAAGCGCTGGGCAGTGGGTGTTCTCAGCCCAAGAGCAGTCCTTGTTCTGGGCCGCACCTGCTCTGTGGTTCAAAGGTTCTCTGAGTCTGCTCCTTTGGAGGCATTTCAGAGCTGACGCTGTCCCTGGGCTGCCGAAGCAAAGAGGCATAGCCGCCGCTCACGCTGAAGGCATGGGCTTGTTTCCCATTCAGAGAGTGTATGTTGCCCCTCCCGGGCTGGCGGCGTGTAAGGTGACAGCATTTGCGCTGCCCCTGGAAAATGCAAGCGGCTGTACCCGATTTGGGCTGCCTGGTGAAACAACTTGCAGTCACCAGCACCCTGAAAGTGTGAGTCCTAGCTAGGTAAAACCGGCCTACGGAGGCTAGAGGGGAGCAAACATGTTAAACTTGTGGCGAAAGTCTTTGACCAATGACCAATATGCTTGTGCTTGGGCGAGGGTTAGGCAGGAACTTTCCAACACAGGGTTTCTACCTCGCCCAAAGCCGTCCCTTTGGGCTGAAGCAGGCGGCGGGTCTGCATCACAGTCTGGGAAGGAGGGCCTCAGGTGCGTCTGCCAACTGACTGCCCTCCATCATAGCCAGCTGAGAAAATATGGCAAGGCTGATGGAACCCACTTACAACGAAATGTTTCTCTTCAGAAGAGGAGATTTTGCTACCCAACGTCAGCAGCTCCTCGGAGTGCTCTTCTGCTGTAGACTAGGGCAAGCTCCCACGGTCCTAAGATTATGAACGGCTCTTTTCCAGTGGGCTCATCCGAGAGAGAGCCAGAAGGGCTGACCTCAACCAATAGGGCGGATACACCGTGAGTGCTTCGGGCAGGGCAGGGCAGTCCTGAGCCCATGTGCCACCTAAGGAATGAAAGCAAAGTTCCCTAGCCACAGGAAAGCAGACCGAGGCCTGCTGTTGTCTCTAAGCACTTGACGTGAGCCTGAGGGTGAGGCCTACACTACATTGTGGAAAAGCTCGGGGTCACGGCTGTCGTTCTCCCCCTCTCGGTCCCATACCCTGGGCTCAGCCATGGGGGAATGCTGAGTGGGAGAGACTGCCTCTCTGCCGGACTCAGAAGGCTTCTTCCCTTCAGGGCCATTCCGTTTGTGTCTTACTTCGTGGAGGAGGCATGAGGGCGCCCAGAGATATTCTGACACGAAATGCCTAACGACACAGGATCTGGAGGAGCCGGTTTGTCAGTGGAAGGAGCCAAAAAGCCTGCATTCCTAAGGTCTCTGAGTACTGCCAGACACTCTGCCGTCCTAGGCCTAAGAACTGGAAATTGTGACGGCAAGGCAACACTTGGAATCCTAGGATGCAGTGGAAAGTGCGACTCTCCAACTGGATGGAAGAAGCTTCCAAGCATAGTGTTCTTTCATGTACCCAAGAGAACCCAAGTGTCTGAGGCTGGTAGCGTTGTTGCTGGAGAGAACTGGCATGCCCGTGGGCCTGTCGGCTACTTTCCTGTGTCTGACCCTCTAAGGCAACTCTTCCAAAAAGCCTTTGGGACCCGCTTAGAGAGAACAGCTGCGAAGCTGATGCACAGAACATTCACCTAGGGACTAGCCCTGGGCCCCAAGCATCCATCTTTCTCTGGAGGGTACGTACCCCACCCAGGGATTCAAGCAGGGACTTTGCCTTGTACAACTTACGCAGGAAACTGGGAGGAGATGGAGGGCCACCCTACCTGCGCTCACACTACGTGGCCCGGAGAAGTTATCACGCAGCCGAATTCAACACCCTTCCACTACCCGTGTGTAGCCAAAAGAAGCGCTGGGCAGTGGGTGTTCTCAGCCCAAGAGCAGTCCTTGTTCTGGGCCGCACCTGCTCTGTGGTTCAAAGGTTCTCTGAGTCTGCTCCTTTGGAGGCATTTCAGAGCTGACGCTGTCCCTGGGCTGCCGAAGCAAAGAGGCATAGCCGCCGCTCACGCTGAAGGCATGGGCTTGTTTCCCATTCAGAGAGTGTATGTTGCCCCTCCCGGGCTGGCGGCGTGTAAGGTGACAGCATTTGCGCTGCCCCTGGAAAATGCAAGCGGCTGTACCCGATTTGGGCTGCCTGGTGAAACAACTTGCAGTCACCAGCACCCTGAAAGTGTGAGTCCTAGCTAGGTAAAACCGGCCTACGGAGGCTAGAGGGGAGCAAACATGTTAAACTTGTGGCGAAAGTCTTTGACCAATGACCAATATGCTTGTGCTTGGGCGAGGGTTAGGCAGGAACTTTCCAACACAGGGTTTCTACCTCGCCCAAAGCCGTCCCTTTGGGCTGAAGCAGGCGGCGGGTCTGCATCACAGTCTGGGAAGGAGGGCCTCAGGTGCGTCTGCCAACTGACTGCCCTCCATCATAGCCAGCTGAGAAAATATGGCAAGGCTGATGGAACCCACTTACAACGAAATGTTTCTCTTCAGAAGAGGAGATTTTGCTACCCAACGTCAGCAGCTCCTCGGAGTGCTCTTCTGCTGTAGACTAGGGCAAGCTCCCACGGTCCTAAGATTATGAACGGCTCTTTTCCAGTGGGCTCATCCGAGAGAGAGCCAGAAGGGCTGACCTCAACCAATAGGGCGGATACACCGTGAGTGCTTCGGGCAGGGCAGGGCAGTCCTGAGCCCATGTGCCACCTAAGGAATGAAAGCAAAGTTCCCTAGCCACAGGAAAGCAGACCGAGGCCTGCTGTTGTCTCTAAGCACTTGACGTGAGCCTGAGGGTGAGGCCTACACTACATTGTGGAAAAGCTCGGGGTCACGGCTGTCTTTCTCCCCCTCTCGGTCCCATACCCTGGGCTCAGCCATGGGGGAATGCTGAGTGGGAGAGACTGCCTCTCTGCCGGACTCAGAAGGCTTCTTCCCTTCAGGGCCATTCCGTTTGTGTCTTACTTCGTGGAGGAGGCATGAGGGCGCCCAGAGATATTCTGACACGAAATGCCTAACGACACAGGATCTGGAGGAGCCGGTTTGTCAGTGGAAGGAGCCAAAAAGCCTGCATTCCTAAGGTCTCTGAGTACTGCCAGACACTCTGCCGTCCTAGGCCTAAGAACTGGAAATTGTGACGGCAAGGCAACACTTGGAATCCTAGGATGCAGTGGAAGTGCGACTCTCCAACTGGATGGAAGAAGCTTCCAAGCATAGTGTTCTTTCATGTACCCAAGAGAACCCAAGTGTCTGAGGCTGGTAGCGTTGTTGCTGGAGAGAACTGGCATGCCCGTGGGCCTGTCGGCTACTTTCCTGTGTCTGACCCTCTAAGGCAACTCTTCCAAAAAGCCTTTGGGACCCGCTTAGAGAGAACAGCTGCGAAGCTGATGCACAGAACATTCACCTAGGGACTAGCCCTGGGCCCCAAGCATCCATCTTTCTCTGGAGGGTACGTACCCCACCCAGGGATTCAAGCAGGGACTTTGCCTTGTACAACTTACGCAGGAAACTGGGAGGAGATGGAGGGCCACCCTACCTGCGCTCACACTACGTGGCCCGGAGAAGTTATCACGCAGCCGAATTCAACACCCTTCCACTACCCGTGTGTAGCCAAAAGAAGCGCTGGGCAGTGGGTGTTCTCAGCCCAAGAGCAGTCCTTGTTCTGGGCCGCACCTGCTCTGTGGTTCAAAGGTTCTCTGAGTCTGCTCCTTTGGAGGCATTTCAGAGCTGACGCTGTCCCTGGGCTGCCGAAGCAAAGAGGCATAGCCGCCGCTCACGCTGAAGGCATGGGCTTGTTTCCCATTCAGAGAGTGTATGTTGCCCCTCCCGGGCTGGCGGCGTGTAAGGTGACAGCATTTGCGCTGCCCCTGGAAAATGCAAGCGGCTGTACCCGATTTGGGCAGCCTGGTGAAACAACTTGCAGTCACCAGCACCCTGAAAGTGTGAGTCCTAGCTAGGTAAAACCGGCCTACGGAGGCTAGAGGGGAGCAAACATGTTAAACTTGTGGCGAAAGTCTTTGACCAATGACCAATATGCTTGTGCTTGGGCGAGGGTTAGGCAGGAACTTTCCAACACAGGGTTTCTACCTCGCCCAAAGCCGTCCCTTTGGGCTGAAGCAGGCGGCGGGTCTGCATCACAGTCTGGGAAGGAGGGCCTCAGGTGCGTCTGCCAACTGACTGCCCTCCATCATAGCCAGCTGAGAAAATATGGCAAGGCTGATGGAACCCACTTACAACGAAATGTTTCTCTTCAGAAGAGGAGATTTTGCTACCCAACGTCAGCAGCTCCTCGGAGTGCTCTTCTGCTGTAGACTAGGGCAAGCTCCCACGGTCCTAAGATTATGAACGGCTCTTTTCCAGTGGGCTCATCCGAGAGAGAGCCAGAAGGGCTGACCTCAACCAATAGGGCGGATACACCGTGAGTGCTTCGGGCAGGGCAGGGCAGTCCTGAGCCCATGTGCCACCTAAGGAATGAAAGCAAAGTTCCCTAGCCACAGGAAAGCAGACCGAGGCCTGCTGTTGTCTCTAAGCACTTGACGTGAGCCTGAGGGTGAGGCCTACACTACATTGTGGAAAAGCTCGGGGTCACGGCTGTCGTTCTCCCCCTCTCGGTCCCATACCCTGGGCTCAGCCATGGGGGAATGCTGAGTGGGAGAGACTGCCTCTCTGCCGGACTCAGAAGGCTTCTTCCCTTCAGGGCCATTCCGTTTGTGTCTTACTTCGTGGAGGAGGCATGAGGGCGCCCAGAGATATTCTGACACGAAATGCCTAACGACACAGGATCTGGAGGAGCCGGTTTGTCAGTGGAAGGAGCCAAAAAGCCTGCATTCCTAAGGTCTCTGAGTACTGCCAGACACTCTGCCGTCCTAGGCCTAAGAACTGGAAATTGTGACGGCAAGGCAACACTTGGAATCCTAGGATGCAGTGGAAAGTGCGACTCTCCAACTGGATGGAAGAAGCTTCCAAGCATAGTGTTCTTTCATGTACCCAAGAGAACCCAAGTGTCTGAGGCTGGTAGCGTTGTTGCTGGAGAGAACTGGCATGCCCGTGGGCCTGTCGGCTACTTTCCTGTGTCTGACCCTCTAAGGCAACTCTTCCAAAAAGCCTTTGGGACCCGCTTAGAGAGAACAGCTGCGAAGCTGATGCACAGAACATTCACCTAGGGACTAGCCCTGGGCCCCAAGCATCCATCTTTCTCTGGAGGGTACGTACCCCACCCAGGGATTCAAGCAGGGACTTTGCCTTGTACAACTTACGCAGGAAACTGGGAGGAGATGGAGGGCCACCCTACCTGCGCTCACACTACGTGGCCCGGAGAAGTTATCACGCAGCCGAATTCAACACCCTTCCACTACCCGTGTGTAGCCAAAAGAAGCGCTGGGCAGTGGGTGTTCTCAGCCCAAGAGCAGTCCTTGTTCTGGGCCGCACCTGCTCTGTGGTTCAAAGGTTCTCTGAGTCTGCTCCTTTGGAGGCATTTCAGAGCTGACGCTGTCCCTGGGCTGCCGAAGCAAAGAGGCATAGCCGCCGCTCACGCTGAAGGCATGGGCTTGTTTCCCATTCAGAGAGTGTATGTTGCCCCTCCCGGGCTGGCGGCGTGTAAGGTGACAGCATTTGCGCTGCCCCTGGAAAATGCAAGCGGCTGTACCCGATTTGGGCAGCCTGGTGAAACAACTTGCAGTCACCAGCACCCTGAAAGTGTGAGTCCTAGCTAGGTAAAACCGGCCTACGGAGGCTAGAGGGGAGCAAACATGTTAAACTTGTGGCGAAAGTCTTTGACCAATGACCAATATGCTTGTGCTTGGGCGAGGGTTAGGCAGGAACTTTCCAACACAGGGTTTCTACCTCGCCCAAAGCCGTCCCTTTGGGCTGAAGCAGGCGGCGGGTCTGCATCACAGTCTGGGAAGGAGGGCCTCAGGTGCGTCTGCCAACTGACTGCCCTCCATCATAGCCAGCTGAGAAAATATGGCAAGGCTGATGGAACCCACTTACAACGAAATGTTTCTCTTCAGAAGAGGAGATTTTGCTACCCAACGTCAGCAGCTCCTCGGAGTGCTCTTCTGCTGTAGACTAGGGCAAGCTCCCACGGTCCTAAGATTATGAACGGCTCTTTTCCAGTGGGCTCATCCGAGAGAGAGCCAGAAGGGCTGACCTCAACCAATAGGGCGGATACACCGTGAGTGCTTCGGGCAGGGCAGGGCAGTCCTGAGCCCATGTGCCACCTAAGGAATGAAAGCAAAGTTCCCTAGCCACAGGAAAGCAGACCGAGGCCTGCTGTTGTCTCTAAGCACTTGACGTGAGCCTGAGGGTGAGGCCTACACTACATTGTGGAAAAGCTCGGGGTCACGGCTGTCGTTCTCCCCCTCTCGGTCCCATACCCTGGGTTCAGCCATGGGGGAATGCTGAGTGGGAGAGACTGCCTCTCTGCCGGACTCAGAAGGCTTCTTCCCTTCAGGGCCATTCCGTTTGTGTCTTACTTCGTGGAGGAGGCATGAGGGCGCCCAGAGATATTCTGACACGAAATGCCTAACGACACAGGATCTGGAGGAGCCGGTTTGTCAGTGGAAGGAGCCAAAAAGCCTGCATTCCTAAGGTCTCTGAGTACTGCCAGACACTCTGCCGTCCTAGGCCTAAGAACTGGAAATTGTGACGGCAAGGCAACACTTGGAATCCTAGGATGCAGTGGAAAGTGCGACTCTCCAACTGGATGGAAGAAGCTTCCAAGCATAGTGTTCTTTCATGTACCCAAGAGAACCCAAGTGTCTGAGGCTGGTAGCGTTGTTGCTGGAGAGAACTGGCATGCCCGTGGGCCTGTCGGCTACTTTCCTGTGTCTGACCCTCTAAGGCAACTCTTCCAAAAAGCCTTTGGGACCCGCTTAGAGAGAACAGCTGCGAAGCTGATGCACAGAACATTCACCTAGGGACTAGCCCTGGGCCCCAAGCATCCATCTTTCTCTGGAGGGTACGTACCCCACCCAGGGATTCAAGCAGGGACTTTGCCTTGTACAACTTACGCAGGAAACTGGGAGGAGATGGAGGGCCACCCTACCTGCGCTCACACTACGTGGCCCGGAGAAGTTATCACGCAGCCGAATTCAACACCCTTCCACTACCCGTGTGTAGCCAAAAGAAGCGCTGGGCAGTGGGTGTTCTCAGCCCAAGAGCAGTCCTTGTTCTGGGCCGCACCTGCTCTGTGGTTCAAAGGTTCTCTGAGTCTGCTCCTTTGGAGGCATTTCAGAGCTGACGCTGTCCCTGGGCTGCCGAAGCAAAGAGGCATAGCCGCCGCTCACGCTGAAGGCATGGGCTTGTTTCCCATTCAGAGAGTGTATGTTGCCCCTCCCGGGCTGGCGGCGTGTAAGGTGACAGCATTTGCGCTGCCCCTGGAAAATGCAAGCGGCTGTACCCGATTTGGGCTGCCTGGTGAAACAACTTGCAGTCACCAGCACCCTGAAAGTGTGAGTCCTAGCTAGGTAAAACCGGCCTACGGAGGCTAGAGGGGAGCAAACATGTTAAACTTGTGGCGAAAGTCTTTGACCAATGACCAATATGCTTGTGCTTGGGCGAGGGTTAGGCAGGAACTTTCCAACACAGGGTTTCTACCTCGCCCAAAGCCGTCCCTTTGGGCTGAAGCAGGCGGCGGGTCTGCATCACAGTCTGGGAAGGAGGGCCTCAGGTGCGTCTGCCAACTGACTGCCCTCCATCATAGCCAGCTGAGAAAATATGGCAAGGCTGATGGAACCCACTTACAACGAAATGTTTCTCTTCAGAAGAGGAGATTTTGCTACCCAACGTCAGCAGCTCCTCGGAGTGCTCTTCTGCTGTAGACTAGGGCAAGCTCCCACGGTCCTAAGATTATGAACGGCTCTTTTCCAGTGGGCTCATCCGAGAGAGAGCCAGAAGGGCTGACCTCAACCAAAAGGGCGGATACACCGTGAGTGCTTCGGGCAGGGCAGGGCAGTCCTGAGCCCATGTGCCACCTAAGGAATGAAAGCAAAGTTCCCTAGCCACAGGAAAGCAGACCGAGGCCTGCTGTTGTCTCTAAGCAATTGACGTGAGCCTGAGGGTGAGGCCTACACTACATTGTGGAAAAGCTCGGGGTCACGGCTGTCTTTCTCCCCCTCTCGGTCCCATACCCTGGGCTCAGCCATGGGGGAATGCTGAGTGGGAGAGACTGCCTCTCTGCCGGACTCAGAAGGCTTCTTCCCTTCAGGGCCATTCCGTTTGTGTCTTACTTCGTGGAGGAGGCATGAGGGCGCCCAGAGATATTCTGACACGAAATGCCTAACGACACAGGATCTGGAGGAGCCGGTTTGTCAGTGGAAGGAGCCAAAAAGCCTGCATTCCTAAGGTCTCTGAGTACTGCCAGACACTCTGCCGTCCTAGGCCTAAGAACTGGAAATTGTGACGGCAAGGCAACACTTGGAATCCTAGGATGCAGTGGAAGTGCGACTCTCCAACTGGATGGAAGAAGCTTCCAAGCATAGTGTTCTTTCATGTACCCAAGAGAACCCAAGTGTCTGAGGCTGGTAGCGTTGTTGCTGGAGAGAACTGGCATGCCCGTGGGCCTGTCGGCTACTTTCCTGTGTCTGACCCTCTAAGGCAACTCTTCCAAAAAGCCTTTGGGACCCGCTTAGAGAGAACAGCTGCGAAGCTGATGCACAGAACATTCACCTAGGGACTAGCCCTGGGTCCCAAGCATCCATCTTTCTCTGGAGGGTACGTACCCCACCCAGGGATTCAAGCAGGGACTTTGCCTTGTACAACTTACGCAGGAAACTGGGAGGAGATGGAGGGCCACCCTACCTGCGCTCACACTACGTGGCCCGGAGAAGTTATCACGCAGCCGAATTCAACACCCTTCCACTACCCGTGTGTAGCCAAAAGAAGCGCTGGGCAGTGGGTGTTCTCAGCCCAAGAGCAGTCCTTGTTCTGGGCCGCACCTGCTCTGTGGTTCAAAGGTTCTCTGAGTCTGCTCCTTTGGAGGCATTTCAGAGCTGACGCTGTCCCTGGGCTGCCGAAGCAAAGAGGCATAGCCGCCGCTCACGCTGAAGGCATGGGCTTGTTTCCCATTCAGAGAGTGTATGTTGCCCCTCCCGGGCTGGCGGCGTGTAAGGTGACAGCATTTGCGCTGCCCCTGGAAAATGCAAGCGGCTGTACCCGATTTGGGCTGCCTGGTGAAACAACTTGCAGTCACCAGCACCCTGAAAGTGTGAGTCCTAGCTAGGTAAAACCGGCCTACGGAGGCTAGAGGGGAGCAAACATGTTAAACTTGTGGCGAAAGTCTTTGACCAATGACCAATATGCTTGTGCTTGGGCGAGGGTTAGGCAGGAACTTTCCAACACAGGGTTTCTACCTCGCCCAAAGCCGTCCCTTTGGGCTGAAGCAGGCGGCGGGTCTGCATCACAGTCTGGGAAGGAGGGCCTCAGGTGCGTCTGCCAACTGACTGCCCTCCATCATAGCCAGCTGAGAAAATATGGCAAGGCTGATGGAACCCACTTACAACGAAATGTTTCTCTTCAGAAGAGGAGATTTTGCTACCCAACGTCAGCAGCTCCTCGGAGTGCTCTTCTGCTGTAGACTAGGGCAAGCTCCCACGGTCCTAAGATTATGAACGGCTCTTTTCCAGTGGGCTCATCCGAGAGAGAGCCAGAAGGGCTGACCTCAACCAATAGGGCTGATACACCGTGAGTGCTTCGGGCAGGGCAGGGCAGTCCTGAGCCCATGTGCCACCTAAGGAATGAAAGCAAAGTTCCCTAGCCACAGGAAAGCAGACCGAGGCCTGCTGTTGTCTCTAAGCACTTGACGTGAGCCTGAGGGTGAGGCCTACACTACATTGTGGAAAAGCTCGGGGTCACGGCTGTCTTTCTCCCCCTCTCGGTCCCATACCCTGGGCTCAGCCATGGGGGAATGCTGAGTGGGAGAGACTGCCTCTCTGCCGGACTCAGAAGGCTTCTTCCCTTCAGGGCCATTCCGTTTGTGTCTTACTTCGTGGAGGAGGCATGAGGGCGCCCAGAGATATTCTGACACGAAATGCCTAACGACACAGGATCTGGAGGAGCCGGTTTGTCAGTGGAAGGAGCCAAAAAGCCTGCATTCCTAAGGTCTCTGAGTACTGCCAGACACTCTGCCGTCCTAGGCCTAAGAACTGGAAATTGTGACGGCAAGGCAACACTTGGAATCCTAGGATGCAGTGGAAGTGCGACTCTCCAACTGGATGGAAGAAGCTTCCAAGCATAGTGTTCTTTCATGTACCCAAGAGAACCCAAGTGTCTGAGGCTGGTAGCGTTGTTGCTGGAGAGAACTGGCATGCCCGTGGGCCTGTCGGCTACTTTCCTGTGTCTGACCCTCTAAGGCAACTCTTCCAAAAAGCCTTTGGGACCCGCTTAGAGAGAACAGCTGCGAAGCTGATGCACAGAACATTCACCTAGGGACTAGCCCTGGGCCCCAAGCATCCATCTTTCTCTGGAGGGTACGTACCCCACCCAGGGATTCAAGCAGGGACTTTGCCTTGTACAACTTACGCAGGAAACTGGGAGGAGATGGAGGGCCACCCTACCTGCGCTCACACTACGTGGCCCGGAGAAGTTATCACGCAGCCGAATTCAACACCCTTCCACTACCCGTGTGTAGCCAAAAGAAGCGCTGGGCAGTGGGTGTTCTCAGCCCAAGAGCAGTCCTTGTTCTGGGCCGCACCTGCTCTGTGGTTCAAAGGTTCTCTGAGTCTGCTCCTTTGGAGGCATTTCAGAGCTGACGCTGTCCCTGGGCTGCCGAAGCAAAGAGGCATAGCCGCCGCTCACGCTGAAGGCATGGGCTTGTTTCCCATTCAGAGAGTGTATGTTGCCCCTCCCGGGCTGGCGGCGTGTAAGGTGACAGCATTTGCGCTGCCCCTGGAAAATGCAAGCGGCTGTACCCGATTTGGGCTGCCTGGTGAAACAACTTGCAGTCACCAGCACCCTGAAAGTGTGAGTCCTAGCTAGGTAAAACCGGCCTACGGAGGCTAGAGGGGAGCAAACATGTTAAACTTGTGGCGAAAGTCTTTGACCAATGACCAATATGCTTGTGCTTGGGCGAGGGTTAGGCAGGAACTTTCCAACACAGGGTTTCTACCTCGCCCAAAGCCGTCCCTTTGGGCTGAAGCAGGCGGCGGGTCTGCATCACAGTCTGGGAAGGAGGGCCTCAGGTGCGTCTGCCAACTGACTGCCCTCCATCATAGCCAGCTGAGAAAATATGGCAAGGCTGATGGAACCCACTTACAACGAAATGTTTCTCTTCAGAAGAGGAGATTTTGCTACCCAACGTCAGCAGCTCCTCGGAGTGCTCTTCTGCTGTAGACTAGGGCAAGCTCCCACGGTCCTAAGATTATGAACGGCTCTTTTCCAGTGGGCTCATCCGAGAGAGAGCCAGAAGGGCTGACCTCAACCAATAGGGCGGATACACCGTGAGTGCTTCGGGCAGGGCAGGGCAGTCCTGAGCCCATGTGCCACCTAAGGAATGAAAGCAAAGTTCCCTAGCCACAGGAAAGCAGACCGAGGCCTGCTGTTGTCTCTAAGCACTTGACGTGAGCCTGAGGGTGAGGCCTACACTACATTGTGGAAAAGCTCGGGGTCACGGCTGTCTTTCTCCCCCTCTCGGTCCCATACCCTGGGCTCAGCCATGGGGGAATGCTGAGTGGGAGAGACTGCCTCTCTGCCGGACTCAGAAGGCTTCTTCCCTTCAGGGCCATTCCGTTTGTGTCTTACTTCGTGGAGGAGGCATGAGGGCGCCCAGAGATATTCTGACACGAAATGCCTAACGACACAGGATCTGGAGGAGCCGGTTTGTCAGTGGAAGGAGCCAAAAAGCCTGCATTCCTAAGGTCTCTGAGTACTGCCAGACACTCTGCCGTCCTAGGCCTAAGAACTGGAAATTGTGACGGCAAGGCAACACTTGGAATCCTAGGATGCAGTGGAAGTGCGACTCTCCAACTGGATGGAAGAAGCTTCCAAGCATAGTGTTCTTTCATGTACCCAAGAGAACCCAAGTGTCTGAGGCTGGTAGCGTTGTTGCTGGAGAGAACTGGCATGCCCGTGGGCCTGTCGGCTACTTTCCTGTGTCTGACCCTCTAAGGCAACTCTTCCAAAAAGCCTTTGGGACCCGCTTAGAGAGAACAGCTGCGAAGCTGATGCACAGAACATTCACCTAGGGACTAGCCCTGGGCCCCAAGCATCCATCTTTCTCTGGAGGGTACGTACCCCACCCAGGGATTCAAGCAGGGACTTTGCCTTGTACAACTTACGCAGGAAACTGGGAGGAGATGGAGGGCCACCCTACCTGCGCTCACACTACGTGGCCCGGAGAAGTTATCACGCAGCCGAATTCAACACCCTTCCACTACCCGTGTGTAGCCAAAAGAAGCGCTGGGCAGTGGGTGTTCTCAGCCCAAGAGCAGTCCTTGTTCTGGGCCGCACCTGCTCTGTGGTTCAAAGGTTCTCTGAGTCTGCTCCTTTGGAGGCATTTCAGAGCTGACGCTGTCCCTGGGCTGCCGAAGCAAAGAGGCATAGCCGCCGCTCACGCTGAAGGCATGGGCTTGTTTCCCATTCAGAGAGTGTATGTTGCCCCTCCCGGGCTGGCGGCGTGTAAGGTGACAGCATTTGCGCTGCCCCTGGAAAATGCAAGCGGCTGTACCCGATTTGGGCTGCCTGGTGAAACAACTTGCAGTCACCAGCACCCTGAAAGTGTGAGTCCTAGCTAGGTAAAACCGGCCTACGGAGGCTAGAGGGGAGCAAACATGTTAAACTTGTGGCGAAAGTCTTTGACCAATGACCAATATGCTTGTGCTTGGGCGAGGGTTAGGCAGGAACTTTCCAACACAGGGTTTCTACCTCGCCCAAAGCCGTCCCTTTGGGCTGAAGCAGGCGGCGGGTCTGCATCACAGTCTGGGAAGGAGGGCCTCAGGTGCGTCTGCCAACTGACTGCCCTCCATCATAGCCAGCTGAGAAAATATGGCAAGGCTGATGGAACCCACTTACAACGAAATGTTTCTCTTCAGAAGAGGAGATTTTGCTACCCAACGTCAGCAGCTCCTCGGAGTGCTCTTCTGCTGTAGACTAGGGCAAGCTCCCACGGTCCTAAGATTATGAACGGCTCTTTTCCAGTGGGCTCATCCGAGAGAGAGCCAGAAGGGCTGACCTCAACCAATAGGGCTGATACACCGTGAGTGCTTCGGGCAGGGCAGGGCAGTCCTGAGCCCATGTGCCACCTAAGGAATGAAAGCAAAGTTCCCTAGCCACAGGAAAGCAGACCGAGGCCTGCTGTTGTCTCTAAGCACTTGACGTGAGCCTGAGGGTGAGGCCTACACTACATTGTGGAAAAGCTCGGGGTCACGGCTGTCTTTCTCCCCCTCTCGGTCCCATACCCTGGGCTCAGCCATGGGGGAATGCTGAGTGGGAGAGACTGCCTCTCTGCCGGACTCAGAAGGCTTCTTCCCTTCAGGGCCATTCCGTTTGTGTCTTACTTCGTGGAGGAGGCATGAGGGCGCCCAGAGATATTCTGACACGAAATGCCTAACGACACAGGATCTGGAGGAGCCGGTTTGTCAGTGGAAGGAGCCAAAAAGCCTGCATTCCTAAGGTCTCTGAGTACTGCCAGACACTCTGCCGTCCTAGGCCTAAGAACTGGAAATTGTGACGGCAAGGCAACACTTGGAATCCTAGGATGCAGTGGAAGTGCGACTCTCCAACTGGATGGAAGAAGCTTCCAAGCATAGTGTTCTTTCATGTACCAAAGAGAACCCAAGTGTCTGAGGCTGGTAGCGTTGTTGCTGGAGAGAACTGGCATGCCCGTGGGCCTGTCGGCTACTTTCCTGTGTCTGACCCTCTAAGGCAACTCTTCCAAAAAGCCTTTGGGACCCGCTTAGAGAGAACAGCTGCGAAGCTGATGCACAGAACATTCACCTAGGGACTAGCCCTGGGTCCCAAGCATCCATCTTTCTCTGGAGGGTACGTACCCCACCCAGGGATTCAAGCAGGGACTTTGCCTTGTACAACTTACGCAGGAAACTGGGAGGAGATGGAGGGCCACCCTACCTGCGCTCACACTACGTGGCCCGGAGAAGTTATCACGCAGCCGAATTCAACACCCTTCCACTACCCGTGTGTAGCCAAAAGAAGCGCTGGGCAGTGGGTGTTCTCAGCCCAAGAGCAGTCCTTGTTCTGGGCCGCACCTGCTCTGTGGTTCAAAGGTTCTCTGAGTCTGCTCCTTTGGAGGCATTTCAGAGCTGACGCTGTCCCTGGGCTGCCGAAGCAAAGAGGCATAGCCGCCGCTCACGCTGAAGGCATGGGCTTGTTTCCCATTCAGAGAGTGTATGTTGCCCCTCCCGGGCTGGCGGCGTGTAAGGTGACAGCATTTGCGCTGCCCCTGGAAAATGCAAGCGGCTGTACCCGATTTGGGCTGCCTGGTGAAACAACTTGCAGTCACCAGCACCCTGAAAGTGTGAGTCCTAGCTAGGTAAAACCGGCCTACGGAGGCTAGAGGGGAGCAAACATGTTAAACTTGTGGCGAAAGTCTTTGACCAATGACCAATATGCTTGTGCTTGGGCGAGGGTTAGGCAGGAACTTTCCAACACAGGGTTTCTACCTCGCCCAAAGCCGTCCCTTTGGGCTGAAGCAGGCGGCGGGTCTGCATCACAGTCTGGGAAGGAGGGCCTCAGGTGCGTCTGCCAACTGACTGCCCTCCATCATAGCCAGCTGAGAAAATATGGCAAGGCTGATGGAACCCACTTACAACGAAATGTTTCTCTTCAGAAGAGGAGATTTTGCTACCCAACGTCAGCAGCTCCTCGGAGTGCTCTTCTGCTGTAGACTAGGGCAAGCTCCCACGGTCCTAAGATTATGAACGGCTCTTTTCCAGTGGGCTCATCCGAGAGAGAGCCAGAAGGGCTGACCTCAACCAATAGGGCTGATACACCGTGAGTGCTTCGGGCAGGGCAGGGCAGTCCTGAGCCCATGTGCCACCTAAGGAATGAAAGCAAAGTTCCCTAGCCACAGGAAAGCAGACCGAGGCCTGCTGTTGTCTCTAAGCACTTGACGTGAGCCTGAGGGTGAGGCCTACACTACATTGTGGAAAAGCTCGGGGTCACGGCTGTCTTTCTCCCCCTCTCGGTCCCATACCCTGGGCTCAGCCATGGGGGAATGCTGAGTGGGAGAGACTGCCTCTCTGCCGGACTCAGAAGGCTTCTTCCCTTCAGGGCCATTCCGTTTGTGTCTTACTTCGTGGAGGAGGCATGAGGGCGCCCAGAGATATTCTGACACGAAATGCCTAACGACACAGGATCTGGAGGAGCCGGTTTGTCAGTGGAAGGAGCCAAAAAGCCTGCATTCCTAAGGTCTCTGAGTACTGCCAGACACTCTGCCGTCCTAGGCCTAAGAACTGGAAATTGTGACGGCAAGGCAACACTTGGAATCCTAGGATGCAGTGGAAGTGCGACTCTCCAACTGGATGGAAGAAGCTTCCAAGCATAGTGTTCTTTCATGTACCCAAGAGAACCCAAGTGTCTGAGGCTGGTAGCGTTGTTGCTGGAGAGAACTGGCATGCCCGTGGGCCTGTCGGCTACTTTCCTGTGTCTGACCCTCTAAGGCAACTCTTCCAAAAAGCCTTTGGGACCCGCTTAGAGAGAACAGCTGCGAAGCTGATGCACAGAACATTCACCTAGGGACTAGCCCTGGGCCCCAAGCATCCATCTTTCTCTGGAGGGTACGTACCCCACCCAGGGATTCAAGCAGGGACTTTGCCTTGTACAACTTACGCAGGAAACTGGGAGGAGATGGAGGGCCACCCTACCTACGTGGCCCGGAGAAGTTATCACGCAGCCGAATTCAACACCCTTCCACTACCCGTGTGTAGCCAAAAGAAGCGCTGGGCAGTGGGTGTTCTCAGCCCAAGAGCAGTCCTTGTTCTGGGCCGCACCTGCTCTGTGGTTCAAAGGTTCTCTGAGTCTGCTCCTTTGGAGGCATTTCAGAGCTGACGCTGTCCCTGGGCTGCCGAAGCAAAGAGGCATAGCCGCCGCTCACGCTGAAGGCATGGGCTTGTTTCCCATTCAGAGAGTGTATGTTGCCCCTCCCGGGCTGGCGGCGTGTAAGGGGACAGCATTTGCGCTGCCCCTGGAAAATGCAAGCGGCTGTACCCGATTTGGGCTGCCTGGTGAAACAACTTGCAGTCACCAGCACCCTGAAAGTGTGAGTCCTAGCTAGGTAAAACCGGCCTACGGAGGCTAGAGGGGAGCAAACATGTTAAACTTGTGGCGAAAGTCTTTGACCAATGACCAATATGCTTGTGCTTGGGCGAGGGTTAGGCAGGAACTTTCCAACACAGGGTTTCTACCTCGCCCAAAGCCGTCCCTTTGGGCTGAAGCAGGCGGCGGGTCTGCATCACAGTCTGGGAAGGAGGGCCTCAGGTGCGTCTGCCAACTGACTGCCCTCCATCATAGCCAGCTGAGAAAATATGGCAAGGCTGATGGAACCCACTTACAACGAAATGTTTCTCTTCAGAAGAGGAGATTTTGCTACCCAACGTCAGCAGCTCCTCGGAGTGCTCTTCTGCTGTAGACTAGGGCAAGCTCCCACGGTCCTAAGATTATGAACGGCTCTTTTCCAGTGGGCTCATCCGAGAGAGAGCCAGAAGGGCTGACCTCAACCAATAGGGCGGATACACCGTGAGTGCTTCGGGCAGGGCAGGGCAGTCCTGAGCCCATGTGCCACCTAAGGAATGAAAGCAAAGTTCCCTAGCCACAGGAAAGCAGACCGAGGCCTGCTGTTGTCTCTAAGCACTTGACGTGAGCCTGAGGGTGAGGCCTACACTACATTGTGGAAAAGCTCGGGGTCACGGCTGTCTTTCTCCCCCTCTCGGTCCCATACCCTGGGCTCAGCCATGGGGGAATGCTGAGTGGGAGAGACTGCCTCTCTGCCGGACTCAGAAGGCTTCTTCCCTTCAGGGCCATTCCGTTTGTGTCTTACTTCGTGGAGGAGGCATGAGGGCGCCCAGAGATATTCTGACACGAAATGCCTAACGACACAGGATCTGGAGGAGCCGGTTTGTCAGTGGAAGGAGCCAAAAAGCCTGCATTCCTAAGGTCTCTGAGTACTGCCAGACACTCTGCCGTCCTAGGCCTAAGAACTGGAAATTGTGACGGCAAGGCAACACTTGGAATCCTAGGATGCAGTGGAAGTGCGACTCTCCAACTGGATGGAAGAAGCTTCCAAGCATAGTGTTCTTTCATGTACCCAAGAGAACCCAAGTGTCTGAGGCTGGTAGCGTTGTTGCTGGAGAGAACTGGCATGCCCGTGGGCCTGTCGGCTACTTTCCTGTGTCTGACCCTCTAAGGCAACTCTTCCAAAAAGCCTTTGGGACCCGCTTAGAGAGAACAGCTGCGAAGCTGATGCACAGAACATTCACCTAGGGACTAGCCCTGGGCCCCAAGCATCCATCTTTCTCTGGAGGGTACGTACCCCACCCAGGGATTCAAGCAGGGACTTTGCCTTGTACAACTTACGCAGGAAACTGGGAGGAGATGGAGGGCCACCCTACCTACGTGGCCCGGAGAAGTTATCACGCAGCCGAATTCAACACCCTTCCACTACCCGTGTGTAGCCAAAAGAAGCGCTGGGCAGTGGGTGTTCTCAGCCCAAGAGCAGTCCTTGTTCTGGGCCGCACCTGCTCTGTGGTTCAAAGGTTCTCTGAGTCTGCTCCTTTGGAGGCATTTCAGAGCTGACGCTGTCCCTGGGCTGCCGAAGCAAAGAGGCATAGCCGCCGCTCACGCTGAAGGCATGGGCTTGTTTCCCATTCAGAGAGTGTATGTTGCCCCTCCCGGGCTGGCGGCGTGTAAGGTGACAGCATTTGCGCTGCCCCTGGAAAATGCAAGCGGCTGTACCCGATTTGGGCTGCCTGGTGAAACAACTTGCAGTCACCAGCACCCTGAAAGTGTGAGTCCTAGCTAGGTAAAACCGGCCTACGGAGGCTAGAGGGGAGCAAACATGTTAAACTTGTGGCGAAAGTCTTTGACCAATGACCAATATGCTTGTGCTTGGGCGAGGGTTAGGCAGGAACTTTCCAACACAGGGTTTCTACCTCGCCCAAAGCCGTCCCTTTGGGCTGAAGCAGGCGGCGGGTCTGCATCACAGTCTGGGAAGGAGGGCCTCAGGTGCGTCTGCCAACTGACTGCCCTCCATCATAGCCAGCTGAGGAAATATGGCAAGGCTGATGGAACCCACTTACAACGAAATGTTTCTCTTCAGAAGAGGAGATTTTGCTACCCAACGTCAGCAGCTCCTCGGAGTGCTCTTCTGCTGTAGACTAGGGCAAGCTCCCACGGTCCTAAGATTATGAACGGCTCTTTTCCAGTGGGCTCATCCGAGAGAGAGCCAGAAGGGCTGACCTCAACCAATAGGGCGGATACACCGTGAGTGCTTCGGGCAGGGCAGGGCAGTCCTGAGCCCATGTGCCACCTAAGGAATGAAAGCAAAGTTCCCTAGCCACAGGAAAGCAGACCGAGGCCTGCTGTTGTCTCTAAGCACTTGACGTGAGCCTGAGGGTGAGGCCTACACTACATTGTGGAAAAGCTCGGGGTCACGGCTGTCTTTCTCCCCCTCTCGGTCCCATACCCTGGGCTCAGCCATGGGGGAATGCTGAGTGGGAGAGACTGCCTCTCTGCCGGACTCAGAAGGCTTCTTCCCTTCAGGGCCATTCCGTTTGTGTCTTACTTCGTGGAGGAGGCATGAGGGCGCCCAGAGATATTCTGACACGAAATGCCTAACGACACAGGATCTGGAGGAGCCGGTTTGTCAGTGGAAGGAGCCAAAAAGCCTGCATTCCTAAGGTCTCTGAGTACTGCCAGACACTCTGCCGTCCTAGGCCTAAGAACTGGAAATTGTGACGGCAAGGCAACACTTGGAATCCTAGGATGCAGTGGAAGTGCGACTCTCCAACTGGATGGAAGAAGCTTCCAAGCATAGTGTTCTTTCATGTACCCAAGAGAACCCAAGTGTCTGAGGCTGGTAGCGTTGTTGCTGGAGAGAACTGGCATGCCCGTGGGCCTGTCGGCTACTTTCCTGTGTCTGACCCTCTAAGGCAACTCTTCCAAAAAGCCTTTGGGACCCGCTTAGAGAGAACAGCTGCGAAGCTGATGCACAGAACATTCACCTAGGGACTAGCCCTGGGCCCCAAGCATCCATCTTTCTCTGGAGGGTACGTACCCCACCCAGGGATTCAAGCAGGGACTTTGCCTTGTACAACTTACGCAGGAAACTGGGAGGAGATGGAGGGCCACCCTACCTGCGCTCACACTACGTGGCCCGGAGAAGTTATCACGCAGCCGAATTCAACACCCTTCCACTACCCGTGTGTAGCCAAAAGAAGCGCTGGGCAGTGGGTGTTCTCAGCCCAAGAGCAGTCCTTGTTCTGGGCCGCACCTGCTCTGTGGTTCAAAGGTTCTCTGAGTCTGCTCCTTTGGAGGCATTTCAGAGCTGACGCTGTCCCTGGGCTGCCGAAGCAAAGAGGCATAGCCGCCGCTCACGCTGAAGGCATGGGCTTGTTTCCCATTCAGAGAGTGTATGTTGCCCCTCCCGGGCTGGCGGCGTGTAAGGTGACAGCATTTGCGCTGCCCCTGGAAAATGCAAGCGGCTGTACCCGATTTGGGCTGCCTGGTGAAACAACTTGCAGTCACCAGCACCCTGAAAGTGTGAGTCCTAGCTAGGTAAAACCGGCCTACGGAGGCTAGAGGGGAGCAAACATGTTAAACTTGTGGCGAAAGTCTTTGACCAATGACCAATATGCTTGTGCTTGGGCGAGGGTTAGGCAGGAACTTTCCAACACAGGGTTTCTACCTCGCCCAAAGCCGTCCCTTTGGGCTGAAGCAGGCGGCGGGTCTGCATCACAGTCTGGGAAGGAGGGCCTCAGGTGCGTCTGCCAACTGACTGCCCTCCATCATAGCCAGCTGAGGAAATATGGCAAGGCTGATGGAACCCACTTACAACGAAATGTTTCTCTTCAGAAGAGGAGATTTTGCTACCCAACGTCAGCAGCTCCTCGGAGTGCTCTTCTGCTGTAGACTAGGGCAAGCTCCCACGGTCCTAAGATTATGAACGGCTCTTTTCCAGTGGGCTCATCCGAGAGAGAGCCAGAAGGGCTGACCTCAACCAATAGGGCGGATACACCGTGAGTGCTTCGGGCAGGGCAGGGCAGTCCTGAGCCCATGTGCCACCTAAGGAATGAAAGCAAAGTTCCCTAGCCACAGGAAAGCAGACCGAGGCCTGCTGTTGTCTCTAAGCACTTGACGTGAGCCTGAGGGTGAGGCCTACACTACATTGTGGAAAAGCTCGGGGTCACGGCTGTCTTTCTCCCCCTCTCGGTCCCATACCCTGGGCTCAGCCATGGGGGAATGCTGAGTGGGAGAGACTGCCTCTCTGCCGGACTCAGAAGGCTTCTTCCCTTCAGGGCCATTCCGTTTGTGTCTTACTTCGTGGAGGAGGCATGAGGGCGCCCAGAGATATTCTGACACGAAATGCCTAACGACACAGGATCTGGAGGAGCCGGTTTGTCAGTGGAAGGAGCCAAAAAGCCTGCATTCCTAAGGTCTCTGAGTACTGCCAGACACTCTGCCGTCCTAGGCCTAAGAACTGGAAATTGTGACGGCAAGGCAACACTTGGAATCCTAGGATGCAGTGGAAGTGCGACTCTCCAACTGGATGGAAGAAGCTTCCAAGCATAGTGTTCTTTCATGTACCCAAGAGAACCCAAGTGTCTGAGGCTGGTAGCGTTGTTGCTGGAGAGAACTGGCATGCCCGTGGGCCTGTCGGCTACTTTCCTGTGTCTGACCCTCTAAGGCAACTCTTCCAAAAAGCCTTTGGGACCCGCTTAGAGAGAACAGCTGCGAAGCTGATGCACAGAACATTCACCTAGGGACTAGCCCTGGGCCCCAAGCATCCATCTTTCTCTGGAGGGTACGTACCCCACCCAGGGATTCAAGCAGGGACTTTGCCTTGTACAACTTACGCAGGAAACTGGGAGGAGATGGAGGGCCACCCTACCTGCGCTCACACTACGTGGCCCGGAGAAGTTATCACGCAGCCGAATTCAACACCCTTCCACTACCCGTGTGTAGCCAAAAGAAGCGCTGGGCAGTGGGTGTTCTCAGCCCAAGAGCAGTCCTTGTTCTGGGCCGCACCTGCTCTGTGGTTCAAAGGTTCTCTGAGTCTGCTCCTTTGGAGGCATTTCAGAGCTGACGCTGTCCCTGGGCTGCCGAAGCAAAGAGGCATAGCCGCCGCTCACGCTGAAGGCATGGGCTTGTTTCCCATTCAGAGAGTGTATGTTGCCCCTCCCGGGCTGGCGGCGTGTAAGGTGACAGCATTTGCGCTGCCCCTGGAAAATGCAAGCGGCTGTACCCGATTTGGGCTGCCTGGTGAAACAACTTGCAGTCACCAGCACCCTGAAAGTGTGAGTCCTAGCTAGGTAAAACCGGCCTACGGAGGCTAGAGGGGAGCAAACATGTTAAACTTGTGGCGAAAGTCTTTGACCAATGACCAATATGCTTGTGCTTGGGCGAGGGTTAGGCAGGAACTTTCCAACACAGGGTTTCTACCTCGCCCAAAGCCGTCCCTTTGGGCTGAAGCAGGCGGCGGGTCTGCATCACAGTCTGGGAAGGAGGGCCTCAGGTGCGTCTGCCAACTGACTGCCCTCCATCATAGCCAGCTGAGGAAATATGGCAAGGCTGATGGAACCCACTTACAACGAAATGTTTCTCTTCAGAAGAGGAGATTTTGCTACCCAACGTCAGCAGCTCCTCGGAGTGCTCTTCTGCTGTAGACTAGGGCAAGCTCCCACGGTCCTAAGATTATGAACGGCTCTTTTCCAGTGGGCTCATCCGAGAGAGAGCCAGAAGGGCTGACCTCAACCAATAGGGCGGATACACCGTGAGTGCTTCGGGCAGGGCAGGGCAGTCCTGAGCCCATGTGCCACCTAAGGAATGAAAGCAAAGTTCCCTAGCCACAGGAAAGCAGACCGAGGCCTGCTGTTGTCTCTAAGCACTTGACGTGAGCCTGAGGGTGAGGCCTACACTACATTGTGGAAAAGCTCGGGGTCACGGCTGTCGTTCTCCCCCTCTCGGTCCCATACCCTGGGCTCAGCCATGGGGGAATGCTGAGTGGGAGAGACTGCCTCTCTGCCGGACTCAGAAGGCTTCTTCCCTTCAGGGCCATTCCGTTTGTGTCTTACTTCGTGGAGGAGGCATGAGGGCGCCCAGAGATATTCTGACACGAAATGCCTAACGACACAGGATCTGGAGGAGCCGGTTTGTCAGTGGAAGGAGCCAAAAAGCCTGCATTCCTAAGGTCTCTGAGTACTGCCAGACACTCTGCCGTCCTAGGCCTAAGAACTGGAAATTGTGACGGCAAGGCAACACTTGGAATCCTAGGATGCAGTGGAAAGTGCGACTCTCCAACTGGATGGAAGAAGCTTCCAAGCATAGTGTTCTTTCATGTACCCAAGAGAACCCAAGTGTCTGAGGCTGGTAGCGTTGTTGCTGGAGAGAACTGGCATGCCCGTGGGCCTGTCGGCTACTTTCCTGTGTCTGACCCTCTAAGGCAACTCTTCCAAAAAGCCTTTGGGACCCGCTTAGAGAGAACAGCTGCGAAGCTGATGCACAGAACATTCACCTAGGGACTAGCCCTGGGCCCCAAGCATCCATCTTTCTCTGGAGGGTACGTACCCCACCCAGGGATTCAAGCAGGGACTTTGCCTTGTACAACTTACGCAGGAAACTGGGAGGAGATGGAGGGCCACCCTACCTGCGCTCACACTACGTGGCCCGGAGAAGTTATCACGCAGCCGAATTCAACACCCTTCCACTACCCGTGTGTAGCCAAAAGAAGCGCTGGGCAGTGGGTGTTCTCAGCCCAAGAGCAGTCCTTGTTCTGGGCCGCACCTGCTCTGTGGTTCAAAGGTTCTCTGAGTCTGCTCCTTTGGAGGCATTTCAGAGCTGACGCTGTCCCTGGGCTGCCGAAGCAAAGAGGCATAGCCGCCGCTCACGCTGAAGGCATGGGCTTGTTTCCCATTCAGAGAGTGTATGTTGCCCCTCCCGGGCTGGCGGCGTGTAAGGTGACAGCATTTGCGCTGCCCCTGGAAAATGCAAGCGGCTGTACCCGATTTGGGCTGCCTGGTGAAACAACTTGCAGTCACCAGCACCCTGAAAGTGTGAGTCCTAGCTAGGTAAAACCGGCCTACGGAGGCTAGAGGGGAGCAAACATGTTAAACTTGTGGCGAAAGTCTTTGACCAATGACCAATATGCTTGTGCTTGGGCGAGGGTTAGGCAGGAACTTTCCAACACAGGGTTTCTACCTCGCCCAAAGCCGTCCCTTTGGGCTGAAGCAGGCGGCGGGTCTGCATCACAGTCTGGGAAGGAGGGCCTCAGGTGCGTCTGCCAACTGACTGCCCTCCATCATAGCCAGCTGAGGAAATATGGCAAGGCTGATGGAACCCACTTACAACGAAATGTTTCTCTTCAGAAGAGGAGATTTTGCTACCCAACGTCAGCAGCTCCTCGGAGTGCTCTTCTGCTGTAGACTAGGGCAAGCTCCCACGGTCCTAAGATTATGAACGGCTCTTTTCCAGTGGGCTCATCCGAGAGAGAGCCAGAAGGGCTGACCTCAACCAATAGGGCGGATACACCGTGAGTGCTTCGGGCAGGGCAGGGCAGTCCTGAGCCCATGTGCCACCTAAGGAATGAAAGCAAAGTTCCCTAGCCACAGGAAAGCAGACCGAGGCCTGCTGTTGTCTCTAAGCACTTGACGTGAGCCTGAGGGTGAGGCCTACACTACATTGTGGAAAAGCTCGGGGTCACGGCTGTCGTTCTCCCCCTCTCGGTCCCATACCCTGGGCTCAGCCATGGGGGAATGCTGAGTGGGAGAGACTGCCTCTCTGCCGGACTCAGAAGGCTTCTTCCCTTCAGGGCCATTCCGTTTGTGTCTTACTTCGTGGAGGAGGCATGAGGGCGCCCAGAGATATTCTGACACGAAATGCCTAACGACACAGGATCTGGAGGAGCCGGTTTGTCAGTGGAAGGAGCCAAAAAGCCTGCATTCCTAAGGTCTCTGAGTACTGCCAGACACTCTGCCGTCCTAGGCCTAAGAACTGGAAATTGTGACGGCAAGGCAACACTTGGAATCCTAGGATGCAGTGGAAAGTGCGACTCTCCAACTGGATGGAAGAAGCTTCCAAGCATAGTGTTCTTTCATGTACCCAAGAGAACCCAAGTGTCTGAGGCTGGTAGCGTTGTTGCTGGAGAGAACTGGCATGCCCGTGGGCCTGTCGGCTACTTTCCTGTGTCTGACCCTCTAAGGCAACTCTTCCAAAAAGCCTTTGGGACCCGCTTAGAGAGAACAGCTGCGAAGCTGATGCACAGAACATTCACCTAGGGACTAGCCCTGGGCCCCAAGCATCCATCTTTCTCTGGAGGGTACGTACCCCACCCAGGGATTCAAGCAGGGACTTTGCCTTGTACAACTTACGCAGGAAACTGGGAGGAGATGGAGGGCCACCCTACCTGCGCTCACACTACGTGGCCCGGAGAAGTTATCACGCAGCCGAATTCAACACCCTTCCACTACCCGTGTGTAGCCAAAAGAAGCGCTGGGCAGTGGGTGTTCTCAGCCCAAGAGCAGTCCTTGTTCTGGGCCGCACCTGCTCTGTGGTTCAAAGGTTCTCTGAGTCTGCTCCTTTGGAGGCATTTCAGAGCTGACGCTGTCCCTGGGCTGCCGAAGCAAAGAGGCATAGCCGCCGCTCACGCTGAAGGCATGGGCTTGTTTCCCATTCAGAGAGTGTATGTTGCCCCTCCCGGGCTGGCGGCGTGTAAGGTGACAGCATTTGCGCTGCCCCTGGAAAATGCAAGCGGCTGTACCCGATTTGGGCTGCCTGGTGAAACAACTTGCAGTCACCAGCACCCTGAAAGTGTGAGTCCTAGCTAGGTAAAACCGGCCTACGGAGGCTAGAGGGGAGCAAACATGTTAAACTTGTGGCGAAAGTCTTTGACCAATGACCAATATGCTTGTGCTTGGGCGAGGGTTAGGCAGGAACTTTCCAACACAGGGTTTCTACCTCGCCCAAAGCCGTCCCTTTGGGCTGAAGCAGGCGGCGGGTCTGCATCACAGTCTGGGAAGGAGGGCCTCAGGTGCGTCTGCCAACTGACTGCCCTCCATCATAGCCAGCTGAGAAAATATGGCAAGGCTGATGGAACCCACTTACAACGAAATGTTTCTCTTCAGAAGAGGAGATTTTGCTACCCAACGTCAGCAGCTCCTCGGAGTGCTCTTCTGCTGTAGACTAGGGCAAGCTCCCACGGTCCTAAGATTATGAACGGCTCTTTTCCAGTGGGCTCATCCGAGAGAGAGCCAGAAGGGCTGACCTCAACCAATAGGGCGGATACACCGTGAGTGCTTCGGGCAGGGCAGGGCAGTCCTGAGCCCATGTGCCACCTAAGGAATGAAAGCAAAGTTCCCTAGCCACAGGAAAGCAGACCGAGGCCTGCTGTTGTCTCTAAGCACTTGACGTGAGCCTGAGGGTGAGGCCTACACTACATTGTGGAAAAGCTCGGGGTCACGGCTGTCGTTCTCCCCCTCTCGGTCCCATACCCTGGGCTCAGCCATGGGGGAATGCTGAGTGGGAGAGACTGCCTCTCTGCCGGACTCAGAAGGCTTCTTCCCTTCAGGGCCATTCCGTTTGTGTCTTACTTCGTGGAGGAGGCATGAGGGCGCCCAGAGATATTCTGACACGAAATGCCTAACGACACAGGATCTGGAGGAGCCGGTTTGTCAGTGGAAGGAGCCAAAAAGCCTGCATTCCTAAGGTCTCTGAGTACTGCCAGACACTCTGCCGTCCTAGGCCTAAGAACTGGAAATTGTGACGGCAAGGCAACACTTGGAATCCTAGGATGCAGTGGAAAGTGCGACTCTCCAACTGGATGGAAGAAGCTTCCAAGCATAGTGTTCTTTCATGTACCCAAGAGAACCCAAGTGTCTGAGGCTGGTAGCGTTGTTGCTGGAGAGAACTGGCATGCCCGTGGGCCTGTCGGCTACTTTCCTGTGTCTGACCCTCTAAGGCAACTCTTCCAAAAAGCCTTTGGGACCCGCTTAGAGAGAACAGCTGCGAAGCTGATGCACAGAACATTCACCTAGGGACTAGCCCTGGGCCCCAAGCATCCATCTTTCTCTGGAGGGTACGTACCCCACCCAGGGATTCAAGCAGGGACTTTGCCTTGTACAACTTACGCAGGAAACTGGGAGGAGATGGAGGGCCACCCTACCTGCGCTCACACTACGTGGCCCGGAGAAGTTATCACGCAGCCGAATTCAACACCCTTCCACTACCCGTGTGTAGCCAAAAGAAGCGCTGGGCAGTGGGTGTTCTCAGCCCAAGAGCAGTCCTTGTTCTGGGCCGCACCTGCTCTGTGGTTCAAAGGTTCTCTGAGTCTGCTCCTTTGGAGGCATTTCAGAGCTGACGCTGTCCCTGGGCTGCCGAAGCAAAGAGGCATAGCCGCCGCTCACGCTGAAGGCATGGGCTTGTTTCCCATTCAGAGAGTGTATGTTGCCCCTCCCGGGCTGGCGGCGTGTAAGGTGACAGCATTTGCGCTGCCCCTGGAAAATGCAAGCGGCTGTACCCGATTTGGGCTGCCTGGTGAAACAACTTGCAGTCACCAGCACCCTGAAAGTGTGAGTCCTAGCTAGGTAAAACCGGCCTACGGAGGCTAGAGGGGAGCAAACATGTTAAACTTGTGGCGAAAGTCTTTGACCAATGACCAATATGCTTGTGCTTGGGCGAGGGTTAGGCAGGAACTTTCCAACACAGGGTTTCTACCTCGCCCAAAGCCGTCCCTTTGGGCTGAAGCAGGCGGCGGGTCTGCATCACAGTCTGGGAAGGAGGGCCTCAGGTGCGTCTGCCAACTGACTGCCCTCCATCATAGCCAGCTGAGAAAATATGGCAAGGCTGATGGAACCCACTTACAACGAAATGTTTCTCTTCAGAAGAGGAGATTTTGCTACCCAACGTCAGCAGCTCCTCGGAGTGCTCTTCTGCTGTAGACTAGGGCAAGCTCCCACGGTCCTAAGATTATGAACGGCTCTTTTCCAGTGGGCTCATCCGAGAGAGAGCCAGAAGGGCTGACCTCAACCAATAGGGCGGATACACCGTGAGTGCTTCGGGCAGGGCAGGGCAGTCCTGAGCCCATGTGCCACCTAAGGAATGAAAGCAAAGTTCCCTAGCCACAGGAAAGCAGACCGAGGCCTGCTGTTGTCTCTAAGCACTTGACGTGAGCCTGAGGGTGAGGCCTACACTACATTGTGGAAAAGCTCGGGGTCACGGCTGTCGTTCTCCCCCTCTCGGTCCCATACCCTGGGCTCAGCCATGGGGGAATGCTGAGTGGGAGAGACTGCCTCTCTGCCGGACTCAGAAGGCTTCTTCCCTTCAGGGCCATTCCGTTTGTGTCTTACTTCGTGGAGGAGGCATGAGGGCGCCCAGAGATATTCTGACACGAAATGCCTAACGACACAGGATCTGGAGGAGCCGGTTTGTCAGTGGAAGGAGCCAAAAAGCCTGCATTCCTAAGGTCTCTGAGTACTGCCAGACACTCTGCCGTCCTAGGCCTAAGAACTGGAAATTGTGACGGCAAGGCAACACTTGGAATCCTAGGATGCAGTGGAAAGTGCGACTCTCCAACTGGATGGAAGAAGCTTCCAAGCATAGTGTTCTTTCATGTACCCAAGAGAACCCAAGTGTCTGAGGCTGGTAGCGTTGTTGCTGGAGAGAACTGGCATGCCCGTGGGCCTGTCGGCTACTTTCCTGTGTCTGACCCTCTAAGGCAACTCTTCCAAAAAGCCTTTGGGACCCGCTTAGAGAGAACAGCTGCGAAGCTGATGCACAGAACATTCACCTAGGGACTAGCCCTGGGCCCCAAGCATCCATCTTTCTCTGGAGGGTACGTACCCCACCCAGGGATTCAAGCAGGGACTTTGCCTTGTACAACTTACGCAGGAAACTGGGAGGAGATGGAGGGCCACCCTACCTGCGCTCACACTACGTGGCCCGGAGAAGTTATCACGCAGCCGAATTCAACACCCTTCCACTACCCGTGTGTAGCCAAAAGAAGCGCTGGGCAGTGGGTGTTCTCAGCCCAAGAGCAGTCCTTGTTCTGGGCCGCACCTGCTCTGTGGTTCAAAGGTTCTCTGAGTCTGCTCCTTTGGAGGCATTTCAGAGCTGACGCTGTCCCTGGGCTGCCGAAGCAAAGAGGCATAGCCGCCGCTCACGCTGAAGGCATGGGCTTGTTTCCCATTCAGAGAGTGTATGTTGCCCCTCCCGGGCTGGCGGCGTGTAAGGTGACAGCATTTGCGCTGCCCCTGGAAAATGCAAGCGGCTGTACCCGATTTGGGCTGCCTGGTGAAACAACTTGCAGTCACCAGCACCCTGAAAGTGTGAGTCCTAGCTAGGTAAAACCGGCCTACGGAGGCTAGAGGGGAGCAAACATGTTAAACTTGTGGCGAAAGTCTTTGACCAATGACCAATATGCTTGTGCTTGGGCGAGGGTTAGGCAGGAACTTTCCAACACAGGGTTTCTACCTCGCCCAAAGCCGTCCCTTTGGGCTGAAGCAGGCGGCGGGTCTGCATCACAGTCTGGGAAGGAGGGCCTCAGGTGCGTCTGCCAACTGACTGCCCTCCATCATAGCCAGCTGAGAAAATATGGCAAGGCTGATGGAACCCACTTACAACGAAATGTTTCTCTTCAGAAGAGGAGATTTTGCTACCCAACGTCAGCAGCTCCTCGGAGTGCTCTTCTGCTGTAGACTAGGGCAAGCTCCCACGGTCCTAAGATTATGAACGGCTCTTTTCCAGTGGGCTCATCCGAGAGAGAGCCAGAAGGGCTGACCTCAACCAATAGGGCGGATACACCGTGAGTGCTTCGGGCAGGGCAGGGCAGTCCTGAGCCCATGTGCCACCTAAGGAATGAAAGCAAAGTTCCCTAGCCACAGGAAAGCAGACCGAGGCCTGCTGTTGTCTCTAAGCACTTGACGTGAGCCTGAGGGTGAGGCCTACACTACATTGTGGAAAAGCTCGGGGTCACGGCTGTCGTTCTCCCCCTCTCGGTCCCATACCCTGGGCTCAGCCATGGGGGAATGCTGAGTGGGAGAGACTGCCTCTCTGCCGGACTCAGAAGGCTTCTTCCCTTCAGGGCCATTCCGTTTGTGTCTTACTTCGTGGAGGAGGCATGAGGGCGCCCAGAGATATTCTGACACGAAATGCCTAACGACACAGGATCTGGAGGAGCCGGTTTGTCAGTGGAAGGAGCCAAAAAGCCTGCATTCCTAAGGTCTCTGAGTACTGCCAGACACTCTGCCGTCCTAGGCCTAAGAACTGGAAATTGTGACGGCAAGGCAACACTTGGAATCCTAGGATGCAGTGGAAAGTGCGACTCTCCAACTGGATGGAAGAAGCTTCCAAGCATAGTGTTCTTTCATGTACCCAAGAGAACCCAAGTGTCTGAGGCTGGTAGCGTTGTTGCTGGAGAGAACTGGCATGCCCGTGGGCCTGTCGGCTACTTTCCTGTGTCTGACCCTCTAAGGCAACTCTTCCAAAAAGCCTTTGGGACCCGCTTAGAGAGAACAGCTGCGAAGCTGATGCACAGAACATTCACCTAGGGACTAGCCCTGGGCCCCAAGCATCCATCTTTCTCTGGAGGGTACGTACCCCACCCAGGGATTCAAGCAGGGACTTTGCCTTGTACAACTTACGCAGGAAACTGGGAGGAGATGGAGGGCCACCCTACCTGCGCTCACACTACGTGGCCCGGAGAAGTTATCACGCAGCCGAATTCAACACCCTTCCACTACCCGTGTGTAGCCAAAAGAAGCGCTGGGCAGTGGGTGTTCTCAGCCCAAGAGCAGTCCTTGTTCTGGGCCGCACCTGCTCTGTGGTTCAAAGGTTCTCTGAGTCTGCTCCTTTGGAGGCATTTCAGAGCTGACGCTGTCCCTGGGCTGCCGAAGCAAAGAGGCATAGCCGCCGCTCACGCTGAAGGCATGGGCTTGTTTCCCATTCAGAGAGTGTATGTTGCCCCTCCCGGGCTGGCGGCGTGTAAGGTGACAGCATTTGCGCTGCCCCTGGAAAATGCAAGCGGCTGTACCCGATTTGGGCTGCCTGGTGAAACAACTTGCAGTCACCAGCACCCTGAAAGTGTGAGTCCTAGCTAGGTAAAACCGGCCTACGGAGGCTAGAGGGGAGCAAACATGTTAAACTTGTGGCGAAAGTCTTTGACCAATGACCAATATGCTTGTGCTTGGGCGAGGGTTAGGCAGGAACTTTCCAACACAGGGTTTCTACCTCGCCCAAAGCCGTCCCTTTGGGCTGAAGCAGGCGGCGGGTCTGCATCACAGTCTGGGAAGGAGGGCCTCAGGTGCGTCTGCCAACTGACTGCCCTCCATCATAGCCAGCTGAGGAAATATGGCAAGGCTGATGGAACCCACTTACAACGAAATGTTTCTCTTCAGAAGAGGAGATTTTGCTACCCAACGTCAGCAGCTCCTCGGAGTGCTCTTCTGCTGTAGACTAGGGCAAGCTCCCACGGTCCTAAGATTATGAACGGCTCTTTTCCAGTGGGCTCATCCGAGAGAGAGCCAGAAGGGCTGACCTCAACCAATAGGGCGGATACACCGTGAGTGCTTCGGGCAGGGCAGGGCAGTCCTGAGCCCATGTGCCACCTAAGGAATGAAAGCAAAGTTCCCTAGCCACAGGAAAGCAGACCGAGGCCTGCTGTTGTCTCTAAGCACTTGACGTGAGCCTGAGGGTGAGGCCTACACTACATTGTGGAAAAGCTCGGGGTCACGGCTGTCTTTCTCCCCCTCTCGGTCCCATACCCTGGGCTCAGCCATGGGGGAATGCTGAGTGGGAGAGACTGCCTCTCTGCCGGACTCAGAAGGCTTCTTCCCTTCAGGGCCATTCCGTTTGTGTCTTACTTCGTGGAGGAGGCATGAGGGCGCCCAGAGATATTCTGACACGAAATGCCTAACGACACAGGATCTGGAGGAGCCGGTTTGTCAGTGGAAGGAGCCAAAAAGCCTGCATTCCTAAGGTCTCTGAGTACTGCCAGACACTCTGCCGTCCTAGGCCTAAGAACTGGAAATTGTGACGGCAAGGCAACACTTGGAATCCTAGGATGCAGTGGAAGTGCGACTCTCCAACTGGATGGAAGAAGCTTCCAAGCATAGTGTTCTTTCATGTACCCAAGAGAACCCAAGTGTCTGAGGCTGGTAGCGTTGTTGCTGGAGAGAACTGGCATGCCCGTGGGCCTGTCGGCTACTTTCCTGTGTCTGACCCTCTAAGGCAACTCTTCCAAAAAGCCTTTGGGACCCGCTTAGAGAGAACAGCTGCGAAGCTGATGCACAGAACATTCACCTAGGGACTAGCCCTGGGCCCCAAGCATCCATCTTTCTCTGGAGGGTACGTACCCCACCCAGGGATTCAAGCAGGGACTTTGCCTTGTACAACTTACGCAGGAAACTGGGAGGAGATGGAGGGCCACCCTACCTGCGCTCACACTACGTGGCCCGGAGAAGTTATCACGCAGCCGAATTCAACACCCTTCCACTACCCGTGTGTAGCCAAAAGAAGCGCTGGGCAGTGGGTGTTCTCAGCCCAAGAGCAGTCCTTGTTCTGGGCCGCACCTGCTCTGTGGTTCAAAGGTTCTCTGAGTCTGCTCCTTTGGAGGCATTTCAGAGCTGACGCTGTCCCTGGGCTGCCGAAGCAAAGAGGCATAGCCGCCGCTCACGCTGAAGGCATGGGCTTGTTTCCCATTCAGAGAGTGTATGTTGCCCCTCCCGGGCTGGCGGCGTGTAAGGTGACAGCATTTGCGCTGCCCCTGGAAAATGCAAGCGGCTGTACCCGATTTGGGCTGCCTGGTGAAACAACTTGCAGTCACCAGCACCCTGAAAGTGTGAGTCCTAGCTAGGTAAAACCGGCCTACGGAGGCTAGAGGGGAGCAAACATGTTAAACTTGTGGCGAAAGTCTTTGACCAATGACCAATATGCTTGTGCTTGGGCGAGGGTTAGGCAGGAACTTTCCAACACAGGGTCTCTACCTCGCCCAAAGCCGTCCCTTTGGGCTGAAGCAGGCGGCGGGTCTGCATCACAGTCTGGGAAGGAGGGCCTCAGGTGCGTCTGCCAACTGACTGCCCTCCATCATAGCCAGCTGAGGAAATATGGCAAGGCTGATGGAACCCACTTACAACGAAATGTTTCTCTTCAGAAGAGGAGATTTTGCTACCCAACGTCAGCAGCTCCTCGGAGTGCTCTTCTGCTGTAGACTAGGGCAAGCTCCCACGGTCCTAAGATTATGAACGGCTCTTTTCCAGTGGGCTCATCCGAGAGAGAGCCAGAAGGGCTGACCTCAACCAATAGGGCGGATACACCGTGAGTGCTTCGGGCAGGGCAGGGCAGTCCTGAGCCCATGTGCCACCTAAGGAATGAAAGCAAAGTTCCCTAGCCACAGGAAAGCAGACCGAGGCCTGCTGTTGTCTCTAAGCACTTGACGTGAGCCTGAGGGTGAGGCCTACACTACATTGTGGAAAAGCTCGGGGTCACGGCTGTCTTTCTCCCCCTCTCGGTCCCATACCCTGGGCTCAGCCATGGGGGAATGCTGAGTGGGAGAGACTGCCTCTCTGCCGGACTCAGAAGGCTTCTTCCCTTCAGGGCCATTCCGTTTGTGTCTTACTTCGTGGAGGAGGCATGAGGGCGCCCAGAGATATTCTGACACGAAATGCCTAACGACACAGGATCTGGAGGAGCCGGTTTGTCAGTGGAAGGAGCCAAAAAGCCTGCATTCCTAAGGTCTCTGAGTACTGCCAGACACTCTGCCGTCCTAGGCCTAAGAACTGGAAATTGTGACGGCAAGGCAACACTTGGAATCCTAGGATGCAGTGGAAGTGCGACTCTCCAACTGGATGGAAGAAGCTTCCAAGCATAGTGTTCTTTCATGTACCCAAGAGAACCCAAGTGTCTGAGGCTGGTAGCCTTGTTGCTGGAGAGAACTGGCATGCCCGTGGGCCTGTCGGCTACTTTCCTGTGTCTGACCCTCTAAGGCAACTCTTCCAAAAAGCCTTTGGGACCCGCTTAGAGAGAACAGCTGCGAAGCTGATGCACAGAACATTCACCTAGGGACTAGCCCTGGGCCCCAAGCATCCATCTTTCTCTGGAGGGTACGTACCCCACCCAGGGATTCAAGCAGGGACTTTGCCTTGTACAACTTACGCAGGAAACTGGGAGGAGATGGAGGGCCACCCTACCTGCGCTCACACTACGTGGCCCGGAGAAGTTATCACGCAGCCGAATTCAACACCCTTCCACTACCCGTGTGTAGCCAAAAGAAGCGCTGGGCAGTGGGTGTTCTCAGCCCAAGAGCAGTCCTTGTTCTGGGCCGCACCTGCTCTGTGGTTCAAAGGTTCTCTGAGTCTGCTCCTTTGGAGGCATTTCAGAGCTGACGCTGTCCCTGGGCTGCCGAAGCAAAGAGGCATAGCCGCCGCTCACGCTGAAGGCATGGGCTTGTTTCCCATTCAGAGAGTGTATGTTGCCCCTCCCGGGCTGGCGGCGTGTAAGGTGACAGCATTTGCGCTGCCCCTGGAAAATGCAAGCGGCTGTACCCGATTTGGGCTGCCTGGTGAAACAACTTGCAGTCACCAGCACCCTGAAAGTGTGAGTCCTAGCTAGGTAAAACCGGCCTACGGAGGCTAGAGGGGAGCAAACATGTTAAACTTGTGGCGAAAGTCTTTGACCAATGACCAATATGCTTGTGCTTGGGCGAGGGTTAGGCAGGAACTTTCCAACACAGGGTTTCTACCTCGCCCAAAGCCGTCCCTTTGGGCTGAAGCAGGCGGCGGGTCTGCATCACAGTCTGGGAAGGAGGGCCTCAGGTGCGTCTGCCAACTGACTGCCCTCCATCATAGCCAGCTGAGGAAATATGGCAAGGCTGATGGAACCCACTTACAACGAAATGTTTCTCTTCAGAAGAGGAGATTTTGCTACCCAACGTCAGCAGCTCCTCGGAGTGCTCTTCTGCTGTAGACTAGGGCAAGCTCCCACGGTCCTAAGATTATGAACGGCTCTTTTCCAGTGGGCTCATCCGAGAGAGAGCCAGAAGGGCTGACCTCAACCAATAGGGCGGATACACCGTGAGTGCTTCGGGCAGGGCAGGGCAGTCCTGAGCCCATGTGCCACCTAAGGAATGAAAGCAAAGTTCCCTAGCCACAGGAAAGCAGACCGAGGCCTGCTGTTGTCTCTAAGCACTTGACGTGAGCCTGAGGGTGAGGCCTACACTACATTGTGGAAAAGCTCGGGGTCACGGCTGTCTTTCTCCCCCTCTCGGTCCCATACCCTGGGCTCAGCCATGGGGGAATGCTGAGTGGGAGAGACTGCCTCTCTGCCGGACTCAGAAGGCTTCTTCCCTTCAGGGCCATTCCGTTTGTGTCTTACTTCGTGGAGGAGGCATGAGGGCGCCCAGAGATATTCTGACACGAAATGCCTAACGACACAGGATCTGGAGGAGCCGGTTTGTCAGTGGAAGGAGCCAAAAAGCCTGCATTCCTAAGGTCTCTGAGTACTGCCAGACACTCTGCCGTCCTAGGCCTAAGAACTGGAAATTGTGACGGCAAGGCAACACTTGGAATCCTAGGATGCAGTGGAAGTGCGACTCTCCAACTGGATGGAAGAAGCTTCCAAGCATAGTGTTCTTTCATGTACCCAAGAGAACCCAAGTGTCTGAGGCTGGTAGCCTTGTTGCTGGAGAGAACTGGCATGCCCGTGGGCCTGTCGGCTACTTTCCTGTGTCTGACCCTCTAAGGCAACTCTTCCAAAAAGCCTTTGGGACCCGCTTAGAGAGAACAGCTGCGAAGCTGATGCACAGAACATTCACCTAGGGACTAGCCCTGGGCCCCAAGCATCCATCTTTCTCTGGAGGGTACGTACCCCACCCAGGGATTCAAGCAGGGACTTTGCCTTGTACAACTTACGCAGGAAACTGGGAGGAGATGGAGGGCCACCCTACCTGCGCTCACACTACGTGGCCCGGAGAAGTTATCACGCAGCCGAATTCAACACCCTTCCACTACCCGTGTGTAGCCAAAAGAAGCGCTGGGCAGTGGGTGTTCTCAGCCCAAGAGCAGTCCTTGTTCTGGGCCGCACCTGCTCTGTGGTTCAAAGGTTCTCTGAGTCTGCTCCTTTGGAGGCATTTCAGAGCTGACGCTGTCCCTGGGCTGCCGAAGCAAAGAGGCATAGCCGCCGCTCACGCTGAAGGCATGGGCTTGTTTCCCATTCAGAGAGTGTATGTTGCCCCTCCCGGGCTGGCGGCGTGTAAGGTGACAGCATTTGCGCTGCCCCTGGAAAATGCAAGCGGCTGTACCCGATTTGGGCTGCCTGGTGAAACAACTTGCAGTCACCAGCACCCTGAAAGTGTGAGTCCTAGCTAGGTAAAACCGGCCTACGGAGGCTAGAGGGGAGCAAACATGTTAAACTTGTGGCGAAAGTCTTTGACCAATGACCAATATGCTTGTGCTTGGGCGAGGGTTAGGCAGGAACTTTCCAACACAGGGTTTCTACCTCGCCCAAAGCCGTCCCTTTGGGCTGAAGCAGGCGGCGGGTCTGCATCACAGTCTGGGAAGGAGGGCCTCAGGTGCGTCTGCCAACTGACTGCCCTCCATCATAGCCAGCTGAGGAAATATGGCAAGGCTGATGGAACCCACTTACAACGAAATGTTTCTCTTCAGAAGAGGAGATTTTGCTACCCAACGTCAGCAGCTCCTCGGAGTGCTCTTCTGCTGTAGACTAGGGCAAGCTCCCACGGTCCTAAGATTATGAACGGCTCTTTTCCAGTGGGCTCATCCGAGAGAGAGCCAGAAGGGCTGACCTCAACCAATAGGGCGGATACACCGTGAGTGCTTCGGGCAGGGCAGGGCAGTCCTGAGCCCATGTGCCACCTAAGGAATGAAAGCAAAGTTCCCTAGCCACAGGAAAGCAGACCGAGGCCTGCTGTTGTCTCTAAGCACTTGACGTGAGCCTGAGGGTGAGGCCTACACTACATTGTGGAAAAGCTCGGGGTCACGGCTGTCTTTCTCCCCCTCTCGGTCCCATACCCTGGGCTCAGCCATGGGGGAATGCTGAGTGGGAGAGACTGCCTCTCTGCCGGACTCAGAAGGCTTCTTCCCTTCAGGGCCATTCCGTTTGTGTCTTACTTCGTGGAGGAGGCATGAGGGCGCCCAGAGATATTCTGACACGAAATGCCTAACGACACAGGATCTGGAGGAGCCGGTTTGTCAGTGGAAGGAGCCAAAAAGCCTGCATTCCTAAGGTCTCTGAGTACTGCCAGACACTCTGCCGTCCTAGGCCTAAGAACTGGAAATTGTGACGGCAAGGCAACACTTGGAATCCTAGGATGCAGTGGAAGTGCGACTCTCCAACTGGATGGAAGAAGCTTCCAAGCATAGTGTTCTTTCATGTACCCAAGAGAACCCAAGTGTCTGAGGCTGGTAGCCTTGTTGCTGGAGAGAACTGGCATGCCCGTGGGCCTGTCGGCTACTTTCCTGTGTCTGACCCTCTAAGGCAACTCTTCCAAAAAGCCTTTGGGACCCGCTTAGAGAGAACAGCTGCGAAGCTGATGCACAGAACATTCACCTAGGGACTAGCCCTGGGCCCCAAGCATCCATCTTTCTCTGGAGGGTACGTACCCCACCCAGGGATTCAAGCAGGGACTTTGCCTTGTACAACTTACGCAGGAAACTGGGAGGAGATGGAGGGCCACCCTACCTGCGCTCACACTACGTGGCCCGGAGAAGTTATCACGCAGCCGAATTCAACACCCTTCCACTACCCGTGTGTAGCCAAAAGAAGCGCTGGGCAGTGGGTGTTCTCAGCCCAAGAGCAGTCCTTGTTCTGGGCCGCACCTGCTCTGTGGTTCAAAGGTTCTCTGAGTCTGCTCCTTTGGAGGCATTTCAGAGCTGACGCTGTCCCTGGGCTGCCGAAGCAAAGAGGCATAGCCGCCGCTCACGCTGAAGGCATGGGCTTGTTTCCCATTCAGAGAGTGTATGTTGCCCCTCCCGGGCTGGCGGCGTGTAAGGTGACAGCATTTGCGCTGCCCCTGGAAAATGCAAGCGGCTGTACCCGATTTGGGCTGCCTGGTGAAACAACTTGCAGTCACCAGCACCCTGAAAGTGTGAGTCCTAGCTAGGTAAAACCGGCCTACGGAGGCTAGAGGGGAGCAAACATGTTAAACTTGTGGCGAAAGTCTTTGACCAATGACCAATATGCTTGTGCTTGGGCGAGGGTTAGGCAGGAACTTTCCAACACAGGGTTTCTACCTCGCCCAAAGCCGTCCCTTTGGGCTGAAGCAGGCGGCGGGTCTGCATCACAGTCTGGGAAGGAGGGCCTCAGGTGCGTCTGCCAACTGACTGCCCTCCATCATAGCCAGCTGAGGAAATATGGCAAGGCTGATGGAACCCACTTACAACGAAATGTTTCTCTTCAGAAGAGGAGATTTTGCTACCCAACGTCAGCAGCTCCTCGGAGTGCTCTTCTGCTGTAGACTAGGGCAAGCTCCCACGGTCCTAAGATTATGAACGGCTCTTTTCCAGTGGGCTCATCCGAGAGAGAGCCAGAAGGGCTGACCTCAACCAATAGGGCGGATACACCGTGAGTGCTTCGGGCAGGGCAGGGCAGTCCTGAGCCCATGTGCCACCTAAGGAATGAAAGCAAAGTTCCCTAGCCACAGGAAAGCAGACCGAGGCCTGCTGTTGTCTCTAAGCACTTGACGTGAGCCTGAGGGTGAGGCCTACACTACATTGTGGAAAAGCTCGGGGTCACGGCTGTCTTTCTCCCCCTCTCGGTCCCATACCCTGGGCTCAGCCATGGGGGAATGCTGAGTGGGAGAGACTGCCTCTCTGCCGGACTCAGAAGGCTTCTTCCCTTCAGGGCCATTCCGTTTGTGTCTTACTTCGTGGAGGAGGCATGAGGGCGCCCAGAGATATTCTGACACGAAATGCCTAACGACACAGGATCTGGAGGAGCCGGTTTGTCAGTGGAAGGAGCCAAAAAGCCTGCATTCCTAAGGTCTCTGAGTACTGCCAGACACTCTGCCGTCCTAGGCCTAAGAACTGGAAATTGTGACGGCAAGGCAACACTTGGAATCCTAGGATGCAGTGGAAGTGCGACTCTCCAACTGGATGGAAGAAGCTTCCAAGCATAGTGTTCTTTCATGTACCCAAGAGAACCCAAGTGTCTGAGGCTGGTAGCCTTGTTGCTGGAGAGAACTGGCATGCCCGTGGGCCTGTCGGCTACTTTCCTGTGTCTGACCCTCTAAGGCAACTCTTCCAAAAAGCCTTTGGGACCCGCTTAGAGAGAACAGCTGCGAAGCTGATGCACAGAACATTCACCTAGGGACTAGCCCTGGGCCCCAAGCATCCATCTTTCTCTGGAGGGTACGTACCCCACCCAGGGATTCAAGCAGGGACTTTGCCTTGTACAACTTACGCAGGAAACTGGGAGGAGATGGAGGGCCACCCTACCTGCGCTCACACTACGTGGCCCGGAGAAGTTATCACGCAGCCGAATTCAACACCCTTCCACTACCCGTGTGTAGCCAAAAGAAGCGCTGGGCAGTGGGTGTTCTCAGCCCAAGAGCAGTCCTTGTTCTGGGCCGCACCTGCTCTGTGGTTCAAAGGTTCTCTGAGTCTGCTCCTTTGGAGGCATTTCAGAGCTGACGCTGTCCCTGGGCTGCCGAAGCAAAGAGGCATAGCCGCCGCTCACGCTGAAGGCATGGGCTTGTTTCCCATTCAGAGAGTGTATGTTGCCCCTCCCGGGCTGGCGGCGTGTAAGGTGACAGCATTTGCGCTGCCCCTGGAAAATGCAAGCGGCTGTACCCGATTTGGGCTGCCTGGTGAAACAACTTGCAGTCACCAGCACCCTGAAAGTGTGAGTCCTAGCTAGGTAAAACCGGCCTACGGAGGCTAGAGGGGAGCAAACATGTTAAACTTGTGGCGAAAGTCTTTGACCAATGACCAATATGCTTGTGCTTGGGCGAGGGTTAGGCAGGAACTTTCCAACACAGGGTTTCTACCTCGCCCAAAGCCGTCCCTTTGGGCTGAAGCAGGCGGCGGGTCTGCATCACAGTCTGGGAAGGAGGGCCTCAGGTGCGTCTGCCAACTGACTGCCCTCCATCATAGCCAGCTGAGGAAATATGGCAAGGCTGATGGAACCCACTTACAACGAAATGTTTCTCTTCAGAAGAGGAGATTTTGCTACCCAACGTCAGCAGCTCCTCGGAGTGCTCTTCTGCTGTAGACTAGGGCAAGCTCCCACGGTCCTAAGATTATGAACGGCTCTTTTCCAGTGGGCTCATCCGAGAGAGAGCCAGAAGGGCTGACCTCAACCAATAGGGCGGATACACCGTGAGTGCTTCGGGCAGGGCAGGGCAGTCCTGAGCCCATGTGCCACCTAAGGAATGAAAGCAAAGTTCCCTAGCCACAGGAAAGCAGACCGAGGCCTGCTGTTGTCTCTAAGCACTTGACGTGAGCCTGAGGGTGAGGCCTACACTACATTGTGGAAAAGCTCGGGGTCACGGCTGTCTTTCTCCCCCTCTCGGTCCCATACCCTGGGCTCAGCCATGGGGGAATGCTGAGTGGGAGAGACTGCCTCTCTGCCGGACTCAGAAGGCTTCTTCCCTTCAGGGCCATTCCGTTTGTGTCTTACTTCGTGGAGGAGGCATGAGGGCGCCCAGAGATATTCTGACACGAAATGCCTAACGACACAGGATCTGGAGGAGCCGGTTTGTCAGTGGAAGGAGCCAAAAAGCCTGCATTCCTAAGGTCTCTGAGTACTGCCAGACACTCTGCCGTCCTAGGCCTAAGAACTGGAAATTGTGACGGCAAGGCAACACTTGGAATCCTAGGATGCAGTGGAAGTGCGACTCTCCAACTGGATGGAAGAAGCTTCCAAGCATAGTGTTCTTTCATGTACCCAAGAGAACCCAAGTGTCTGAGGCTGGTAGCGTTGTTGCTGGAGAGAACTGGCATGCCCGTGGGCCTGTCGGCTACTTTCCTGTGTCTGACCCTCTAAGGCAACTCTTCCAAAAAGCCTTTGGGACCCGCTTAGAGAGAACAGCTGCGAAGCTGATGCACAGAACATTCACCTAGGGACTAGCCCTGGGCCCCAAGCATCCATCTTTCTCTGGAGGGTACGTACCCCACCCAGGGATTCAAGCAGGGACTTTGCCTTGTACAACTTACGCAGGAAACTGGGAGGAGATGGAGGGCCACCCTACCTGCGCTCACACTACGTGGCCCGGAGAAGTTATCACGCAGCCGAATTCAACACCCTTCCACTACCCGTGTGTAGCCAAAAGAAGCGCTGGGCAGTGGGTGTTCTCAGCCCAAGAGCAGTCCTTGTTCTGGGCCGCACCTGCTCTGTGGTTCAAAGGTTCTCTGAGTCTGCTCCTTTGGAGGCATTTCAGAGCTGACGCTGTCCCTGGGCTGCCGAAGCAAAGAGGCATAGCCGCCGCTCACGCTGAAGGCATGGGCTTGTTTCCCATTCAGAGAGTGTATGTTGCCCCTCCCGGGCTGGCGGCGTGTAAGGTGACAGCATTTGCGCTGCCCCTGGAAAATGCAAGCGGCTGTACCCGATTTGGGCTGCCTGGTGAAACAACTTGCAGTCACCAGCACCCTGAAAGTGTGAGTCCTAGCTAGGTAAAACCGGCCTACGGAGGCTAGAGGGGAGCAAACATGTTAAACTTGTGGCGAAAGTCTTTGACCAATGACCAATATGCTTGTGCTTGGGCGAGGGTTAGGCAGGAACTTTCCAACACAGGGTTTCTACCTCGCCCAAAGCCGTCCCTTTGGGCTGAAGCAGGCGGCGGGTCTGCATCACAGTCTGGGAAGGAGGGCCTCAGGTGCGTCTGCCAACTGACTGCCCTCCATCATAGCCAGCTGAGGAAATATGGCAAGGCTGATGGAACCCACTTACAACGAAATGTTTCTCTTCAGAAGAGGAGATTTTGCTACCCAACGTCAGCAGCTCCTCGGAGTGCTCTTCTGCTGTAGACTAGGGCAAGCTCCCACGGTCCTAAGATTATGAACGGCTCTTTTCCAGTGGGCTCATCCGAGAGAGAGCCAGAAGGGCTGACCTCAACCAATAGGGCGGATACACCGTGAGTGCTTCGGGCAGGGCAGGGCAGTCCTGAGCCCATGTGCCACCTAAGGAATGAAAGCAAAGTTCCCTAGCCACAGGAAAGCAGACCGAGGCCTGCTGTTGTCTCTAAGCACTTGACGTGAGCCTGAGGGTGAGGCCTACACTACATTGTGGAAAAGCTCGGGGTCACGGCTGTCTTTCTCCCCCTCTCGGTCCCATACCCTGGGCTCAGCCATGGGGGAATGCTGAGTGGGAGAGACTGCCTCTCTGCCGGACTCAGAAGGCTTCTTCCCTTCAGGGCCATTCCGTTTGTGTCTTACTTCGTGGAGGAGGCATGAGGGCGCCCAGAGATATTCTGACACGAAATGCCTAACGACACAGGATCTGGAGGAGCCGGTTTGTCAGTGGAAGGAGCCAAAAAGCCTGCATTCCTAAGGTCTCTGAGTACTGCCAGACACTCTGCCGTCCTAGGCCTAAGAACTGGAAATTGTGACGGCAAGGCAACACTTGGAATCCTAGGATGCAGTGGAAGTGCGACTCTCCAACTGGATGGAAGAAGCTTCCAAGCATAGTGTTCTTTCATGTACCCAAGAGAACCCAAGTGTCTGAGGCTGGTAGCGTTGTTGCTGGAGAGAACTGGCATGCCCGTGGGCCTGTCGGCTACTTTCCTGTGTCTGACCCTCTAAGGCAACTCTTCCAAAAAGCCTTTGGGACCCGCTTAGAGAGAACAGCTGCGAAGCTGATGCACAGAACATTCACCTAGGGACTAGCCCTGGGCCCCAAGCATCCATCTTTCTCTGGAGGGTACGTACCCCACCCAGGGATTCAAGCAGGGACTTTGCCTTGTACAACTTACGCAGGAAACTGGGAGGAGATGGAGGGCCACCCTACCTGCGCTCACACTACGTGGCCCGGAGAAGTTATCACGCAGCCGAATTCAACACCCTTCCACTACCCGTGTGTAGCCAAAAGAAGCGCTGGGCAGTGGGTGTTCTCAGCCCAAGAGCAGTCCTTGTTCTGGGCCGCACCTGCTCTGTGGTTCAAAGGTTCTCTGAGTCTGCTCCTTTGGAGGCATTTCAGAGCTGACGCTGTCCCTGGGCTGCCGAAGCAAAGAGGCATAGCCGCCGCTCACGCTGAAGGCATGGGCTTGTTTCCCATTCAGAGAGTGTATGTTGCCCCTCCCGGGCTGGCGGCGTGTAAGGTGACAGCATTTGCGCTGCCCCTGGAAAATGCAAGCGGCTGTACCCGATTTGGGCTGCCTGGTGAAACAACTTGCAGTCACCAGCACCCTGAAAGTGTGAGTCCTAGCTAGGTAAAACCGGCCTACGGAGGCTAGAGGGGAGCAAACATGTTAAACTTGTGGCGAAAGTCTTTGACCAATGACCAATATGCTTGTGCTTGGGCGAGGGTTAGGCAGGAACTTTCCAACACAGGGTTTCTACCTCGCCCAAAGCCGTCCCTTTGGGCTGAAGCAGGCGGCGGGTCTGCATCACAGTCTGGGAAGGAGGGCCTCAGGTGCGTCTGCCAACTGACTGCCCTCCATCATAGCCAGCTGAGGAAATATGGCAAGGCTGATGGAACCCACTTACAACGAAATGTTTCTCTTCAGAAGAGGAGATTTTGCTACCCAACGTCAGCAGCTCCTCGGAGTGCTCTTCTGCTGTAGACTAGGGCAAGCTCCCACGGTCCTAAGATTATGAACGGCTCTTTTCCAGTGGGCTCATCCGAGAGAGAGCCAGAAGGGCTGACCTCAACCAATAGGGCGGATACACCGTGAGTGCTTCGGGCAGGGCAGGGCAGTCCTGAGCCCATGTGCCACCTAAGGAATGAAAGCAAAGTTCCCTAGCCACAGGAAAGCAGACCGAGGCCTGCTGTTGTCTCTAAGCACTTGACGTGAGCCTGAGGGTGAGGCCTACACTACATTGTGGAAAAGCTCGGGGTCACGGCTGTCTTTCTCCCCCTCTCGGTCCCATACCCTGGGCTCAGCCATGGGGGAATGCTGAGTGGGAGAGACTGCCTCTCTGCCGGACTCAGAAGGCTTCTTCCCTTCAGGGCCATTCCGTTTGTGTCTTACTTCGTGGAGGAGGCATGAGGGCGCCCAGAGATATTCTGACACGAAATGCCTAACGACACAGGATCTGGAGGAGCCGGTTTGTCAGTGGAAGGAGCCAAAAAGCCTGCATTCCTAAGGTCTCTGAGTACTGCCAGACACTCTGCCGTCCTAGGCCTAAGAACTGGAAATTGTGACGGCAAGGCAACACTTGGAATCCTAGGATGCAGTGGAAGTGCGACTCTCCAACTGGATGGAAGAAGCTTCCAAGCATAGTGTTCTTTCATGTACCCAAGAGAACCCAAGTGTCTGAGGCTGGTAGCGTTGTTGCTGGAGAGAACTGGCATGCCCGTGGGCCTGTCGGCTACTTTCCTGTGTCTGACCCTCTAAGGCAACTCTTCCAAAAAGCCTTTGGGACCCGCTTAGAGAGAACAGCTGCGAAGCTGATGCACAGAACATTCACCTAGGGACTAGCCCTGGGCCCCAAGCATCCATCTTTCTCTGGAGGGTACGTACCCCACCCAGGGATTCAAGCAGGGACTTTGCCTTGTACAACTTACGCAGGAAACTGGGAGGAGATGGAGGGCCACCCTACCTGCGCTCACACTACGTGGCCCGGAGAAGTTATCACGCAGCCGAATTCAACACCCTTCCACTACCCGTGTGTAGCCAAAAGAAGCGCTGGGCAGTGGGTGTTCTCAGCCCAAGAGCAGTCCTTGTTCTGGGCCGCACCTGCTCTGTGGTTCAAAGGTTCTCTGAGTCTGCTCCTTTGGAGGCATTTCAGAGCTGACGCTGTCCCTGGGCTGCCGAAGCAAAGAGGCATAGCCGCCGCTCACGCTGAAGGCATGGGCTTGTTTCCCATTCAGAGAGTGTATGTTGCCCCTCCCGGGCTGGCGGCGTGTAAGGTGACAGCATTTGCGCTGCCCCTGGAAAATGCAAGCGGCTGTACCCGATTTGGGCTGCCTGGTGAAACAACTTGCAGTCACCAGCACCCTGAAAGTGTGAGTCCTAGCTAGGTAAAACCGGCCTACGGAGGCTAGAGGGGAGCAAACATGTTAAACTTGTGGCGAAAGTCTTTGACCAATGACCAATATGCTTGTGCTTGGGCGAGGGTTAGGCAGGAACTTTCCAACACAGGGTTTCTACCTCGCCCAAAGCCGTCCCTTTGGGCTGAAGCAGGCGGCGGGTCTGCATCACAGTCTGGGAAGGAGGGCCTCAGGTGCGTCTGCCAACTGACTGCCCTCCATCATAGCCAGCTGAGGAAATATGGCAAGGCTGATGGAACCCACTTACAACGAAATGTTTCTCTTCAGAAGAGGAGATTTTGCTACCCAACGTCAGCAGCTCCTCGGAGTGCTCTTCTGCTGTAGACTAGGGCAAGCTCCCACGGTCCTAAGATTATGAACGGCTCTTTTCCAGTGGGCTCATCCGAGAGAGAGCCAGAAGGGCTGACCTCAACCAATAGGGCGGATACACCGTGAGTGCTTCGGGCAGGGCAGGGCAGTCCTGAGCCCATGTGCCACCTAAGGAATGAAAGCAAAGTTCCCTAGCCACAGGAAAGCAGACCGAGGCCTGCTGTTGTCTCTAAGCACTTGACGTGAGCCTGAGGGTGAGGCCTACACTACATTGTGGAAAAGCTCGGGGTCACGGCTGTCTTTCTCCCCCTCTCGGTCCCATACCCTGGGCTCAGCCATGGGGGAATGCTGAGTGGGAGAGACTGCCTCTCTGCCGGACTCAGAAGGCTTCTTCCCTTCAGGGCCATTCCGTTTGTGTCTTACTTCGTGGAGGAGGCATGAGGGCGCCCAGAGATATTCTGACACGAAATGCCTAACGACACAGGATCTGGAGGAGCCGGTTTGTCAGTGGAAGGAGCCAAAAAGCCTGCATTCCTAAGGTCTCTGAGTACTGCCAGACACTCTGCCGTCCTAGGCCTAAGAACTGGAAATTGTGACGGCAAGGCAACACTTGGAATCCTAGGATGCAGTGGAAGTGCGACTCTCCAACTGGATGGAAGAAGCTTCCAAGCATAGTGTTCTTTCATGTACCCAAGAGAACCCAAGTGTCTGAGGCTGGTAGCGTTGTTGCTGGAGAGAACTGGCATGCCCGTGGGCCTGTCGGCTACTTTCCTGTGTCTGACCCTCTAAGGCAACTCTTCCAAAAAGCCTTTGGGACCCGCTTAGAGAGAACAGCTGCGAAGCTGATGCACAGAACATTCACCTAGGGACTAGCCCTGGGCCCCAAGCATCCATCTTTCTCTGGAGGGTACGTACCCCACCCAGGGATTCAAGCAGGGACTTTGCCTTGTACAACTTACGCAGGAAACTGGGAGGAGATGGAGGGCCACCCTACCTGCGCTCACACTACGTGGCCCGGAGAAGTTATCACGCAGCCGAATTCAACACCCTTCCACTACCCGTGTGTAGCCAAAAGAAGCGCTGGGCAGTGGGTGTTCTCAGCCCAAGAGCAGTCCTTGTTCTGGGCCGCACCTGCTCTGTGGTTCAAAGGTTCTCTGAGTCTGCTCCTTTGGAGGCATTTCAGAGCTGACGCTGTCCCTGGGCTGCCGAAGCAAAGAGGCATAGCCGCCGCTCACGCTGAAGGCATGGGCTTGTTTCCCATTCAGAGAGTGTATGTTGCCCCTCCCGGGCTGGCGGCGTGTAAGGTGACAGCATTTGCGCTGCCCCTGGAAAATGCAAGCGGCTGTACCCGATTTGGGCTGCCTGGTGAAACAACTTGCAGTCACCAGCACCCTGAAAGTGTGAGTCCTAGCTAGGTAAAACCGGCCTACGGAGGCTAGAGGGGAGCAAACATGTTAAACTTGTGGCGAAAGTCTTTGACCAATGACCAATATGCTTGTGCTTGGGCGAGGGTTAGGCAGGAACTTTCCAACACAGGGTTTCTACCTCGCCCAAAGCCGTCCCTTTGGGCTGAAGCAGGCGGCGGGTCTGCATCACAGTCTGGGAAGGAGGGCCTCAGGTGCGTCTGCCAACTGACTGCCCTCCATCATAGCCAGCTGAGGAAATATGGCAAGGCTGATGGAACCCACTTACAACGAAATGTTTCTCTTCAGAAGAGGAGATTTTGCTACCCAACGTCAGCAGCTCCTCGGAGTGCTCTTCTGCTGTAGACTAGGGCAAGCTCCCACGGTCCTAAGATTATGAACGGCTCTTTTCCAGTGGGCTCATCCGAGAGAGAGCCAGAAGGGCTGACCTCAACCAATAGGGCGGATACACCGTGAGTGCTTCGGGCAGGGCAGGGCAGTCCTGAGCCCATGTGCCACCTAAGGAATGAAAGCAAAGTTCCCTAGCCACAGGAAAGCAGACCGAGGCCTGCTGTTGTCTCTAAGCACTTGACGTGAGCCTGAGGGTGAGGCCTACACTACATTGTGGAAAAGCTCGGGGTCACGGCTGTCTTTCTCCCCCTCTCGGTCCCATACCCTGGGCTCAGCCATGGGGGAATGCTGAGTGGGAGAGACTGCCTCTCTGCCGGACTCAGAAGGCTTCTTCCCTTCAGGGCCATTCCGTTTGTGTCTTACTTCGTGGAGGAGGCATGAGGGCGCCCAGAGATATTCTGACACGAAATGCCTAACGACACAGGATCTGGAGGAGCCGGTTTGTCAGTGGAAGGAGCCAAAAAGCCTGCATTCCTAAGGTCTCTGAGTACTGCCAGACACTCTGCCGTCCTAGGCCTAAGAACTGGAAATTGTGACGGCAAGGCAACACTTGGAATCCTAGGATGCAGTGGAAGTGCGACTCTCCAACTGGATGGAAGAAGCTTCCAAGCATAGTGTTCTTTCATGTACCCAAGAGAACCCAAGTGTCTGAGGCTGGTAGCGTTGTTGCTGGAGAGAACTGGCATGCCCGTGGGCCTGTCGGCTACTTTCCTGTGTCTGACCCTCTAAGGCAACTCTTCCAAAAAGCCTTTGGGACCCGCTTAGAGAGAACAGCTGCGAAGCTGATGCACAGAACATTCACCTAGGGACTAGCCCTGGGCCCCAAGCATCCATCTTTCTCTGGAGGGTACGTACCCCACCCAGGGATTCAAGCAGGGACTTTGCCTTGTACAACTTACGCAGGAAACTGGGAGGAGATGGAGGGCCACCCTACCTGCGCTCACACTACGTGGCCCGGAGAAGTTATCACGCAGCCGAATTCAACACCCTTCCACTACCCGTGTGTAGCCAAAAGAAGCGCTGGGCAGTGGGTGTTCTCAGCCCAAGAGCAGTCCTTGTTCTGGGCCGCACCTGCTCTGTGGTTCAAAGGTTCTCTGAGTCTGCTCCTTTGGAGGCATTTCAGAGCTGACGCTGTCCCTGGGCTGCCGAAGCAAAGAGGCATAGCCGCCGCTCACGCTGAAGGCATGGGCTTGTTTCCCATTCAGAGAGTGTATGTTGCCCCTCCCGGGCTGGCGGCGTGTAAGGTGACAGCATTTGCGCTGCCCCTGGAAAATGCAAGCGGCTGTACCCGATTTGGGCTGCCTGGTGAAACAACTTGCAGTCACCAGCACCCTGAAAGTGTGAGTCCTAGCTAGGTAAAACCGGCCTACGGAGGCTAGAGGGGAGCAAACATGTTAAACTTGTGGCGAAAGTCTTTGACCAATGACCAATATGCTTGTGCTTGGGCGAGGGTTAGGCAGGAACTTTCCAACACAGGGTTTCTACCTCGCCCAAAGCCGTCCCTTTGGGCTGAAGCAGGCGGCGGGTCTGCATCACAGTCTGGGAAGGAGGGCCTCAGGTGCGTCTGCCAACTGACTGCCCTCCATCATAGCCAGCTGAGGAAATATGGCAAGGCTGATGGAACCCACTTACAACGAAATGTTTCTCTTCAGAAGAGGAGATTTTGCTACCCAACGTCAGCAGCTCCTCGGAGTGCTCTTCTGCTGTAGACTAGGGCAAGCTCCCACGGTCCTAAGATTATGAACGGCTCTTTTCCAGTGGGCTCATCCGAGAGAGAGCCAGAAGGGCTGACCTCAACCAATAGGGCGGATACACCGTGAGTGCTTCGGGCAGGGCAGGGCAGTCCTGAGCCCATGTGCCACCTAAGGAATGAAAGCAAAGTTCCCTAGCCACAGGAAAGCAGACCGAGGCCTGCTGTTGTCTCTAAGCACTTGACGTGAGCCTGAGGGTGAGGCCTACACTACATTGTGGAAAAGCTCGGGGTCACGGCTGTCTTTCTCCCCCTCTCGGTCCCATACCCTGGGCTCAGCCATGGGGGAATGCTGAGTGGGAGAGACTGCCTCTCTGCCGGACTCAGAAGGCTTCTTCCCTTCAGGGCCATTCCGTTTGTGTCTTACTTCGTGGAGGAGGCATGAGGGCGCCCAGAGATATTCTGACACGAAATGCCTAACGACACAGGATCTGGAGGAGCCGGTTTGTCAGTGGAAGGAGCCAAAAAGCCTGCATTCCTAAGGTCTCTGAGTACTGCCAGACACTCTGCCGTCCTAGGCCTAAGAACTGGAAATTGTGACGGCAAGGCAACACTTGGAATCCTAGGATGCAGTGGAAGTGCGACTCTCCAACTGGATGGAAGAAGCTTCCAAGCATAGTGTTCTTTCATGTACCCAAGAGAACCCAAGTGTCTGAGGCTGGTAGCGTTGTTGCTGGAGAGAACTGGCATGCCCGTGGGCCTGTCGGCTACTTTCCTGTGTCTGACCCTCTAAGGCAACTCTTCCAAAAAGCCTTTGGGACCCGCTTAGAGAGAACAGCTGCGAAGCTGATGCACAGAACATTCACCTAGGGACTAGCCCTGGGCCCCAAGCATCCATCTTTCTCTGGAGGGTACGTACCCCACCCAGGGATTCAAGCAGGGACTTTGCCTTGTACAACTTACGCAGGAAACTGGGAGGAGATGGAGGGCCACCCTACCTGCGCTCACACTACGTGGCCCGGAGAAGTTATCACGCAGCCGAATTCAACACCCTTCCACTACCCGTGTGTAGCCAAAAGAAGCGCTGGGCAGTGGGTGTTCTCAGCCCAAGAGCAGTCCTTGTTCTGGGCCGCACCTGCTCTGTGGTTCAAAGGTTCTCTGAGTCTGCTCCTTTGGAGGCATTTCAGAGCTGACGCTGTCCCTGGGCTGCCGAAGCAAAGAGGCATAGCCGCCGCTCACGCTGAAGGCATGGGCTTGTTTCCCATTCAGAGAGTGTATGTTGCCCCTCCCGGGCTGGCGGCGTGTAAGGTGACAGCATTTGCGCTGCCCCTGGAAAATGCAAGCGGCTGTACCCGATTTGGGCTGCCTGGTGAAACAACTTGCAGTCACCAGCACCCTGAAAGTGTGAGTCCTAGCTAGGTAAAACCGGCCTACGGAGGCTAGAGGGGAGCAAACATGTTAAACTTGTGGCGAAAGTCTTTGACCAATGACCAATATGCTTGTGCTTGGGCGAGGGTTAGGCAGGAACTTTCCAACACAGGGTTTCTACCTCGCCCAAAGCCGTCCCTTTGGGCTGAAGCAGGCGGCGGGTCTGCATCACAGTCTGGGAAGGAGGGCCTCAGGTGCGTCTGCCAACTGACTGCCCTCCATCATAGCCAGCTGAGGAAATATGGCAAGGCTGATGGAACCCACTTACAACGAAATGTTTCTCTTCAGAAGAGGAGATTTTGCTACCCAACGTCAGCAGCTCCTCGGAGTGCTCTTCTGCTGTAGACTAGGGCAAGCTCCCACGGTCCTAAGATTATGAACGGCTCTTTTCCAGTGGGCTCATCCGAGAGAGAGCCAGAAGGGCTGACCTCAACCAATAGGGCGGATACACCGTGAGTGCTTCGGGCAGGGCAGGGCAGTCCTGAGCCCATGTGCCACCTAAGGAATGAAAGCAAAGTTCCCTAGCCACAGGAAAGCAGACCGAGGCCTGCTGTTGTCTCTAAGCACTTGACGTGAGCCTGAGGGTGAGGCCTACACTACATTGTGGAAAAGCTCGGGGTCACGGCTGTCTTTCACCCCCTCTCGGTCCCATACCCTGGGCTCAGCCATGGGGGAATGCTGAGTGGGAGAGACTGCCTCTCTGCCGGACTCAGAAGGCTTCTTCCCTTCAGGGCCATTCCGTTTGTGTCTTACTTCGTGGAGGAGGCATGAGGGCGCCCAGAGATATTCTGACACGAAATGCCTAACGACACAGGATCTGGAGGAGCCGGTTTGTCAGTGGAAGGAGCCAAAAAGCCTGCATTCCTAAGGTCTCTGAGTACTGCCAGACACTCTGCCGTCCTAGGCCTAAGAACTGGAAATTGTGACGGCAAGGCAACACTTGGAATCCTAGGATGCAGTGGAAGTGCGACTCTCCAACTGGATGGAAGAAGCTTCCAAGCATAGTGTTCTTTCATGTACCCAAGAGAACCCAAGTGTCTGAGGCTGGTAGCGTTGTTGCTGGAGAGAACTGGCATGCCCGTGGGCCTGTCGGCTACTTTCCTGTGTCTGACCCTCTAAGGCAACTCTTCCAAAAAGCCTTTGGGACCCGCTTAGAGAGAACAGCTGCGAAGCTGATGCACAGAACATTCACCTAGGGACTAGCCCTGGGCCCCAAGCATCCATCTTTCTCTGGAGGGTACGTACCCCACCCAGGGATTCAAGCAGGGACTTTGCCTTGTACAACTTACGCAGGAAACTGGGAGGAGATGGAGGGCCACCCTACCTGCGCTCACACTACGTGGCCCGGAGAAGTTATCACGCAGCCGAATTCAACACCCTTCCACTACCCGTGTGTAGCCAAAAGAAGCGCTGGGCAGTGGGTGTTCTCAGCCCAAGAGCAGTCCTTGTTCTGGGCCGCACCTGCTCTGTGGTTCAAAGGTTCTCTGAGTCTGCTCCTTTGGAGGCATTTCAGAGCTGACGCTGTCCCTGGGCTGCCGAAGCAAAGAGGCATAGCCGCCGCTCACGCTGAAGGCATGGGCTTGTTTCCCATTCAGAGAGTGTATGTTGCCCCTCCCGGGCTGGCGGCGTGTAAGGTGACAGCATTTGCGCTGCCCCTGGAAAATGCAAGCGGCTGTACCCGATTTGGGCTGCCTGGTGAAACAACTTGCAGTCACCAGCACCCTGAAAGTGTGAGTCCTAGCTAGGTAAAACCGGCCTACGGAGGCTAGAGGGGAGCAAACATGTTAAACTTGTGGCGAAAGTCTTTGACCAATGACCAATATGCTTGTGCTTGGGCGAGGGTTAGGCAGGAACTTTCCAACACAGGGTTTCTACCTCGCCCAAAGCCGTCCCTTTGGGCTGAAGCAGGCGGCGGGTCTGCATCACAGTCTGGGAAGGAGGGCCTCAGGTGCGTCTGCCAACTGACTGCCCTCCATCATAGCCAGCTGAGGAAATATGGCAAGGCTGATGGAACCCACTTACAACGAAATGTTTCTCTTCAGAAGAGGAGATTTTGCTACCCAACGTCAGCAGCTCCTCGGAGTGCTCTTCTGCTGTAGACTAGGGCAAGCTCCCACGGTCCTAAGATTATGAACGGCTCTTTTCCAGTGGGCTCATCCGAGAGAGAGCCAGAAGGGCTGACCTCAACCAATAGGGCGGATACACCGTGAGTGCTTCGGGCAGGGCAGGGCAGTCCTGAGCCCATGTGCCACCTAAGGAATGAAAGCAAAGTTCCCTAGCCACAGGAAAGCAGACCGAGGCCTGCTGTTGTCTCTAAGCACTTGACGTGAGCCTGAGGGTGAGGCCTACACTACATTGTGGAAAAGCTCGGGGTCACGGCTGTCTTTCTCCCCCTCTCGGTCCCATACCCTGGGCTCAGCCATGGGGGAATGCTGAGTGGGAGAGACTGCCTCTCTGCCGGACTCAGAAGGCTTCTTCCCTTCAGGGCCATTCCGTTTGTGTCTTACTTCGTGGAGGAGGCATGAGGGCGCCCAGAGATATTCTGACACGAAATGCCTAACGACACAGGATCTGGAGGAGCCGGTTTGTCAGTGGAAGGAGCCAAAAAGCCTGCATTCCTAAGGTCTCTGAGTACTGCCAGACACTCTGCCGTCCTAGGCCTAAGAACTGGAAATTGTGACGGCAAGGCAACACTTGGAATCCTAGGATGCAGTGGAAGTGCGACTCTCCAACTGGATGGAAGAAGCTTCCAAGCATAGTGTTCTTTCATGTACCCAAGAGAACCCAAGTGTCTGAGGCTGGTAGCCTTGTTGCTGGAGAGAACTGGCATGCCCGTGGGCCTGTCGGCTACTTTCCTGTGTCTGACCCTCTAAGGCAACTCTTCCAAAAAGCCTTTGGGACCCGCTTAGAGAGAACAGCTGCGAAGCTGATGCACAGAACATTCACCTAGGGACTAGCCCTGGGCCCCAAGCATCCATCTTTCTCTGGAGGGTACGTACCCCACCCAGGGATTCAAGCAGGGACTTTGCCTTGTACAACTTACGCAGGAAACTGGGAGGAGATGGAGGGCCACCCTACCTGCGCTCACACTACGTGGCCCGGAGAAGTTATCACGCAGCCGAATTCAACACCCTTCCACTACCCGTGTGTAGCCAAAAGAAGCGCTGGGCAGTGGGTGTTCTCAGCCCAAGAGCAGTCCTTGTTCTGGGCCGCACCTGCTCTGTGGTTCAAAGGTTCTCTGAGTCTGCTCCTTTGGAGGCATTTCAGAGCTGACGCTGTCCCTGGGCTGCCGAAGCAAAGAGGCATAGCCGCCGCTCACGCTGAAGGCATGGGCTTGTTTCCCATTCAGAGAGTGTATGTTGCCCCTCCCGGGCTGGCGGCGTGTAAGGTGACAGCATTTGCGCTGCCCCTGGAAAATGCAAGCGGCTGTACCCGATTTGGGCTGCCTGGTGAAACAACTTGCAGTCACCAGCACCCTGAAAGTGTGAGTCCTAGCTAGGTAAAACCGGCCTACGGAGGCTAGAGGGGAGCAAACATGTTAAACTTGTGGCGAAAGTCTTTGACCAATGACCAATATGCTTGTGCTTGGGCGAGGGTTAGGCAGGAACTTTCCAACACAGGGTTTCTACCTCGCCCAAAGCCGTCCCTTTGGGCTGAAGCAGGCGGCGGGTCTGCATCACAGTCTGGGAAGGAGGGCCTCAGGTGCGTCTGCCAACTGACTGCCCTCCATCATAGCCAGCTGAGGAAATATGGCAAGGCTGATGGAACCCACTTACAACGAAATGTTTCTCTTCAGAAGAGGAGATTTTGCTACCCAACGTCAGCAGCTCCTCGGAGTGCTCTTCTGCTGTAGACTAGGGCAAGCTCCCACGGTCCTAAGATTATGAACGGCTCTTTTCCAGTGGGCTCATCCGAGAGAGAGCCAGAAGGGCTGACCTCAACCAATAGGGCGGATACACCGTGAGTGCTTCGGGCAGGGCAGGGCAGTCCTGAGCCCATGTGCCACCTAAGGAATGAAAGCAAAGTTCCCTAGCCACAGGAAAGCAGACCGAGGCCTGCTGTTGTCTCTAAGCACTTGACGTGAGCCTGAGGGTGAGGCCTACACTACATTGTGGAAAAGCTCGGGGTCACGGCTGTCTTTCTCCCCCTCTCGGTCCCATACCCTGGGCTCAGCCATGGGGGAATGCTGAGTGGGAGAGACTGCCTCTCTGCCGGACTCAGAAGGCTTCTTCCCTTCAGGGCCATTCCGTTTGTGTCTTACTTCGTGGAGGAGGCATGAGGGCGCCCAGAGATATTCTGACACGAAATGCCTAACGACACAGGATCTGGAGGAGCCGGTTTGTCAGTGGAAGGAGCCAAAAAGCCTGCATTCCTAAGGTCTCTGAGTACTGCCAGACACTCTGCCGTCCTAGGCCTAAGAACTGGAAATTGTGACGGCAAGGCAACACTTGGAATCCTAGGATGCAGTGGAAGTGCGACTCTCCAACTGGATGGAAGAAGCTTCCAAGCATAGTGTTCTTTCATGTACCCAAGAGAACCCAAGTGTCTGAGGCTGGTAGCGTTGTTGCTGGAGAGAACTGGCATGCCCGTGGGCCTGTCGGCTACTTTCCTGTGTCTGACCCTCTAAGGCAACTCTTCCAAAAAGCCTTTGGGACCCGCTTAGAGAGAACAGCTGCGAAGCTGATGCACAGAACATTCACCTAGGGACTAGCCCTGGGCCCCAAGCATCCATCTTTCTCTGGAGGGTACGTACCCCACCCAGGGATTCAAGCAGGGACTTTGCCTTGTACAACTTACGCAGGAAACTGGGAGGAGATGGAGGGCCACCCTACCTGCGCTCACACTACGTGGCCCGGAGAAGTTATCACGCAGCCGAATTCAACACCCTTCCACTACCCGTGTGTAGCCAAAAGAAGCGCTGGGCAGTGGGTGTTCTCAGCCCAAGAGCAGTCCTTGTTCTGGGCCGCACCTGCTCTGTGGTTCAAAGGTTCTCTGAGTCTGCTCCTTTGGAGGCATTTCAGAGCTGACGCTGTCCCTGGGCTGCCGAAGCAAAGAGGCATAGCCGCCGCTCACGCTGAAGGCATGGGCTTGTTTCCCATTCAGAGAGTGTATGTTGCCCCTCCCGGGCTGGCGGCGTGTAAGGTGACAGCATTTGCGCTGCCCCTGGAAAATGCAAGCGGCTGTACCCGATTTGGGCTGCCTGGTGAAACAACTTGCAGTCACCAGCACCCTGAAAGTGTGAGTCCTAGCTAGGTAAAACCGGCCTACGGAGGCTAGAGGGGAGCAAACATGTTAAACTTGTGGCGAAAGTCTTTGACCAATGACCAATATGCTTGTGCTTGGGCGAGGGTTAGGCAGGAACTTTCCAACACAGGGTTTCTACCTCGCCCAAAGCCGTCCCTTTGGGCTGAAGCAGGCGGCGGGTCTGCATCACAGTCTGGGAAGGAGGGCCTCAGGTGCGTCTGCCAACTGACTGCCCTCCATCATAGCCAGCTGAGGAAATATGGCAAGGCTGATGGAACCCACTTACAACGAAATGTTTCTCTTCAGAAGAGGAGATTTTGCTACCCAACGTCAGCAGCTCCTCGGAGTGCTCTTCTGCTGTAGACTAGGGCAAGCTCCCACGGTCCTAAGATTATGAACGGCTCTTTTCCAGTGGGCTCATCCGAGAGAGAGCCAGAAGGGCTGACCTCAACCAATAGGGCGGATACACCGTGAGTGCTTCGGGCAGGGCAGGGCAGTCCTGAGCCCATGTGCCACCTAAGGAATGAAAGCAAAGTTCCCTAGCCACAGGAAAGCAGACCGAGGCCTGCTGTTGTCTCTAAGCACTTGACGTGAGCCTGAGGGTGAGGCCTACACTACATTGTGGAAAAGCTCGGGGTCACGGCTGTCTTTCTCCCCCTCTCGGTCCCATACCCTGGGCTCAGCCATGGGGGAATGCTGAGTGGGAGAGACTGCCTCTCTGCCGGACTCAGAAGGCTTCTTCCCTTCAGGGCCATTCCGTTTGTGTCTTACTTCGTGGAGGAGGCATGAGGGCGCCCAGAGATATTCTGACACGAAATGCCTAACGACACAGGATCTGGAGGAGCCGGTTTGTCAGTGGAAGGAGCCAAAAAGCCTGCATTCCTAAGGTCTCTGAGTACTGCCAGACACTCTGCCGTCCTAGGCCTAAGAACTGGAAATTGTGACGGCAAGGCAACACTTGGAATCCTAGGATGCAGTGGAAGTGCGACTCTCCAACTGGATGGAAGAAGCTTCCAAGCATAGTGTTCTTTCATGTACCCAAGAGAACCCAAGTGTCTGAGGCTGGTAGCCTTGTTGCTGGAGAGAACTGGCATGCCCGTGGGCCTGTCGGCTACTTTCCTGTGTCTGACCCTCTAAGGCAACTCTTCCAAAAAGCCTTTGGGACCCGCTTAGAGAGAACAGCTGCGAAGCTGATGCACAGAACATTCACCTAGGGACTAGCCCTGGGCCCCAAGCATCCATCTTTCTCTGGAGGGTACGTACCCCACCCAGGGATTCAAGCAGGGACTTTGCCTTGTACAACTTACGCAGGAAACTGGGAGGAGATGGAGGGCCACCCTACCTGCGCTCACACTACGTGGCCCGGAGAAGTTATCACGCAGCCGAATTCAACACCCTTCCACTACCCGTGTGTAGCCAAAAGAAGCGCTGGGCAGTGGGTGTTCTCAGCCCAAGAGCAGTCCTTGTTCTGGGCCGCACCTGCTCTGTGGTTCAAAGGTTCTCTGAGTCTGCTCCTTTGGAGGCATTTCAGAGCTGACGCTGTCCCTGGGCTGCCGAAGCAAAGAGGCATAGCCGCCGCTCACGCTGAAGGCATGGGCTTGTTTCCCATTCAGAGAGTGTATGTTGCCCCTCCCGGGCTGGCGGCGTGTAAGGTGACAGCATTTGCGCTGCCCCTGGAAAATGCAAGCGGCTGTACCCGATTTGGGCTGCCTGGTGAAACAACTTGCAGTCACCAGCACCCTGAAAGTGTGAGTCCTAGCTAGGTAAAACCGGCCTACGGAGGCTAGAGGGGAGCAAACATGTTAAACTTGTGGCGAAAGTCTTTGACCAATGACCAATATGCTTGTGCTTGGGCGAGGGTTAGGCAGGAACTTTCCAACACAGGGTTTCTACCTCGCCCAAAGCCGTCCCTTTGGGCTGAAGCAGGCGGCGGGTCTGCATCACAGTCTGGGAAGGAGGGCCTCAGGTGCGTCTGCCAACTGACTGCCCTCCATCATAGCCAGCTGAGGAAATATGGCAAGGCTGATGGAACCCACTTACAACGAAATGTTTCTCTTCAGAAGAGGAGATTTTGCTACCCAACGTCAGCAGCTCCTCGGAGTGCTCTTCTGCTGTAGACTAGGGCAAGCTCCCACGGTCCTAAGATTATGAACGGCTCTTTTCCAGTGGGCTCATCCGAGAGAGAGCCAGAAGGGCTGACCTCAACCAATAGGGCGGATACACCGTGAGTGCTTCGGGCAGGGCAGGGCAGTCCTGAGCCCATGTGCCACCTAAGGAATGAAAGCAAAGTTCCCTAGCCACAGGAAAGCAGACCGAGGCCTGCTGTTGTCTCTAAGCACTTGACGTGAGCCTGAGGGTGAGGCCTACACTACATTGTGGAAAAGCTCGGGGTCACGGCTGTCTTTCTCCCCCTCTCGGTCCCATACCCTGGGCTCAGCCATGGGGGAATGCTGAGTGGGAGAGACTGCCTCTCTGCCGGACTCAGAAGGCTTCTTCCCTTCAGGGCCATTCCGTTTGTGTCTTACTTCGTGGAGGAGGCATGAGGGCGCCCAGAGATATTCTGACACGAAATGCCTAACGACACAGGATCTGGAGGAGCCGGTTTGTCAGTGGAAGGAGCCAAAAAGCCTGCATTCCTAAGGTCTCTGAGTACTGCCAGACACTCTGCCGTCCTAGGCCTAAGAACTGGAAATTGTGACGGCAAGGCAACACTTGGAATCCTAGGATGCAGTGGAAGTGCGACTCTCCAACTGGATGGAAGAAGCTTCCAAGCATAGTGTTCTTTCATGTACCCAAGAGAACCCAAGTGTCTGAGGCTGGTAGCCTTGTTGCTGGAGAGAACTGGCATGCCCGTGGGCCTGTCGGCTACTTTCCTGTGTCTGACCCTCTAAGGCAACTCTTCCAAAAAGCCTTTGGGACCCGCTTAGAGAGAACAGCTGCGAAGCTGATGCACAGAACATTCACCTAGGGACTAGCCCTGGGCCCCAAGCATCCATCTTTCTCTGGAGGGTACGTACCCCACCCAGGGATTCAAGCAGGGACTTTGCCTTGTACAACTTACGCAGGAAACTGGGAGGAGATGGAGGGCCACCCTACCTGCGCTCACACTACGTGGCCCGGAGAAGTTATCACGCAGCCGAATTCAACACCCTTCCACTACCCGTGTGTAGCCAAAAGAAGCGCTGGGCAGTGGGTGTTCTCAGCCCAAGAGCAGTCCTTGTTCTGGGCCGCACCTGCTCTGTGGTTCAAAGGTTCTCTGAGTCTGCTCCTTTGGAGGCATTTCAGAGCTGACGCTGTCCCTGGGCTGCCGAAGCAAAGAGGCATAGCCGCCGCTCACGCTGAAGGCATGGGCTTGTTTCCCATTCAGAGAGTGTATGTTGCCCCTCCCGGGCTGGCGGCGTGTAAGGTGACAGCATTTGCGCTGCCCCTGGAAAATGCAAGCGGCTGTACCCGATTTGGGCTGCCTGGTGAAACAACTTGCAGTCACCAGCACCCTGAAAGTGTGAGTCCTAGCTAGGTAAAACCGGCCTACGGAGGCTAGAGGGGAGCAAACATGTTAAACTTGTGGCGAAAGTCTTTGACCAATGACCAATATGCTTGTGCTTGGGCGAGGGTTAGGCAGGAACTTTCCAACACAGGGTTTCTACCTCGCCCAAAGCCGTCCCTTTGGGCTGAAGCAGGCGGCGGGTCTGCATCACAGTCTGGGAAGGAGGGCCTCAGGTGCGTCTGCCAACTGACTGCCCTCCATCATAGCCAGCTGAGGAAATATGGCAAGGCTGATGGAACCCACTTACAACGAAATGTTTCTCTTCAGAAGAGGAGATTTTGCTACCCAACGTCAGCAGCTCCTCGGAGTGCTCTTCTGCTGTAGACTAGGGCAAGCTCCCACGGTCCTAAGATTATGAACGGCTCTTTTCCAGTGGGCTCATCCGAGAGAGAGCCAGAAGGGCTGACCTCAACCAATAGGGCGGATACACCGTGAGTGCTTCGGGCAGGGCAGGGCAGTCCTGAGCCCATGTGCCACCTAAGGAATGAAAGCAAAGTTCCCTAGCCACAGGAAAGCAGACCGAGGCCTGCTGTTGTCTCTAAGCACTTGACGTGAGCCTGAGGGTGAGGCCTACACTACATTGTGGAAAAGCTCGGGGTCACGGCTGTCTTTCTCCCCCTCTCGGTCCCATACCCTGGGCTCAGCCATGGGGGAATGCTGAGTGGGAGAGACTGCCTCTCTGCCGGACTCAGAAGGCTTCTTCCCTTCAGGGCCATTCCGTTTGTGTCTTACTTCGTGGAGGAGGCATGAGGGCGCCCAGAGATATTCTGACACGAAATGCCTAACGACACAGGATCTGGAGGAGCCGGTTTGTCAGTGGAAGGAGCCAAAAAGCCTGCATTCCTAAGGTCTCTGAGTACTGCCAGACACTCTGCCGTCCTAGGCCTAAGAACTGGAAATTGTGACGGCAAGGCAACACTTGGAATCCTAGGATGCAGTGGAAGTGCGACTCTCCAACTGGATGGAAGAAGCTTCCAAGCATAGTGTTCTTTCATGTACCCAAGAGAACCCAAGTGTCTGAGGCTGGTAGCCTTGTTGCTGGAGAGAACTGGCATGCCCGTGGGCCTGTCGGCTACTTTCCTGTGTCTGACCCTCTAAGGCAACTCTTCCAAAAAGCCTTTGGGACCCGCTTAGAGAGAACAGCTGCGAAGCTGATGCACAGAACATTCACCTAGGGACTAGCCCTGGGCCCCAAGCATCCATCTTTCTCTGGAGGGTACGTACCCCACCCAGGGATTCAAGCAGGGACTTTGCCTTGTACAACTTACGCAGGAAACTGGGAGGAGATGGAGGGCCACCCTACCTGCGCTCACACTACGTGGCCCGGAGAAGTTATCACGCAGCCGAATTCAACACCCTTCCACTACCCGTGTGTAGCCAAAAGAAGCGCTGGGCAGTGGGTGTTCTCAGCCCAAGAGCAGTCCTTGTTCTGGGCCGCACCTGCTCTGTGGTTCAAAGGTTCTCTGAGTCTGCTCCTTTGGAGGCATTTCAGAGCTGACGCTGTCCCTGGGCTGCCGAAGCAAAGAGGCATAGCCGCCGCTCACGCTGAAGGCATGGGCTTGTTTCCCATTCAGAGAGTGTATGTTGCCCCTCCCGGGCTGGCGGCGTGTAAGGTGACAGCATTTGCGCTGCCCCTGGAAAATGCAAGCGGCTGTACCCGATTTGGGCTGCCTGGTGAAACAACTTGCAGTCACCAGCACCCTGAAAGTGTGAGTCCTAGCTAGGTAAAACCGGCCTACGGAGGCTAGAGGGGAGCAAACATGTTAAACTTGTGGCGAAAGTCTTTGACCAATGACCAATATGCTTGTGCTTGGGCGAGGGTTAGGCAGGAACTTTCCAACACAGGGTTTCTACCTCGCCCAAAGCCGTCCCTTTGGGCTGAAGCAGGCGGCGGGTCTGCATCACAGTCTGGGAAGGAGGGCCTCAGGTGCGTCTGCCAACTGACTGCCCTCCATCATAGCCAGCTGAGGAAATATGGCAAGGCTGATGGAACCCACTTACAACGAAATGTTTCTCTTCAGAAGAGGAGATTTTGCTACCCAACGTCAGCAGCTCCTCGGAGTGCTCTTCTGCTGTAGACTAGGGCAAGCTCCCACGGTCCTAAGATTATGAACGGCTCTTTTCCAGTGGGCTCATCCGAGAGAGAGCCAGAAGGGCTGACCTCAACCAATAGGGCGGATACACCGTGAGTGCTTCGGGCAGGGCAGGGCAGTCCTGAGCCCATGTGCCACCTAAGGAATGAAAGCAAAGTTCCCTAGCCACAGGAAAGCAGACCGAGGCCTGCTGTTGTCTCTAAGCACTTGACGTGAGCCTGAGGGTGAGGCCTACACTACATTGTGGAAAAGCTCGGGGTCACGGCTGTCTTTCTCCCCCTCTCGGTCCCATACCCTGGGCTCAGCCATGGGGGAATGCTGAGTGGGAGAGACTGCCTCTCTGCCGGACTCAGAAGGCTTCTTCCCTTCAGGGCCATTCCGTTTGTGTCTTACTTCGTGGAGGAGGCATGAGGGCGCCCAGAGATATTCTGACACGAAATGCCTAACGACACAGGATCTGGAGGAGCCGGTTTGTCAGTGGAAGGAGCCAAAAAGCCTGCATTCCTAAGGTCTCTGAGTACTGCCAGACACTCTGCCGTCCTAGGCCTAAGAACTGGAAATTGTGACGGCAAGGCAACACTTGGAATCCTAGGATGCAGTGGAAGTGCGACTCTCCAACTGGATGGAAGAAGCTTCCAAGCATAGTGTTCTTTCATGTACCCAAGAGAACCCAAGTGTCTGAGGCTGGTAGCCTTGTTGCTGGAGAGAACTGGCATGCCCGTGGGCCTGTCGGCTACTTTCCTGTGTCTGACCCTCTAAGGCAACTCTTCCAAAAAGCCTTTGGGACCCGCTTAGAGAGAACAGCTGCGAAGCTGATGCACAGAACATTCACCTAGGGACTAGCCCTGGGCCCCAAGCATCCATCTTTCTCTGGAGGGTACGTACCCCACCCAGGGATTCAAGCAGGGACTTTGCCTTGTACAACTTACGCAGGAAACTGGGAGGAGATGGAGGGCCACCCTACCTGCGCTCACACTACGTGGCCCGGAGAAGTTATCACGCAGCCGAATTCAACACCCTTCCACTACCCGTGTGTAGCCAAAAGAAGCGCTGGGCAGTGGGTGTTCTCAGCCCAAGAGCAGTCCTTGTTCTGGGCCGCACCTGCTCTGTGGTTCAAAGGTTCTCTGAGTCTGCTCCTTTGGAGGCATTTCAGAGCTGACGCTGTCCCTGGGCTGCCGAAGCAAAGAGGCATAGCCGCCGCTCACGCTGAAGGCATGGGCTTGTTTCCCATTCAGAGAGTGTATGTTGCCCCTCCCGGGCTGGCGGCGTGTAAGGTGACAGCATTTGCGCTGCCCCTGGAAAATGCAAGCGGCTGTACCCGATTTGGGCTGCCTGGTGAAACAACTTGCAGTCACCAGCACCCTGAAAGTGTGAGTCCTAGCTAGGTAAAACCGGCCTACGGAGGCTAGAGGGGAGCAAACATGTTAAACTTGTGGCGAAAGTCTTTGACCAATGACCAATATGCTTGTGCTTGGGCGAGGGTTAGGCAGGAACTTTCCAACACAGGGTTTCTACCTCGCCCAAAGCCGTCCCTTTGGGCTGAAGCAGGCGGCGGGTCTGCATCACAGTCTGGGAAGGAGGGCCTCAGGTGCGTCTGCCAACTGACTGCCCTCCATCATAGCCAGCTGAGGAAATATGGCAAGGCTGATGGAACCCACTTACAACGAAATGTTTCTCTTCAGAAGAGGAGATTTTGCTACCCAACGTCAGCAGCTCCTCGGAGTGCTCTTCTGCTGTAGACTAGGGCAAGCTCCCACGGTCCTAAGATTATGAACGGCTCTTTTCCAGTGGGCTCATCCGAGAGAGAGCCAGAAGGGCTGACCTCAACCAATAGGGCGGATACACCGTGAGTGCTTCGGGCAGGGCAGGGCAGTCCTGAGCCCATGTGCCACCTAAGGAATGAAAGCAAAGTTCCCTAGCCACAGGAAAGCAGACCGAGGCCTGCTGTTGTCTCTAAGCACTTGACGTGAGCCTGAGGGTGAGGCCTACACTACATTGTGGAAAAGCTCGGGGTCACGGCTGTCTTTCTCCCCCTCTCGGTCCCATACCCTGGGCTCAGCCATGGGGGAATGCTGAGTGGGAGAGACTGCCTCTCTGCCGGACTCAGAAGGCTTCTTCCCTTCAGGGCCATTCCGTTTGTGTCTTACTTCGTGGAGGAGGCATGAGGGCGCCCAGAGATATTCTGACACGAAATGCCTAACGACACAGGATCTGGAGGAGCCGGTTTGTCAGTGGAAGGAGCCAAAAAGCCTGCATTCCTAAGGTCTCTGAGTACTGCCAGACACTCTGCCGTCCTAGGCCTAAGAACTGGAAATTGTGACGGCAAGGCAACACTTGGAATCCTAGGATGCAGTGGAAGTGCGACTCTCCAACTGGATGGAAGAAGCTTCCAAGCATAGTGTTCTTTCATGTACCCAAGAGAACCCAAGTGTCTGAGGCTGGTAGCGTTGTTGCTGGAGAGAACTGGCATGCCCGTGGGCCTGTCGGCTACTTTCCTGTGTCTGACCCTCTAAGGCAACTCTTCCAAAAAGCCTTTGGGACCCGCTTAGAGAGAACAGCTGCGAAGCTGATGCACAGAACATTCACCTAGGGACTAGCCCTGGGCCCCAAGCATCCATCTTTCTCTGGAGGGTACGTACCCCACCCAGGGATTCAAGCAGGGACTTTGCCTTGTACAACTTACGCAGGAAACTGGGAGGAGATGGAGGGCCACCCTACCTGCGCTCACACTACGTGGCCCGGAGAAGTTATCACGCAGCCGAATTCAACACCCTTCCACTACCCGTGTGTAGCCAAAAGAAGCGCTGGGCAGTGGGTGTTCTCAGCCCAAGAGCAGTCCTTGTTCTGGGCCGCACCTGCTCTGTGGTTCAAAGGTTCTCTGAGTCTGCTCCTTTGGAGGCATTTCAGAGCTGACGCTGTCCCTGGGCTGCCGAAGCAAAGAGGCATAGCCGCCGCTCACGCTGAAGGCATGGGCTTGTTTCCCATTCAGAGAGTGTATGTTGCCCCTCCCGGGCTGGCGGCGTGTAAGGTGACAGCATTTGCGCTGCCCCTGGAAAATGCAAGCGGCTGTACCCGATTTGGGCTGCCTGGTGAAACAACTTGCAGTCACCAGCACCCTGAAAGTGTGAGTCCTAGCTAGGTAAAACCGGCCTACGGAGGCTAGAGGGGAGCAAACATGTTAAACTTGTGGCGAAAGTCTTTGACCAATGACCAATATGCTTGTGCTTGGGCGAGGGTTAGGCAGGAACTTTCCAACACAGGGTTTCTACCTCGCCCAAAGCCGTCCCTTTGGGCTGAAGCAGGCGGCGGGTCTGCATCACAGTCTGGGAAGGAGGGCCTCAGGTGCGTCTGCCAACTGACTGCCCTCCATCATAGCCAGCTGAGGAAATATGGCAAGGCTGATGGAACCCACTTACAACGAAATGTTTCTCTTCAGAAGAGGAGATTTTGCTACCCAACGTCAGCAGCTCCTCGGAGTGCTCTTCTGCTGTAGACTAGGGCAAGCTCCCACGGTCCTAAGATTATGAACGGCTCTTTTCCAGTGGGCTCATCCGAGAGAGAGCCAGAAGGGCTGACCTCAACCAATAGGGCGGATACACCGTGAGTGCTTCGGGCAGGGCAGGGCAGTCCTGAGCCCATGTGCCACCTAAGGAATGAAAGCAAAGTTCCCTAGCCACAGGAAAGCAGACCGAGGCCTGCTGTTGTCTCTAAGCACTTGACGTGAGCCTGAGGGTGAGGCCTACACTACATTGTGGAAAAGCTCGGGGTCACGGCTGTCTTTCTCCCCCTCTCGGTCCCATACCCTGGGCTCAGCCATGGGGGAATGCTGAGTGGGAGAGACTGCCTCTCTGCCGGACTCAGAAGGCTTCTTCCCTTCAGGGCCATTCCGTTTGTGTCTTACTTCGTGGAGGAGGCATGAGGGCGCCCAGAGATATTCTGACACGAAATGCCTAACGACACAGGATCTGGAGGAGCCAGTTTGTCAGTGGAAGGAGCCAAAAAGCCTGCATTCCTAAGGTCTCTGAGTACTGCCAGACACTCTGCCGTCCTAGGCCTAAGAACTGGAAATTGTGACGGCAAGGCAACACTTGGAATCCTAGGATGCAGTGGAAGTGCGACTCTCCAACTGGATGGAAGAAGCTTCCAAGCATAGTGTTCTTTCATGTACCCAAGAGAACCCAAGTGTCTGAGGCTGGTAGCCTTGTTGCTGGAGAGAACTGGCATGCCCGTGGGCCTGTCGGCTACTTTCCTGTGTCTGACCCTCTAAGGCAACTCTTCCAAAAAGCCTTTGGGACCCGCTTAGAGAGAACAGCTGCGAAGCTGATGCACAGAACATTCACCTAGGGACTAGCCCTGGGCCCCAAGCATCCATCTTTCTCTGGAGGGTACGTACCCCACCCAGGGATTCAAGCAGGGACTTTGCCTTGTACAACTTACGCAGGAAACTGGGAGGAGATGGAGGGCCACCCTACCTGCGCTCACACTACGTGGCCCGGAGAAGTTATCACGCAGCCGAATTCAACACCCTTCCACTACCCGTGTGTAGCCAAAAGAAGCGCTGGGCAGTGGGTGTTCTCAGCCCAAGAGCAGTCCTTGTTCTGGGCCGCACCTGCTCTGTGGTTCAAAGGTTCTCTGAGTCTGCTCCTTTGGAGGCATTTCAGAGCTGACGCTGTCCCTGGGCTGCCGAAGCAAAGAGGCATAGCCGCCGCTCACGCTGAAGGCATGGGCTTGTTTCCCATTCAGAGAGTGTATGTTGCCCCTCCCGGGCTGGCGGCGTGTAAGGTGACAGCATTTGCGCTGCCCCTGGAAAATGCAAGCGGCTGTACCCGATTTGGGCTGCCTGGTGAAACAACTTGCAGTCACCAGCACCCTGAAAGTGTGAGTCCTAGCTAGGTAAAACCGGCCTACGGAGGCTAGAGGGGAGCAAACATGTTAAACTTGTGGCGAAAGTCTTTGACCAATGACCAATATGCTTGTGCTTGGGCGAGGGTTAGGCAGGAACTTTCCAACACAGGGTTTCTACCTCGCCCAAAGCCGTCCCTTTGGGCTGAAGCAGGCGGCGGGTCTGCATCACAGTCTGGGAAGGAGGGCCTCAGGTGCGTCTGCCAACTGACTGCCCTCCATCATAGCCAGCTGAGGAAATATGGCAAGGCTGATGGAACCCACTTACAACGAAATGTTTCTCTTCAGAAGAGGAGATTTTGCTACCCAACGTCAGCAGCTCCTCGGAGTGCTCTTCTGCTGTAGACTAGGGCAAGCTCCCACGGTCCTAAGATTATGAACGGCTCTTTTCCAGTGGGCTCATCCGAGAGAGAGCCAGAAGGGCTGACCTCAACCAATAGGGCGGATACACCGTGAGTGCTTCGGGCAGGGCAGGGCAGTCCTGAGCCCATGTGCCACCTAAGGAATGAAAGCAAAGTTCCCTAGCCACAGGAAAGCAGACCGAGGCCTGCTGTTGTCTCTAAGCACTTGACGTGAGCCTGAGGGTGAGGCCTACACTACATTGTGGAAAAGCTCGGGGTCACGGCTGTCTTTCTCCCCCTCTCGGTCCCATACCCTGGGCTCAGCCATGGGGGAATGCTGAGTGGGAGAGACTGCCTCTCTGCCGGACTCAGAAGGCTTCTTCCCTTCAGGGCCATTCCGTTTGTGTCTTACTTCGTGGAGGAGGCATGAGGGCGCCCAGAGATATTCTGACACGAAATGCCTAACGACACAGGATCTGGAGGAGCCGGTTTGTCAGTGGAAGGAGCCAAAAAGCCTGCATTCCTAAGGTCTCTGAGTACTGCCAGACACTCTGCCGTCCTAGGCCTAAGAACTGGAAATTGTGACGGCAAGGCAACACTTGGAATCCTAGGATGCAGTGGAAGTGCGACTCTCCAACTGGATGGAAGAAGCTTCCAAGCATAGTGTTCTTTCATGTACCCAAGAGAACCCAAGTGTCTGAGGCTGGTAGCGTTGTTGCTGGAGAGAACTGGCATGCCCGTGGGCCTGTCGGCTACTTTCCTGTGTCTGACCCTCTAAGGCAACTCTTCCAAAAAGCCTTTGGGACCCGCTTAGAGAGAACAGCTGCGAAGCTGATGCACAGAACATTCACCTAGGGACTAGCCCTGGGCCCCAAGCATCCATCTTTCTCTGGAGGGTACGTACCCCACCCAGGGATTCAAGCAGGGACTTTGCCTTGTACAACTTACGCAGGAAACTGGGAGGAGATGGAGGGCCACCCTACCTGCGCTCACACTACGTGGCCCGGAGAAGTTATCACGCAGCCGAATTCAACACCCTTCCACTACCCGTGTGTAGCCAAAAGAAGCGCTGGGCAGTGGGTGTTCTCAGCCCAAGAGCAGTCCTTGTTCTGGGCCGCACCTGCTCTGTGGTTCAAAGGTTCTCTGAGTCTGCTCCTTTGGAGGCATTTCAGAGCTGACGCTGTCCCTGGGCTGCCGAAGCAAAGAGGCATAGCCGCCGCTCACGCTGAAGGCATGGGCTTGTTTCCCATTCAGAGAGTGTATGTTGCCCCTCCCGGGCTGGCGGCGTGTAAGGGGACAGCATTTGCGCTGCCCCTGGAAAATGCAAGCGGCTGTACCCGATTTGGGCTGCCTGGTGAAACAACTTGCAGTCACCAGCACCCTGAAAGTGTGAGTCCTAGCTAGGTAAAACCGGCCTACGGAGGCTAGAGGGGAGCAAACATGTTAAACTTGTGGCGAAAGTCTTTGACCAATGACCAATATGCTTGTGCTTGGGCGAGGGTTAGGCAGGAACTTTCCAACACAGGGTTTCTACCTCGCCCAAAGCCGTCCCTTTGGGCTGAAGCAGGCGGCGGGTCTGCATCACAGTCTGGGAAGGAGGGCCTCAGGTGCGTCTGCCAACTGACTGCCCTCCATCATAGCCAGCTGAGGAAATATGGCAAGGCTGATGGAACCCACTTACAACGAAATGTTTCTCTTCAGAAGAGGAGATTTTGCTACCCAACGTCAGCAGCTCCTCGGAGTGCTCTTCTGCTGTAGACTAGGGCAAGCTCCCACGGTCCTAAGATTATGAACGGCTCTTTTCCAGTGGGCTCATCCGAGAGAGAGCCAGAAGGGCTGACCTCAACCAATAGGGCGGATACACCGTGAGTGCTTCGGGCAGGGCAGGGCAGTCCTGAGCCCATGTGCCACCTAAGGAATGAAAGCAAAGTTCCCTAGCCACAGGAAAGCAGACCGAGGCCTGCTGTTGTCTCTAAGCACTTGACGTGAGCCTGAGGGTGAGGCCTACACTACATTGTGGAAAAGCTCGGGGTCACGGCTGTCTTTCTCCCCCTCTCGGTCCCATACCCTGGGCTCAGCCATGGGGGAATGCTGAGTGGGAGAGACTGCCTCTCTGCCGGACTCAGAAGGCTTCTTCCCTTCAGGGCCATTCCGTTTGTGTCTTACTTCGTGGAGGAGGCATGAGGGCGCCCAGAGATATTCTGACACGAAATGCCTAACGACACAGGATCTGGAGGAGCCGGTTTGTCAGTGGAAGGAGCCAAAAAGCCTGCATTCCTAAGGTCTCTGAGTACTGCCAGACACTCTGCCGTCCTAGGCCTAAGAACTGGAAATTGTGACGGCAAGGCAACACTTGGAATCCTAGGATGCAGTGGAAGTGCGACTCTCCAACTGGATGGAAGAAGCTTCCAAGCATAGTGTTCTTTCATGTACCCAAGAGAACCCAAGTGTCTGAGGCTGGTAGCCTGGTTGCTGGAGAGAACTGGCATGCCCGTGGGCCTGTCGGCTACTTTCCTGTGTCTGACCCTCTAAGGCAACTCTTCCAAAAAGCCTTTGGGACCCGCTTAGAGAGAACAGCTGCGAAGCTGATGCACAGAACATTCACCTAGGGACTAGCCCTGGGCCCCAAGCATCCATCTTTCTCTGGAGGGTACGTACCCCACCCAGGGATTCAAGCAGGGACTTTGCCTTGTACAACTTACGCAGGAAACTGGGAGGAGATGGAGGGCCACCCTACCTGCGCTCACACTACGTGGCCCGGAGAAGTTATCACGCAGCCGAATTCAACACCCTTCCACTACCCGTGTGTAGCCAAAAGAAGCGCTGGGCAGTGGGTGTTCTCAGCCCAAGAGCAGTCCTTGTTCTGGGCCGCACCTGCTCTGTGGTTCAAAGGTTCTCTGAGTCTGCTCCTTTGGAGGCATTTCAGAGCTGACGCTGTCCCTGGGCTGCCGAAGCAAAGAGGCATAGCCGCCGCTCACGCTGAAGGCATGGGCTTGTTTCCCATTCAGAGAGTGTATGTTGCCCCTCCCGGGCTGGCGGCGTGTAAGGGGACAGCATTTGCGCTGCCCCTGGAAAATGCAAGCGGCTGTACCCGATTTGGGCTGCCTGGTGAAACAACTTGCAGTCACCAGCACCCTGAAAGTGTGAGTCCTAGCTAGGTAAAACCGGCCTACGGAGGCTAGAGGGGAGCAAACATGTTAAACTTGTGGCGAAAGTCTTTGACCAATGACCAATATGCTTGTGCTTGGGCGAGGGTTAGGCAGGAACTTTCCAACACAGGGTTTCTACCTCGCCCAAAGCCGTCCCTTTGGGCTGAAGCAGGCGGCGGGTCTGCATCACAGTCTGGGAAGGAGGGCCTCAGGTGCGTCTGCCAACTGACTGCCCTCCATCATAGCCAGCTGAGGAAATATGGCAAGGCTGATGGAACCCACTTACAACGAAATGTTTCTCTTCAGAAGAGGAGATTTTGCTACCCAACGTCAGCAGCTCCTCGGAGTGCTCTTCTGCTGTAGACTAGGGCAAGCTCCCACGGTCCTAAGATTATGAACGGCTCTTTTCCAGTGGGCTCATCCGAGAGAGAGCCAGAAGGGCTGACCTCAACCAATAGGGCGGATACACCGTGAGTGCTTCGGGCAGGGCAGGGCAGTCCTGAGCCCATGTGCCACCTAAGGAATGAAAGCAAAGTTCCCTAGCCACAGGAAAGCAGACCGAGGCCTGCTGTTGTCTCTAAGCACTTGACGTGAGCCTGAGGGTGAGGCCTACACTACATTGTGGAAAAGCTCGGGGTCACGGCTGTCTTTCTCCCCCTCTCGGTCCCATACCCTGGGCTCAGCCATGGGGGAATGCTGAGTGGGAGAGACTGCCTCTCTGCCGGACTCAGAAGGCTTCTTCCCTTCAGGGCCATTCCGTTTGTGTCTTACTTCGTGGAGGAGGCATGAGGGCGCCCAGAGATATTCTGACACGAAATGCCTAACGACACAGGATCTGGAGGAGCCGGTTTGTCAGTGGAAGGAGCCAAAAAGCCTGCATTCCTAAGGTCTCTGAGTACTGCCAGACACTCTGCCGTCCTAGGCCTAAGAACTGGAAATTGTGACGGCAAGGCAACACTTGGAATCCTAGGATGCAGTGGAAGTGCGACTCTCCAACTGGATGGAAGAAGCTTCCAAGCATAGTGTTCTTTCATGTACCCAAGAGAACCCAAGTGTCTGAGGCTGGTAGCCTGGTTGCTGGAGAGAACTGGCATGCCCGTGGGCCTGTCGGCTACTTTCCTGTGTCTGACCCTCTAAGGCAACTCTTCCAAAAAGCCTTTGGGACCCGCTTAGAGAGAACAGCTGCGAAGCTGATGCACAGAACATTCACCTAGGGACTAGCCCTGGGCCCCAAGCATCCATCTTTCTCTGGAGGGTACGTACCCCACCCAGGGATTCAAGCAGGGACTTTGCCTTGTACAACTTACGCAGGAAACTGGGAGGAGATGGAGGGCCACCCTACCTGCGCTCACACTACGTGGCCCGGAGAAGTTATCACGCAGCCGAATTCAACACCCTTCCACTACCCGTGTGTAGCCAAAAGAAGCGCTGGGCAGTGGGTGTTCTCAGCCCAAGAGCAGTCCTTGTTCTGGGCCGCACCTGCTCTGTGGTTCAAAGGTTCTCTGAGTCTGCTCCTTTGGAGGCATTTCAGAGCTGACGCTGTCCCTGGGCTGCCGAAGCAAAGAGGCATAGCCGCCGCTCACGCTGAAGGCATGGGCTTGTTTCCCATTCAGAGAGTGTATGTTGCCCCTCCCGGGCTGGCGGCGTGTAAGGTGACAGCATTTGCGCTGCCCCTGGAAAATGCAAGCGGCTGTACCCGATTTGGGCTGCCTGGTGAAACAACTTGCAGTCACCAGCACCCTGAAAGTGTGAGTCCTAGCTAGGTAAAACCGGCCTACGGAGGCTAGAGGGGAGCAAACATGTTAAACTTGTGGCGAAAGTCTTTGACCAATGACCAATATGCTTGTGCTTGGGCGAGGGTTAGGCAGGAACTTTCCAACACAGGGTTTCTACCTCGCCCAAAGCCGTCCCTTTGGGCTGAAGCAGGCGGCGGGTCTGCATCACAGTCTGGGAAGGAGGGCCTCAGGTGCGTCTGCCAACTGACTGCCCTCCATCATAGCCAGCTGAGGAAATATGGCAAGGCTGATGGAACCCACTTACAACGAAATGTTTCTCTTCAGAAGAGGAGATTTTGCTACCCAACGTCAGCAGCTCCTCGGAGTGCTCTTCTGCTGTAGACTAGGGCAAGCTCCCACGGTCCTAAGATTATGAACGGCTCTTTTCCAGTGGGCTCATCCGAGAGAGAGCCAGAAGGGCTGACCTCAACCAATTGGGCGGATACACCGTGAGTGCTTCGGGCAGGGCAGGGCAGTCCTGAGCCCATGTGCCACCTAAGGAATGAAAGCAAAGTTCCCTAGCCACAGGAAAGCAGACCGAGGCCTGCTGTTGTCTCTAAGCACTTGACGTGAGCCTGAGGGTGAGGCCTACACTACATTGTGGAAAAGCTCGGGGTCACGGCTGTCTTTCTCCCCCTCTCGGTCCCATACCCTGGGCTCAGCCATGGGGGAATGCTGAGTGGGAGAGACTGCCTCTCTGCCGGACTCAGAAGGCTTCTTCCCTTCAGGGCCATTCCGTTTGTGTCTTACTTCGTGGAGGAGGCATGAGGGCGCCCAGAGATATTCTGACACGAAATGCCTAACGACACAGGATCTGGAGGAGCCGGTTTGTCAGTGGAAGGAGCCAAAAAGCCTGCATTCCTAAGGTCTCTGAGTACTGCCAGACACTCTGCCGTCCTAGGCCTAAGAACTGGAAATTGTGACGGCAGGGCAACACTTGGAATCCTAGGATGCAGTGGAAGTGCGACTCTCCAACTGGATGGAAGAAGCTTCCAAGCATAGTGTTCTTTCATGTACCCAAGAGAACCCAAGTGTCTGAGGCTGGTAGCGTTGTTGCTGGAGAGAACTGGCATGCCCGTGGGCCTGTCGGCTACTTTCCTGTGTCTGACCCTCTAAGGCAACTCTTCCAAAAAGCCTTTGGGACCCGCTTAGAGAGAACAGCTGCGAAGCTGATGCACAGAACATTCACCTAGGGACTAGCCCTGGGCCCCAAGCATCCATCTTTCTCTGGAGGGTACGTACCCCACCCAGGGATTCAAGCAGGGACTTTGCCTTGTACAACTTACGCAGGAAACTGGGAGGAGATGGAGGGCCACCCTACCTGCGCTCACACTACGTGGCCCGGAGAAGTTATCACGCAGCCGAATTCAACACCCTTCCACTACCCGTGTGTAGCCAAAAGAAGCGCTGGGCAGTGGGTGTTCTCAGCCCAAGAGCAGTCCTTGTTCTGGGCCGCACCTGCTCTGTGGTTCAAAGGTTCTCTGAGTCTGCTCCTTTGGAGGCATTTCAGAGCTGACGCTGTCCCTGGGCTGCCGAAGCAAAGAGGCATAGCCGCCGCTCACGCTGAAGGCATGGGCTTGTTTCCCATTCAGAGAGTGTATGTTGCCCCTCCCGGGCTGGCGGCGTGTAAGGTGACAGCATTTGCGCTGCCCCTGGAAAATGCAAGCGGCTGTACCCGATTTGGGCTGCCTGGTGAAACAACTTGCAGTCACCAGCACCCTGAAAGTGTGAGTCCTAGCTAGGTAAAACCGGCCTACGGAGGCTAGAGGGGAGCAAACATGTTAAACTTGTGGCGAAAGTCTTTGACCAATGACCAATATGCTTGTGCTTGGGCGAGGGTTAGGCAGGAACTTTCCAACACAGGGTTTCTACCTCGCCCAAAGCCGTCCCTTTGGGCTGAAGCAGGCGGCGGGTCTGCATCACAGTCTGGGAAGGAGGGCCTCAGGTGCGTCTGCCAACTGACTGCCCTCCATCATAGCCAGCTGAGAAAATATGGCAAGGCTGATGGAACCCACTTACAACGAAATGTTTCTCTTCAGAAGAGGAGATTTTGCTACCCAACGTCAGCAGCTCCTCGGAGTGCTCTTCTGCTGTAGACTAGGGCAAGCTCCCACGGTCCTAAGATTATGAACGGCTCTTTTCCAGTGGGCTCATCCGAGAGAGAGCCAGAAGGGCTGACCTCAACCAATAGGGCGGATACACCGTGAGTGCTTCGGGCAGGGCAGGGCAGTCCTGAGCCCATGTGCCACCTAAGGAATGAAAGCAAAGTTCCCTAGCCACAGGAAAGCAGACCGAGGCCTGCTGTTGTCTCTAAGCACTTGACGTGAGCCTGAGGGTGAGGCCTACACTACATTGTGGAAAAGCTCGGGGTCACGGCTGTCGTTCTCCCCCTCTCGGTCCCATACCCTGGGCTCAGCCATGGGGGAATGCTGAGTGGGAGAGACTGCCTCTCTGCCGGACTCAGAAGGCTTCTTCCCTTCAGGGCCATTCCGTTTGTGTCTTACTTCGTGGAGGAGGCATGAGGGCGCCCAGAGATATTCTGACACGAAATGCCTAACGACACAGGATCTGGAGGAGCCGGTTTGTCAGTGGAAGGAGCCAAAAAGCCTGCATTCCTAAGGTCTCTGAGTACTGCCAGACACTCTGCCGTCCTAGGCCTAAGAACTGGAAATTGTGACGGCAAGGCAACACTTGGAATCCTAGGATGCAGTGGAAAGTGCGACTCTCCAACTGGATGGAAGAAGCTTCCAAGCATAGTGTTCTTTCATGTACCCAAGAGAACCCAAGTGTCTGAGGCTGGTAGCGTTGTTGCTGGAGAGAACTGGCATGCCCGTGGGCCTGTCGGCTACTTTCCTGTGTCTGACCCTCTAAGGCAACTCTTCCAAAAAGCCTTTGGGACCCGCTTAGAGAGAACAGCTGCGAAGCTGATGCACAGAACATTCACCTAGGGACTAGCCCTGGGCCCCAAGCATCCATCTTTCTCTGGAGGGTACGTACCCCACCCAGGGATTCAAGCAGGGACTTTGCCTTGTACAACTTACGCAGGAAACTGGGAGGAGATGGAGGGCCACCCTACCTGCGCTCACACTACGTGGCCCGGAGAAGTTATCACGCAGCCGAATTCAACACCCTTCCACTACCCGTGTGTAGCCAAAAGAAGCGCTGGGCAGTGGGTGTTCTCAGCCCAAGAGCAGTCCTTGTTCTGGGCCGCACCTGCTCTGTGGTTCAAAGGTTCTCTGAGTCTGCTCCTTTGGAGGCATTTCAGAGCTGACGCTGTCCCTGGGCTGCCGAAGCAAAGAGGCATAGCCGCCGCTCACGCTGAAGGCATGGGCTTGTTTCCCATTCAGAGAGTGTATGTTGCCCCTCCCGGGCTGGCGGCGTGTAAGGTGACAGCATTTGCGCTGCCCCTGGAAAATGCAAGCGGCTGTACCCGATTTGGGCTGCCTGGTGAAACAACTTGCAGTCACCAGCACCCTGAAAGTGTGAGTCCTAGCTAGGTAAAACCGGCCTACGGAGGCTAGAGGGGAGCAAACATGTTAAACTTGTGGCGAAAGTCTTTGACCAATGACCAATATGCTTGTGCTTGGGCGAGGGTTAGGCAGGAACTTTCCAACACAGGGTTTCTACCTCGCCCAAAGCCGTCCCTTTGGGCTGAAGCAGGCGGCGGGTCTGCATCACAGTCTGGGAAGGAGGGCCTCAGGTGCGTCTGCCAACTGACTGCCCTCCATCATAGCCAGCTGAGGAAATATGGCAAGGCTGATGGAACCCACTTACAACGAAATGTTTCTCTTCAGAAGAGGAGATTTTGCTACCCAACGTCAGCAGCTCCTCGGAGTGCTCTTCTGCTGTAGACTAGGGCAAGCTCCCACGGTCCTAAGATTATGAACGGCTCTTTTCCAGTGGGCTCATCCGAGAGAGAGCCAGAAGGGCTGACCTCAACCAATAGGGCGGATACACCGTGAGTGCTTCGGGCAGGGCAGGGCAGTCCTGAGCCCATGTGCCACCTAAGGAATGAAAGCAAAGTTCCCTAGCCACAGGAAAGCAGACCGAGGCCTGCTGTTGTCTCTAAGCACTTGACGTGAGCCTGAGGGTGAGGCCTACACTACATTGTGGAAAAGCTCGGGGTCACGGCTGTCGTTCTCCCCCTCTCGGTCCCATACCCTGGGCTCAGCCATGGGGGAATGCTGAGTGGGAGAGACTGCCTCTCTGCCGGACTCAGAAGGCTTCTTCCCTTCAGGGCCATTCCGTTTGTGTCTTACTTCGTGGAGGAGGCATGAGGGCGCCCAGAGATATTCTGACACGAAATGCCTAACGACACAGGATCTGGAGGAGCCGGTTTGTCAGTGGAAGGAGCCAAAAAGCCTGCATTCCTAAGGTCTCTGAGTACTGCCAGACACTCTGCCGTCCTAGGCCTAAGAACTGGAAATTGTGACGGCAAGGCAACACTTGGAATCCTAGGATGCAGTGGAAAGTGCGACTCTCCAACTGGATGGAAGAAGCTTCCAAGCATAGTGTTCTTTCATGTACCCAAGAGAACCCAAGTGTCTGAGGCTGGTAGCGTTGTTGCTGGAGAGAACTGGCATGCCCGTGGGCCTGTCGGCTACTTTCCTGTGTCTGACCCTCTAAGGCAACTCTTCCAAAAAGCCTTTGGGACCCGCTTAGAGAGAACAGCTGCGAAGCTGATGCACAGAACATTCACCTAGGGACTAGCCCTGGGCCCCAAGCATCCATCTTTCTCTGGAGGGTACGTACCCCACCCAGGGATTCAAGCAGGGACTTTGCCTTGTACAACTTACGCAGGAAACTGGGAGGAGATGGAGGGCCACCCTACCTGCGCTCACACTACGTGGCCCGGAGAAGTTATCACGCAGCCGAATTCAACACCCTTCCACTACCCGTGTGTAGCCAAAAGAAGCGCTGGGCAGTGGGTGTTCTCAGCCCAAGAGCAGTCCTTGTTCTGGGCCGCACCTGCTCTGTGGTTCAAAGGTTCTCTGAGTCTGCTCCTTTGGAGGCATTTCAGAGCTGACGCTGTCCCTGGGCTGCCGAAGCAAAGAGGCATAGCCGCCGCTCACGCTGAAGGCATGGGCTTGTTTCCCATTCAGAGAGTGTATGTTGCCCCTCCCGGGCTGGCGGCGTGTAAGGTGACAGCATTTGCGCTGCCCCTGGAAAATGCAAGCGGCTGTACCCGATTTGGGCTGCCTGGTGAAACAACTTGCAGTCACCAGCACCCTGAAAGTGTGAGTCCTAGCTAGGTAAAACCGGCCTACGGAGGCTAGAGGGGAGCAAACATGTTAAACTTGTGGCGAAAGTCTTTGACCAATGACCAATATGCTTGTGCTTGGGCGAGGGTTAGGCAGGAACTTTCCAACACAGGGTTTCTACCTCGCCCAAAGCCGTCCCTTTGGGCTGAAGCAGGCGGCGGGTCTGCATCACAGTCTGGGAAGGAGGGCCTCAGGTGCGTCTGCCAACTGACTGCCCTCCATCATAGCCAGCTGAGGAAATATGGCAAGGCTGATGGAACCCACTTACAACGAAATGTTTCTCTTCAGAAGAGGAGATTTTGCTACCCAACGTCAGCAGCTCCTCGGAGTGCTCTTCTGCTGTAGACTAGGGCAAGCTCCCACGGTCCTAAGATTATGAACGGCTCTTTTCCAGTGGGCTCATCCGAGAGAGAGCCAGAAGGGCTGACCTCAACCAATAGGGCGGATACACCGTGAGTGCTTCGGGCAGGGCAGGGCAGTCCTGAGCCCATGTGCCACCTAAGGAATGAAAGCAAAGTTCCCTAGCCACAGGAAAGCAGACCGAGGCCTGCTGTTGTCTCTAAGCACTTGACGTGAGCCTGAGGGTGAGGCCTACACTACATTGTGGAAAAGCTCGGGGTCACGGCTGTCGTTCTCCCCCTCTCGGTCCCATACCCTGGGCTCAGCCATGGGGGAATGCTGAGTGGGAGAGACTGCCTCTCTGCCGGACTCAGAAGGCTTCTTCCCTTCAGGGCCATTCCGTTTGTGTCTTACTTCGTGGAGGAGGCATGAGGGCGCCCAGAGATATTCTGACACGAAATGCCTAACGACACAGGATCTGGAGGAGCCGGTTTGTCAGTGGAAGGAGCCAAAAAGCCTGCATTCCTAAGGTCTCTGAGTACTGCCAGACACTCTGCCGTCCTAGGCCTAAGAACTGGAAATTGTGACGGCAAGGCAACACTTGGAATCCTAGGATGCAGTGGAAAGTGCGACTCTCCAACTGGATGGAAGAAGCTTCCAAGCATAGTGTTCTTTCATGTACCCAAGAGAACCCAAGTGTCTGAGGCTGGTAGCGTTGTTGCTGGAGAGAACTGGCATGCCCGTGGGCCTGTCGGCTACTTTCCTGTGTCTGACCCTCTAAGGCAACTCTTCCAAAAAGCCTTTGGGACCCGCTTAGAGAGAACAGCTGCGAAGCTGATGCACAGAACATTCACCTAGGGACTAGCCCTGGGCCCCAAGCATCCATCTTTCTCTGGAGGGTACGTACCCCACCCAGGGATTCAAGCAGGGACTTTGCCTTGTACAACTTACGCAGGAAACTGGGAGGAGATGGAGGGCCACCCTACCTGCGCTCACACTACGTGGCCCGGAGAAGTTATCACGCAGCCGAATTCAACACCCTTCCACTACCCGTGTGTAGCCAAAAGAAGCGCTGGGCAGTGGGTGTTCTCAGCCCAAGAGCAGTCCTTGTTCTGGGCCGCACCTGCTCTGTGGTTCAAAGGTTCTCTGAGTCTGCTCCTTTGGAGGCATTTCAGAGCTGACGCTGTCCCTGGGCTGCCGAAGCAAAGAGGCATAGCCGCCGCTCACGCTGAAGGCATGGGCTTGTTTCCCATTCAGAGAGTGTATGTTGCCCCTCCCGGGCTGGCGGCGTGTAAGGTGACAGCATTTGCGCTGCCCCTGGAAAATGCAAGCGGCTGTACCCGATTTGGGCTGCCTGGTGAAACAACTTGCAGTCACCAGCACCCTGAAAGTGTGAGTCCTAGCTAGGTAAAACCGGCCTACGGAGGCTAGAGGGGAGCAAACATGTTAAACTTGTGGCGAAAGTCTTTGACCAATGACCAATATGCTTGTGCTTGGGCGAGGGTTAGGCAGGAACTTTCCAACACAGGGTTTCTACCTCGCCCAAAGCCGTCCCTTTGGGCTGAAGCAGGCGGCGGGTCTGCATCACAGTCTGGGAAGGAGGGCCTCAGGTGCGTCTGCCAACTGACTGCCCTCCATCATAGCCAGCTGAGGAAATATGGCAAGGCTGATGGAACCCACTTACAACGAAATGTTTCTCTTCAGAAGAGGAGATTTTGCTACCCAACGTCAGCAGCTCCTCGGAGTGCTCTTCTGCTGTAGACTAGGGCAAGCTCCCACGGTCCTAAGATTATGAACGGCTCTTTTCCAGTGGGCTCATCCGAGAGAGAGCCAGAAGGGCTGACCTCAACCAATAGGGCGGATACACCGTGAGTGCTTCGGGCAGGGCAGGGCAGTCCTGAGCCCATGTGCCACCTAAGGAATGAAAGCAAAGTTCCCTAGCCACAGGAAAGCAGACCGAGGCCTGCTGTTGTCTCTAAGCACTTGACGTGAGCCTGAGGGTGAGGCCTACACTACATTGTGGAAAAGCTCGGGGTCACGGCTGTCGTTCTCCCCCTCTCGGTCCCATACCCTGGGCTCAGCCATGGGGGAATGCTGAGTGGGAGAGACTGCCTCTCTGCCGGACTCAGAAGGCTTCTTCCCTTCAGGGCCATTCCGTTTGTGTCTTACTTCGTGGAGGAGGCATGAGGGCGCCCAGAGATATTCTGACACGAAATGCCTAACGACACAGGATCTGGAGGAGCCGGTTTGTCAGTGGAAGGAGCCAAAAAGCCTGCATTCCTAAGGTCTCTGAGTACTGCCAGACACTCTGCCGTCCTAGGCCTAAGAACTGGAAATTGTGACGGCAAGGCAACACTTGGAATCCTAGGATGCAGTGGAAAGTGCGACTCTCCAACTGGATGGAAGAAGCTTCCAAGCATAGTGTTCTTTCATGTACCCAAGAGAACCCAAGTGTCTGAGGCTGGTAGCGTTGTTGCTGGAGAGAACTGGCATGCCCGTGGGCCTGTCGGCTACTTTCCTGTGTCTGACCCTCTAAGGCAACTCTTCCAAAAAGCCTTTGGGACCCGCTTAGAGAGAACAGCTGCGAAGCTGATGCACAGAACATTCACCTAGGGACTAGCCCTGGGCCCCAAGCATCCATCTTTCTCTGGAGGGTACGTACCCCACCCAGGGATTCAAGCAGGGACTTTGCCTTGTACAACTTACGCAGGAAACTGGGAGGAGATGGAGGGCCACCCTACCTGCGCTCACACTACGTGGCCCGGAGAAGTTATCACGCAGCCGAATTCAACACCCTTCCACTACCCGTGTGTAGCCAAAAGAAGCGCTGGGCAGTGGGTGTTCTCAGCCCAAGAGCAGTCCTTGTTCTGGGCCGCACCTGCTCTGTGGTTCAAAGGTTCTCTGAGTCTGCTCCTTTGGAGGCATTTCAGAGCTGACGCTGTCCCTGGGCTGCCGAAGCAAAGAGGCATAGCCGCCGCTCACGCTGAAGGCATGGGCTTGTTTCCCATTCAGAGAGTGTATGTTGCCCCTCCCGGGCTGGCGGCGTGTAAGGTGACAGCATTTGCGCTGCCCCTGGAAAATGCAAGCGGCTGTACCCGATTTGGGCTGCCTGGTGAAACAACTTGCAGTCACCAGCACCCTGAAAGTGTGAGTCCTAGCTAGGTAAAACCGGCCTACGGAGGCTAGAGGGGAGCAAACATGTTAAACTTGTGGCGAAAGTCTTTGACCAATGACCAATATGCTTGTGCTTGGGCGAGGGTTAGGCAGGAACTTTCCAACACAGGGTTTCTACCTCGCCCAAAGCCGTCCCTTTGGGCTGAAGCAGGCGGCGGGTCTGCATCACAGTCTGGGAAGGAGGGCCTCAGGTGCGTCTGCCAACTGACTGCCCTCCATCATAGCCAGCTGAGGAAATATGGCAAGGCTGATGGAACCCACTTACAACGAAATGTTTCTCTTCAGAAGAGGAGATTTTGCTACCCAACGTCAGCAGCTCCTCGGAGTGCTCTTCTGCTGTAGACTAGGGCAAGCTCCCACGGTCCTAAGATTATGAACGGCTCTTTTCCAGTGGGCTCATCCGAGAGAGAGCCAGAAGGGCTGACCTCAACCAATAGGGCGGATACACCGTGAGTGCTTCGGGCAGGGCAGGGCAGTCCTGAGCCCATGTGCCACCTAAGGAATGAAAGCAAAGTTCCCTAGCCACAGGAAAGCAGACCGAGGCCTGCTGTTGTCTCTAAGCACTTGACGTGAGCCTGAGGGTGAGGCCTACACTACATTGTGGAAAAGCTCGGGGTCACGGCTGTCGTTCTCCCCCTCTCGGTCCCATACCCTGGGCTCAGCCATGGGGGAATGCTGAGTGGGAGAGACTGCCTCTCTGCCGGACTCAGAAGGCTTCTTCCCTTCAGGGCCATTCCGTTTGTGTCTTACTTCGTGGAGGAGGCATGAGGGCGCCCAGAGATATTCTGACACGAAATGCCTAACGACACAGGATCTGGAGGAGCCGGTTTGTCAGTGGAAGGAGCCAAAAAGCCTGCATTCCTAAGGTCTCTGAGTACTGCCAGACACTCTGCCGTCCTAGGCCTAAGAACTGGAAATTGTGACGGCAAGGCAACACTTGGAATCCTAGGATGCAGTGGAAAGTGCGACTCTCCAACTGGATGGAAGAAGCTTCCAAGCATAGTGTTCTTTCATGTACCCAAGAGAACCCAAGTGTCTGAGGCTGGTAGCCTTGTTGCTGGAGAGAACTGGCATGCCCGTGGGCCTGTCGGCTACTTTCCTGTGTCTGACCCTCTAAGGCAACTCTTCCAAAAAGCCTTTGGGACCCGCTTAGAGAGAACAGCTGCGAAGCTGATGCACAGAACATTCACCTAGGGACTAGCCCTGGGCCCCAAGCATCCATCTTTCTCTGGAGGGTACGTACCCCACCCAGGGATTCAAGCAGGGACTTTGCCTTGTACAACTTACGCAGGAAACTGGGAGGAGATGGAGGGCCACCCTACCTGCGCTCACACTACGTGGCCCGGAGAAGTTATCACGCAGCCGAATTCAACACCCTTCCACTACCCGTGTGTAGCCAAAAGAAGCGCTGGGCAGTGGGTGTTCTCAGCCCAAGAGCAGTCCTTGTTCTGGGCCGCACCTGCTCTGTGGTTCAAAGGTTCTCTGAGTCTGCTCCTTTGGAGGCATTTCAGAGCTGACGCTGTCCCTGGGCTGCCGAAGCAAAGAGGCATAGCCGCCGCTCACGCTGAAGGCATGGGCTTGTTTCCCATTCAGAGAGTGTATGTTGCCCCTCCCGGGCTGGCGGCGTGTAAGGTGACAGCATTTGCGCTGCCCCTGGAAAATGCAAGCGGCTGTACCCGATTTGGGCTGCCTGGTGAAACAACTTGCAGTCACCAGCACCCTGAAAGTGTGAGTCCTAGCTAGGTAAAACCGGCCTACGGAGGCTAGAGGGGAGCAAACATGTTAAACTTGTGGCGAAAGTCTTTGACCAATGACCAATATGCTTGTGCTTGGGCGAGGGTTAGGCAGGAACTTTCCAACACAGGGTTTCTACCTCGCCCAAAGCCGTCCCTTTGGGCTGAAGCAGGCGGCGGGTCTGCATCACAGTCTGGGAAGGAGGGCCTCAGGTGCGTCTGCCAACTGACTGCCCTCCATCATAGCCAGCTGAGGAAATATGGCAAGGCTGATGGAACCCACTTACAACGAAATGTTTCTCTTCAGAAGAGGAGATTTTGCTACCCAACGTCAGCAGCTCCTCGGAGTGCTCTTCTGCTGTAGACTAGGGCAAGCTCCCACGGTCCTAAGATTATGAACGGCTCTTTTCCAGTGGGCTCATCCGAGAGAGAGCCAGAAGGGCTGACCTCAACCAATAGGGCGGATACACCGTGAGTGCTTCGGGCAGGGCAGGGCAGTCCTGAGCCCATGTGCCACCTAAGGAATGAAAGCAAAGTTCCCTAGCCACAGGAAAGCAGACCGAGGCCTGCTGTTGTCTCTAAGCACTTGACGTGAGCCTGAGGGTGAGGCCTACACTACATTGTGGAAAAGCTCGGGGTCACGGCTGTCTTTCTCCCCCTCTCGGTCCCATACCCTGGGCTCAGCCATGGGGGAATGCTGAGTGGGAGAGACTGCCTCTCTGCCGGACTCAGAAGGCTTCTTCCCTTCAGGGCCATTCCGTTTGTGTCTTACTTCGTGGAGGAGGCATGAGGGCGCCCAGAGATATTCTGACACGAAATGCCTAACGACACAGGATCTGGAGGAGCCGGTTTGTCAGTGGAAGGAGCCAAAAAGCCTGCATTCCTAAGGTCTCTGAGTACTGCCAGACACTCTGCCGTCCTAGGCCTAAGAACTGGAAATTGTGACGGCAAGGCAACACTTGGAATCCTAGGATGCAGTGGAAGTGCGACTCTCCAACTGGATGGAAGAAGCTTCCAAGCATAGTGTTCTTTCATGTACCCAAGAGAACCCAAGTGTCTGAGGCTGGTAGCCTTGTTGCTGGAGAGAACTGGCATGCCCGTGGGCCTGTCGGCTACTTTCCTGTGTCTGACCCTCTAAGGCAACTCTTCCAAAAAGCCTTTGGGACCCGCTTAGAGAGAACAGCTGCGAAGCTGATGCACAGAACATTCACCTAGGGACTAGCCCTGGGCCCCAAGCATCCATCTTTCTCTGGAGGGTACGTACCCCACCCAGGGATTCAAGCAGGGACTTTGCCTTGTACAACTTACGCAGGAAACTGGGAGGAGATGGAGGGCCACCCTACCTGCGCTCACACTACGTGGCCCGGAGAAGTTATCACGCAGCCGAATTCAACACCCTTCCACTACCCGTGTGTAGCCAAAAGAAGCGCTGGGCAGTGGGTGTTCTCAGCCCAAGAGCAGTCCTTGTTCTGGGCCGCACCTGCTCTGTGGTTCAAAGGTTCTCTGAGTCTGCTCCTTTGGAGGCATTTCAGAGCTGACGCTGTCCCTGGGCTGCCGAAGCAAAGAGGCATAGCCGCCGCTCACGCTGAAGGCATGGGCTTGTTTCCCATTCAGAGAGTGTATGTTGCCCCTCCCGGGCTGGCGGCGTGTAAGGTGACAGCATTTGCGCTGCCCCTGGAAAATGCAAGCGGCTGTACCCGATTTGGGCTGCCTGGTGAAACAACTTGCAGTCACCAGCACCCTGAAAGTGTGAGTCCTAGCTAGGTAAAACCGGCCTACGGAGGCTAGAGGGGAGCAAACATGTTAAACTTGTGGCGAAAGTCTTTGACCAATGACCAATATGCTTGTGCTTGGGCGAGGGTTAGGCAGGAACTTTCCAACACAGGGTTTCTACCTCGCCCAAAGCCGTCCCTTTGGGCTGAAGCAGGCGGCGGGTCTGCATCACAGTCTGGGAAGGAGGGCCTCAGGTGCGTCTGCCAACTGACTGCCCTCCATCATAGCCAGCTGAGGAAATATGGCAAGGCTGATGGAACCCACTTACAACGAAATGTTTCTCTTCAGAAGAGGAGATTTTGCTACCCAACGTCAGCAGCTCCTCGGAGTGCTCTTCTGCTGTAGACTAGGGCAAGCTCCCACGGTCCTAAGATTATGAACGGCTCTTTTCCAGTGGGCTCATCCGAGAGAGAGCCAGAAGGGCTGACCTCAACCAATAGGGCGGATACACCGTGAGTGCTTCGGGCAGGGCAGGGCAGTCCTGAGCCCATGTGCCACCTAAGGAATGAAAGCAAAGTTCCCTAGCCACAGGAAAGCAGACCGAGGCCTGCTGTTGTCTCTAAGCACTTGACGTGAGCCTGAGGGTGAGGCCTACACTACATTGTGGAAAAGCTCGGGGTCACGGCTGTCTTTCTCCCCCTCTCGGTCCCATACCCTGGGCTCAGCCATGGGGGAATGCTGAGTGGGAGAGACTGCCTCTCTGCCGGACTCAGAAGGCTTCTTCCCTTCAGGGCCATTCCGTTTGTGTCTTACTTCGTGGAGGAGGCATGAGGGCGCCCAGAGATATTCTGACACGAAATGCCTAACGACACAGGATCTGGAGGAGCCGGTTTGTCAGTGGAAGGAGCCAAAAAGCCTGCATTCCTAAGGTCTCTGAGTACTGCCAGACACTCTGCCGTCCTAGGCCTAAGAACTGGAAATTGTGACGGCAAGGCAACACTTGGAATCCTAGGATGCAGTGGAAGTGCGACTCTCCAACTGGATGGAAGAAGCTTCCAAGCATAGTGTTCTTTCATGTACCCAAGAGAACCCAAGTGTCTGAGGCTGGTAGCCTTGTTGCTGGAGAGAACTGGCATGCCCGTGGGCCTGTCGGCTACTTTCCTGTGTCTGACCCTCTAAGGCAACTCTTCCAAAAAGCCTTTGGGACCCGCTTAGAGAGAACAGCTGCGAAGCTGATGCACAGAACATTCACCTAGGGACTAGCCCTGGGCCCCAAGCATCCATCTTTCTCTGGAGGGTACGTACCCCACCCAGGGATTCAAGCAGGGACTTTGCCTTGTACAACTTACGCAGGAAACTGGGAGGAGATGGAGGGCCACCCTACCTGCGCTCACACTACGTGGCCCGGAGAAGTTATCACGCAGCCGAATTCAACACCCTTCCACTACCCGTGTGTAGCCAAAAGAAGCGCTGGGCAGTGGGTGTTCTCAGCCCAAGAGCAGTCCTTGTTCTGGGCCGCACCTGCTCTGTGGTTCAAAGGTTCTCTGAGTCTGCTCCTTTGGAGGCATTTCAGAGCTGACGCTGTCCCTGGGCTGCCGAAGCAAAGAGGCATAGCCGCCGCTCACGCTGAAGGCATGGGCTTGTTTCCCATTCAGAGAGTGTATGTTGCCCCTCCCGGGCTGGCGGCGTGTAAGGTGACAGCATTTGCGCTGCCCCTGGAAAATGCAAGCGGCTGTACCCGATTTGGGCTGCCTGGTGAAACAACTTGCAGTCACCAGCACCCTGAAAGTGTGAGTCCTAGCTAGGTAAAACCGGCCTACGGAGGCTAGAGGGGAGCAAACATGTTAAACTTGTGGCGAAAGTCTTTGACCAATGACCAATATGCTTGTGCTTGGGCGAGGGTTAGGCAGGAACTTTCCAACACAGGGTTTCTACCTCGCCCAAAGCCGTCCCTTTGGGCTGAAGCAGGCGGCGGGTCTGCATCACAGTCTGGGAAGGAGGGCCTCAGGTGCGTCTGCCAACTGACTGCCCTCCATCATAGCCAGCTGAGGAAATATGGCAAGGCTGATGGAACCCACTTACAACGAAATGTTTCTCTTCAGAAGAGGAGATTTTGCTACCCAACGTCAGCAGCTCCTCGGAGTGCTCTTCTGCTGTAGACTAGGGCAAGCTCCCACGGTCCTAAGATTATGAACGGCTCTTTTCCAGTGGGCTCATCCGAGAGAGAGCCAGAAGGGCTGACCTCAACCAATAGGGCGGATACACCGTGAGTGCTTCGGGCAGGGCAGGGCAGTCCTGAGCCCATGTGCCACCTAAGGAATGAAAGCAAAGTTCCCTAGCCACAGGAAAGCAGACCGAGGCCTGCTGTTGTCTCTAAGCACTTGACGTGAGCCTGAGGGTGAGGCCTACACTACATTGTGGAAAAGCTCGGGGTCACGGCTGTCTTTCTCCCCCTCTCGGTCCCATACCCTGGGCTCAGCCATGGGGGAATGCTGAGTGGGAGAGACTGCCTCTCTGCCGGACTCAGAAGGCTTCTTCCCTTCAGGGCCATTCCGTTTGTGTCTTACTTCGTGGAGGAGGCATGAGGGCGCCCAGAGATATTCTGACACGAAATGCCTAACGACACAGGATCTGGAGGAGCCGGTTTGTCAGTGGAAGGAGCCAAAAAGCCTGCATTCCTAAGGTCTCTGAGTACTGCCAGACACTCTGCCGTCCTAGGCCTAAGAACTGGAAATTGTGACGGCAAGGCAACACTTGGAATCCTAGGATGCAGTGGAAGTGCGACTCTCCAACTGGATGGAAGAAGCTTCCAAGCATAGTGTTCTTTCATGTACCCAAGAGAACCCAAGTGTCTGAGGCTGGTAGCCTTGTTGCTGGAGAGAACTGGCATGCCCGTGGGCCTGTCGGCTACTTTCCTGTGTCTGACCCTCTAAGGCAACTCTTCCAAAAAGCCTTTGGGACCCGCTTAGAGAGAACAGCTGCGAAGCTGATGCACAGAACATTCACCTAGGGACTAGCCCTGGGCCCCAAGCATCCATCTTTCTCTGGAGGGTACGTACCCCACCCAGGGATTCAAGCAGGGACTTTGCCTTGTACAACTTACGCAGGAAACTGGGAGGAGATGGAGGGCCACCCTACCTGCGCTCACACTACGTGGCCCGGAGAAGTTATCACGCAGCCGAATTCAACACCCTTCCACTACCCGTGTGTAGCCAAAAGAAGCGCTGGGCAGTGGGTGTTCTCAGCCCAAGAGCAGTCCTTGTTCTGGGCCGCACCTGCTCTGTGGTTCAAAGGTTCTCTGAGTCTGCTCCTTTGGAGGCATTTCAGAGCTGACGCTGTCCCTGGGCTGCCGAAGCAAAGAGGCATAGCCGCCGCTCACGCTGAAGGCATGGGCTTGTTTCCCATTCAGAGAGTGTATGTTGCCCCTCCCGGGCTGGCGGCGTGTAAGGTGACAGCATTTGCGCTGCCCCTGGAAAATGCAAGCGGCTGTACCCGATTTGGGCTGCCTGGTGAAACAACTTGCAGTCACCAGCACCCTGAAAGTGTGAGTCCTAGCTAGGTAAAACCGGCCTACGGAGGCTAGAGGGGAGCAAACATGTTAAACTTGTGGCGAAAGTCTTTGACCAATGACCAATATGCTTGTGCTTGGGCGAGGGTTAGGCAGGAACTTTCCAACACAGGGTTTCTACCTCGCCCAAAGCCGTCCCTTTGGGCTGAAGCAGGCGGCGGGTCTGCATCACAGTCTGGGAAGGAGGGCCTCAGGTGCGTCTGCCAACTGACTGCCCTCCATCATAGCCAGCTGAGGAAATATGGCAAGGCTGATGGAACCCACTTACAACGAAATGTTTCTCTTCAGAAGAGGAGATTTTGCTACCCAACGTCAGCAGCTCCTCGGAGTGCTCTTCTGCTGTAGACTAGGGCAAGCTCCCACGGTCCTAAGATTATGAACGGCTCTTTTCCAGTGGGCTCATCCGAGAGAGAGCCAGAAGGGCTGACCTCAACCAATAGGGCGGATACACCGTGAGTGCTTCGGGCAGGGCAGGGCAGTCCTGAGCCCATGTGCCACCTAAGGAATGAAAGCAAAGTTCCCTAGCCACAGGAAAGCAGACCGAGGCCTGCTGTTGTCTCTAAGCACTTGACGTGAGCCTGAGGGTGAGGCCTACACTACATTGTGGAAAAGCTCGGGGTCACGGCTGTCTTTCTCCCCCTCTCGGTCCCATACCCTGGGCTCAGCCATGGGGGAATGCTGAGTGGGAGAGACTGCCTCTCTGCCGGACTCAGAAGGCTTCTTCCCTTCAGGGCCATTCCGTTTGTGTCTTACTTCGTGGAGGAGGCATGAGGGCGCCCAGAGATATTCTGACACGAAATGCCTAACGACACAGGATCTGGAGGAGCCGGTTTGTCAGTGGAAGGAGCCAAAAAGCCTGCATTCCTAAGGTCTCTGAGTACTGCCAGACACTCTGCCGTCCTAGGCCTAAGAACTGGAAATTGTGACGGCAAGGCAACACTTGGAATCCTAGGATGCAGTGGAAGTGCGACTCTCCAACTGGATGGAAGAAGCTTCCAAGCATAGTGTTCTTTCATGTACCCAAGAGAACCCAAGTGTCTGAGGCTGGTAGCCTTGTTGCTGGAGAGAACTGGCATGCCCGTGGGCCTGTCGGCTACTTTCCTGTGTCTGACCCTCTAAGGCAACTCTTCCAAAAAGCCTTTGGGACCCGCTTAGAGAGAACAGCTGCGAAGCTGATGCACAGAACATTCACCTAGGGACTAGCCCTGGGCCCCAAGCATCCATCTTTCTCTGGAGGGTACGTACCCCACCCAGGGATTCAAGCAGGGACTTTGCCTTGTACAACTTACGCAGGAAACTGGGAGGAGATGGAGGGCCACCCTACCTGCGCTCACACTACGTGGCCCGGAGAAGTTATCACGCAGCCGAATTCAACACCCTTCCACTACCCGTGTGTAGCCAAAAGAAGCGCTGGGCAGTGGGTGTTCTCAGCCCAAGAGCAGTCCTTGTTCTGGGCCGCACCTGCTCTGTGGTTCAAAGGTTCTCTGAGTCTGCTCCTTTGGAGGCATTTCAGAGCTGACGCTGTCCCTGGGCTGCCGAAGCAAAGAGGCATAGCCGCCGCTCACGCTGAAGGCATGGGCTTGTTTCCCATTCAGAGAGTGTATGTTGCCCCTCCCGGGCTGGCGGCGTGTAAGGTGACAGCATTTGCGCTGCCCCTGGAAAATGCAAGCGGCTGTACCCGATTTGGGCTGCCTGGTGAAACAACTTGCAGTCACCAGCACCCTGAAAGTGTGAGTCCTAGCTAGGTAAAACCGGCCTACGGAGGCTAGAGGGGAGCAAACATGTTAAACTTGTGGCGAAAGTCTTTGACCAATGACCAATATGCTTGTGCTTGGGCGAGGGTTAGGCAGGAACTTTCCAACACAGGGTTTCTACCTCGCCCAAAGCCGTCCCTTTGGGCTGAAGCAGGCGGCGGGTCTGCATCACAGTCTGGGAAGGAGGGCCTCAGGTGCGTCTGCCAACTGACTGCCCTCCATCATAGCCAGCTGAGGAAATATGGCAAGGCTGATGGAACCCACTTACAACGAAATGTTTCTCTTCAGAAGAGGAGATTTTGCTACCCAACGTCAGCAGCTCCTCGGAGTGCTCTTCTGCTGTAGACTAGGGCAAGCTCCCACGGTCCTAAGATTATGAACGGCTCTTTTCCAGTGGGCTCATCCGAGAGAGAGCCAGAAGGGCTGACCTCAACCAATAGGGCGGATACACCGTGAGTGCTTCGGGCAGGGCAGGGCAGTCCTGAGCCCATGTGCCACCTAAGGAATGAAAGCAAAGTTCCCTAGCCACAGGAAAGCAGACCGAGGCCTGCTGTTGTCTCTAAGCACTTGACGTGAGCCTGAGGGTGAGGCCTACACTACATTGTGGAAAAGCTCGGGGTCACGGCTGTCTTTCTCCCCCTCTCGGTCCCATACCCTGGGCTCAGCCATGGGGGAATGCTGAGTGGGAGAGACTGCCTCTCTGCCGGACTCAGAAGGCTTCTTCCCTTCAGGGCCATTCCGTTTGTGTCTTACTTCGTGGAGGAGGCATGAGGGCGCCCAGAGATATTCTGACACGAAATGCCTAACGACACAGGATCTGGAGGAGCCGGTTTGTCAGTGGAAGGAGCCAAAAAGCCTGCATTCCTAAGGTCTCTGAGTACTGCCAGACACTCTGCCGTCCTAGGCCTAAGAACTGGAAATTGTGACGGCAAGGCAACACTTGGAATCCTAGGATGCAGTGGAAGTGCGACTCTCCAACTGGATGGAAGAAGCTTCCAAGCATAGTGTTCTTTCATGTACCCAAGAGAACCCAAGTGTCTGAGGCTGGTAGCCTTGTTGCTGGAGAGAACTGGCATGCCCGTGGGCCTGTCGGCTACTTTCCTGTGTCTGACCCTCTAAGGCAACTCTTCCAAAAAGCCTTTGGGACCCGCTTAGAGAGAACAGCTGCGAAGCTGATGCACAGAACATTCACCTAGGGACTAGCCCTGGGCCCCAAGCATCCATCTTTCTCTGGAGGGTACGTACCCCACCCAGGGATTCAAGCAGGGACTTTGCCTTGTACAACTTACGCAGGAAACTGGGAGGAGATGGAGGGCCACCCTACCTGCGCTCACACTACGTGGCCCGGAGAAGTTATCACGCAGCCGAATTCAACACCCTTCCACTACCCGTGTGTAGCCAAAAGAAGCGCTGGGCAGTGGGTGTTCTCAGCCCAAGAGCAGTCCTTGTTCTGGGCCGCACCTGCTCTGTGGTTCAAAGGTTCTCTGAGTCTGCTCCTTTGGAGGCATTTCAGAGCTGACGCTGTCCCTGGGCTGCCGAAGCAAAGAGGCATAGCCGCCGCTCACGCTGAAGGCATGGGCTTGTTTCCCATTCAGAGAGTGTATGTTGCCCCTCCCGGGCTGGCGGCGTGTAAGGTGACAGCATTTGCGCTGCCCCTGGAAAATGCAAGCGGCTGTACCCGATTTGGGCTGCCTGGTGAAACAACTTGCAGTCACCAGCACCCTGAAAGTGTGAGTCCTAGCTAGGTAAAACCGGCCTACGGAGGCTAGAGGGGAGCAAACATGTTAAACTTGTGGCGAAAGTCTTTGACCAATGACCAATATGCTTGTGCTTGGGCGAGGGTTAGGCAGGAACTTTCCAACACAGGGTTTCTACCTCGCCCAAAGCCGTCCCTTTGGGCTGAAGCAGGCGGCGGGTCTGCATCACAGTCTGGGAAGGAGGGCCTCAGGTGCGTCTGCCAACTGACTGCCCTCCATCATAGCCAGCTGAGGAAATATGGCAAGGCTGATGGAACCCACTTACAACGAAATGTTTCTCTTCAGAAGAGGAGATTTTGCTACCCAACGTCAGCAGCTCCTCGGAGTGCTCTTCTGCTGTAGACTAGGGCAAGCTCCCACGGTCCTAAGATTATGAACGGCTCTTTTCCAGTGGGCTCATCCGAGAGAGAGCCAGAAGGGCTGACCTCAACCAATAGGGCGGATACACCGTGAGTGCTTCGGGCAGGGCAGGGCAGTCCTGAGCCCATGTGCCACCTAAGGAATGAAAGCAAAGTTCCCTAGCCACAGGAAAGCAGACCGAGGCCTGCTGTTGTCTCTAAGCACTTGACGTGAGCCTGAGGGTGAGGCCTACACTACATTGTGGAAAAGCTCGGGGTCACGGCTGTCTTTCTCCCCCTCTCGGTCCCATACCCTGGGCTCAGCCATGGGGGAATGCTGAGTGGGAGAGACTGCCTCTCTGCCGGACTCAGAAGGCTTCTTCCCTTCAGGGCCATTCCGTTTGTGTCTTACTTCGTGGAGGAGGCATGAGGGCGCCCAGAGATATTCTGACACGAAATGCCTAACGACACAGGATCTGGAGGAGCCGGTTTGTCAGTGGAAGGAGCCAAAAAGCCTGCATTCCTAAGGTCTCTGAGTACTGCCAGACACTCTGCCGTCCTAGGCCTAAGAACTGGAAATTGTGACGGCAAGGCAACACTTGGAATCCTAGGATGCAGTGGAAGTGCGACTCTCCAACTGGATGGAAGAAGCTTCCAAGCATAGTGTTCTTTCATGTACCCAAGAGAACCCAAGTGTCTGAGGCTGGTAGCGTTGTTGCTGGAGAGAACTGGCATGCCCGTGGGCCTGTCGGCTACTTTCCTGTGTCTGACCCTCTAAGGCAACTCTTCCAAAAAGCCTTTGGGACCCGCTTAGAGAGAACAGCTGCGAAGCTGATGCACAGAACATTCACCTAGGGACTAGCCCTGGGCCCCAAGCATCCATCTTTCTCTGGAGGGTACGTACCCCACCCAGGGATTCAAGCAGGGACTTTGCCTTGTACAACTTACGCAGGAAACTGGGAGGAGATGGAGGGCCACCCTACCTGCGCTCACACTACGTGGCCCGGAGAAGTTATCACGCAGCCGAATTCAACACCCTTCCACTACCCGTGTGTAGCCAAAAGAAGCGCTGGGCAGTGGGTGTTCTCAGCCCAAGAGCAGTCCTTGTTCTGGGCCGCACCTGCTCTGTGGTTCAAAGGTTCTCTGAGTCTGCTCCTTTGGAGGCATTTCAGAGCTGACGCTGTCCCTGGGCTGCCGAAGCAAAGAGGCATAGCCGCCGCTCACGCTGAAGGCATGGGCTTGTTTCCCATTCAGAGAGTGTATGTTGCCCCTCCCGGGCTGGCGGCGTGTAAGGGGACAGCATTTGCGCTGCCCCTGGAAAATGCAAGCGGCTGTACCCGATTTGGGCTGCCTGGTGAAACAACTTGCAGTCACCAGCACCCTGAAAGTGTGAGTCCTAGCTAGGTAAAACCGGCCTACGGAGGCTAGAGGGGAGCAAACATGTTAAACTTGTGGCGAAAGTCTTTGACCAATGACCAATATGCTTGTGCTTGGGCGAGGGTTAGGCAGGAACTTTCCAACACAGGGTTTCTACCTCGCCCAAAGCCGTCCCTTTGGGCTGAAGCAGGCGGCGGGTCTGCATCACAGTCTGGGAAGGAGGGCCTCAGGTGCGTCTGCCAACTGACTGCCCTCCATCATAGCCAGCTGAGGAAATATGGCAAGGCTGATGGAACCCACTTACAACGAAATGTTTCTCTTCAGAAGAGGAGATTTTGCTACCCAACGTCAGCAGCTCCTCGGAGTGCTCTTCTGCTGTAGACTAGGGCAAGCTCCCACGGTCCTAAGATTATGAACGGCTCTTTTCCAGTGGGCTCATCCGAGAGAGAGCCAGAAGGGCTGACCTCAACCAATAGGGCGGATACACCGTGAGTGCTTCGGGCAGGGCAGGGCAGTCCTGAGCCCATGTGCCACCTAAGGAATGAAAGCAAAGTTCCCTAGCCACAGGAAAGCAGACCGAGGCCTGCTGTTGTCTCTAAGCACTTGACGTGAGCCTGAGGGTGAGGCCTACACTACATTGTGGAAAAGCTCGGGGTCACGGCTGTCTTTCTCCCCCTCTCGGTCCCATACCCTGGGCTCAGCCATGGGGGAATGCTGAGTGGGAGAGACTGCCTCTCTGCCGGACTCAGAAGGCTTCTTCCCTTCAGGGCCATTCCGTTTGTGTCTTACTTCGTGGAGGAGGCATGAGGGCGCCCAGAGATATTCTGACACGAAATGCCTAACGACACAGGATCTGGAGGAGCCGGTTTGTCAGTGGAAGGAGCCAAAAAGCCTGCATTCCTAAGGTCTCTGAGTACTGCCAGACACTCTGCCGTCCTAGGCCTAAGAACTGGAAATTGTGACGGCAAGGCAACACTTGGAATCCTAGGATGCAGTGGAAGTGCGACTCTCCAACTGGATGGAAGAAGCTTCCAAGCATAGTGTTCTTTCATGTACCCAAGAGAACCCAAGTGTCTGAGGCTGGTAGCGTTGTTGCTGGAGAGAACTGGCATGCCCGTGGGCCTGTCGGCTACTTTCCTGTGTCTGACCCTCTAAGGCAACTCTTCCAAAAAGCCTTTGGGACCCGCTTAGAGAGAACAGCTGCGAAGCTGATGCACAGAACATTCACCTAGGGACTAGCCCTGGGCCCCAAGCATCCATCTTTCTCTGGAGGGTACGTACCCCACCCAGGGATTCAAGCAGGGACTTTGCCTTGTACAACTTACGCAGGAAACTGGGAGGAGATGGAGGGCCACCCTACCTGCGCTCACACTACGTGGCCCGGAGAAGTTATCACGCAGCCGAATTCAACACCCTTCCACTACCCGTGTGTAGCCAAAAGAAGCGCTGGGCAGTGGGTGTTCTCAGCCCAAGAGCAGTCCTTGTTCTGGGCCGCACCTGCTCTGTGGTTCAAAGGTTCTCTGAGTCTGCTCCTTTGGAGGCATTTCAGAGCTGACGCTGTCCCTGGGCTGCCGAAGCAAAGAGGCATAGCCGCCGCTCACGCTGAAGGCATGGGCTTGTTTCCCATTCAGAGAGTGTATGTTGCCCCTCCCGGGCTGGCGGCGTGTAAGGGGACAGCATTTGCGCTGCCCCTGGAAAATGCAAGCGGCTGTACCCGATTTGGGCTGCCTGGTGAAACAACTTGCAGTCACCAGCACCCTGAAAGTGTGAGTCCTAGCTAGGTAAAACCGGCCTACGGAGGCTAGAGGGGAGCAAACATGTTAAACTTGTGGCGAAAGTCTTTGACCAATGACCAATATGCTTGTGCTTGGGCGAGGGTTAGGCAGGAACTTTCCAACACAGGGTTTCTACCTCGCCCAAAGCCGTCCCTTTGGGCTGAAGCAGGCGGCGGGTCTGCATCACAGTCTGGGAAGGAGGGCCTCAGGTGCGTCTGCCAACTGACTGCCCTCCATCATAGCCAGCTGAGGAAATATGGCAAGGCTGATGGAACCCACTTACAACGAAATGTTTCTCTTCAGAAGAGGAGATTTTGCTACCCAACGTCAGCAGCTCCTCGGAGTGCTCTTCTGCTGTAGACTAGGGCAAGCTCCCACGGTCCTAAGATTATGAACGGCTCTTTTCCAGTGGGCTCATCCGAGAGAGAGCCAGAAGGGCTGACCTCAACCAATAGGGCGGATACACCGTGAGTGCTTCGGGCAGGGCAGGGCAGTCCTGAGCCCATGTGCCACCTAAGGAATGAAAGCAAAGTTCCCTAGCCACAGGAAAGCAGACCGAGGCCTGCTGTTGTCTCTAAGCACTTGACGTGAGCCTGAGGGTGAGGCCTACACTACATTGTGGAAAAGCTCGGGGTCACGGCTGTCTTTCTCCCCCTCTCGGTCCCATACCCTGGGCTCAGCCATGGGGGAATGCTGAGTGGGAGAGACTGCCTCTCTGCCGGACTCAGAAGGCTTCTTCCCTTCAGGGCCATTCCGTTTGTGTCTTACTTCGTGGAGGAGGCATGAGGGCGCCCAGAGATATTCTGACACGAAATGCCTAACGACACAGGATCTGGAGGAGCCGGTTTGTCAGTGGAAGGAGCCAAAAAGCCTGCATTCCTAAGGTCTCTGAGTACTGCCAGACACTCTGCCGTCCTAGGCCTAAGAACTGGAAATTGTGACGGCAAGGCAACACTTGGAATCCTAGGATGCAGTGGAAGTGCGACTCTCCAACTGGATGGAAGAAGCTTCCAAGCATAGTGTTCTTTCATGTACCCAAGAGAACCCAAGTGTCTGAGGCTGGTAGCGTTGTTGCTGGAGAGAACTGGCATGCCCGTGGGCCTGTCGGCTACTTTCCTGTGTCTGACCCTCTAAGGCAACTCTTCCAAAAAGCCTTTGGGACCCGCTTAGAGAGAACAGCTGCGAAGCTGATGCACAGAACATTCACCTAGGGACTAGCCCTGGGCCCCAAGCATCCATCTTTCTCTGGAGGGTACGTACCCCACCCAGGGATTCAAGCAGGGACTTTGCCTTGTACAACTTACGCAGGAAACTGGGAGGAGATGGAGGGCCACCCTACCTGCGCTCACACTACGTGGCCCGGAGAAGTTATCACGCAGCCGAATTCAACACCCTTCCACTACCCGTGTGTAGCCAAAAGAAGCGCTGGGCAGTGGGTGTTCTCAGCCCAAGAGCAGTCCTTGTTCTGGGCCGCACCTGCTCTGTGGTTCAAAGGTTCTCTGAGTCTGCTCCTTTGGAGGCATTTCAGAGCTGACGCTGTCCCTGGGCTGCCGAAGCAAAGAGGCATAGCCGCCGCTCACGCTGAAGGCATGGGCTTGTTTCCCATTCAGAGAGTGTATGTTGCCCCTCCCGGGCTGGCGGCGTGTAAGGGGACAGCATTTGCGCTGCCCCTGGAAAATGCAAGCGGCTGTACCCGATTTGGGCTGCCTGGTGAAACAACTTGCAGTCACCAGCACCCTGAAAGTGTGAGTCCTAGCTAGGTAAAACCGGCCTACGGAGGCTAGAGGGGAGCAAACATGTTAAACTTGTGGCGAAAGTCTTTGACCAATGACCAATATGCTTGTGCTTGGGCGAGGGTTAGGCAGGAACTTTCCAACACAGGGTTTCTACCTCGCCCAAAGCCGTCCCTTTGGGCTGAAGCAGGCGGCGGGTCTGCATCACAGTCTGGGAAGGAGGGCCTCAGGTGCGTCTGCCAACTGACTGCCCTCCATCATAGCCAGCTGAGGAAATATGGCAAGGCTGATGGAACCCACTTACAACGAAATGTTTCTCTTCAGAAGAGGAGATTTTGCTACCCAACGTCAGCAGCTCCTCGGAGTGCTCTTCTGCTGTAGACTAGGGCAAGCTCCCACGGTCCTAAGATTATGAACGGCTCTTTTCCAGTGGGCTCATCCGAGAGAGAGCCAGAAGGGCTGACCTCAACCAATAGGGCGGATACACCGTGAGTGCTTCGGGCAGGGCAGGGCAGTCCTGAGCCCATGTGCCACCTAAGGAATGAAAGCAAAGTTCCCTAGCCACAGGAAAGCAGACCGAGGCCTGCTGTTGTCTCTAAGCACTTGACGTGAGCCTGAGGGTGAGGCCTACACTACATTGTGGAAAAGCTCGGGGTCACGGCTGTCTTTCTCCCCCTCTCGGTCCCATACCCTGGGCTCAGCCATGGGGGAATGCTGAGTGGGAGAGACTGCCTCTCTGCCGGACTCAGAAGGCTTCTTCCCTTCAGGGCCATTCCGTTTGTGTCTTACTTCGTGGAGGAGGCATGAGGGCGCCCAGAGATATTCTGACACGAAATGCCTAACGACACAGGATCTGGAGGAGCCGGTTTGTCAGTGGAAGGAGCCAAAAAGCCTGCATTCCTAAGGTCTCTGAGTACTGCCAGACACTCTGCCGTCCTAGGCCTAAGAACTGGAAATTGTGACGGCAAGGCAACACTTGGAATCCTAGGATGCAGTGGAAGTGCGACTCTCCAACTGGATGGAAGAAGCTTCCAAGCATAGTGTTCTTTCATGTACCCAAGAGAACCCAAGTGTCTGAGGCTGGTAGCGTTGTTGCTGGAGAGAACTGGCATGCCCGTGGGCCTGTCGGCTACTTTCCTGTGTCTGACCCTCTAAGGCAACTCTTCCAAAAAGCCTTTGGGACCCGCTTAGAGAGAACAGCTGCGAAGCTGATGCACAGAACATTCACCTAGGGACTAGCCCTGGGCCCCAAGCATCCATCTTTCTCTGGAGGGTACGTACCCCACCCAGGGATTCAAGCAGGGACTTTGCCTTGTACAACTTACGCAGGAAACTGGGAGGAGATGGAGGGCCACCCTACCTGCGCTCACACTACGTGGCCCGGAGAAGTTATCACGCAGCCGAATTCAACACCCTTCCACTACCCGTGTGTAGCCAAAAGAAGCGCTGGGCAGTGGGTGTTCTCAGCCCAAGAGCAGTCCTTGTTCTGGGCCGCACCTGCTCTGTGGTTCAAAGGTTCTCTGAGTCTGCTCCTTTGGAGGCATTTCAGAGCTGACGCTGTCCCTGGGCTGCCGAAGCAAAGAGGCATAGCCGCCGCTCACGCTGAAGGCATGGGCTTGTTTCCCATTCAGAGAGTGTATGTTGCCCCTCCCGGGCTGGCGGCGTGTAAGGGGACAGCATTTGCGCTGCCCCTGGAAAATGCAAGCGGCTGTACCCGATTTGGGCTGCCTGGTGAAACAACTTGCAGTCACCAGCACCCTGAAAGTGTGAGTCCTAGCTAGGTAAAACCGGCCTACGGAGGCTAGAGGGGAGCAAACATGTTAAACTTGTGGCGAAAGTCTTTGACCAATGACCAATATGCTTGTGCTTGGGCGAGGGTTAGGCAGGAACTTTCCAACACAGGGTTTCTACCTCGCCCAAAGCCGTCCCTTTGGGCTGAAGCAGGCGGCGGGTCTGCATCACAGTCTGGGAAGGAGGGCCTCAGGTGCGTCTGCCAACTGACTGCCCTCCATCATAGCCAGCTGAGGAAATATGGCAAGGCTGATGGAACCCACTTACAACGAAATGTTTCTCTTCAGAAGAGGAGATTTTGCTACCCAACGTCAGCAGCTCCTCGGAGTGCTCTTCTGCTGTAGACTAGGGCAAGCTCCCACGGTCCTAAGATTATGAACGGCTCTTTTCCAGTGGGCTCATCCGAGAGAGAGCCAGAAGGGCTGACCTCAACCAATAGGGCGGATACACCGTGAGTGCTTCGGGCAGGGCAGGGCAGTCCTGAGCCCATGTGCCACCTAAGGAATGAAAGCAAAGTTCCCTAGCCACAGGAAAGCAGACCGAGGCCTGCTGTTGTCTCTAAGCACTTGACGTGAGCCTGAGGGTGAGGCCTACACTACATTGTGGAAAAGCTCGGGGTCACGGCTGTCTTTCTCCCCCTCTCGGTCCCATACCCTGGGCTCAGCCATGGGGGAATGCTGAGTGGGAGAGACTGCCTCTCTGCCGGACTCAGAAGGCTTCTTCCCTTCAGGGCCATTCCGTTTGTGTCTTACTTCGTGGAGGAGGCATGAGGGCGCCCAGAGATATTCTGACACGAAATGCCTAACGACACAGGATCTGGAGGAGCCGGTTTGTCAGTGGAAGGAGCCAAAAAGCCTGCATTCCTAAGGTCTCTGAGTACTGCCAGACACTCTGCCGTCCTAGGCCTAAGAACTGGAAATTGTGACGGCAAGGCAACACTTGGAATCCTAGGATGCAGTGGAAGTGCGACTCTCCAACTGGATGGAAGAAGCTTCCAAGCATAGTGTTCTTTCATGTACCCAAGAGAACCCAAGTGTCTGAGGCTGGTAGCGTTGTTGCTGGAGAGAACTGGCATGCCCGTGGGCCTGTCGGCTACTTTCCTGTGTCTGACCCTCTAAGGCAACTCTTCCAAAAAGCCTTTGGGACCCGCTTAGAGAGAACAGCTGCGAAGCTGATGCACAGAACATTCACCTAGGGACTAGCCCTGGGCCCCAAGCATCCATCTTTCTCTGGAGGGTACGTACCCCACCCAGGGATTCAAGCAGGGACTTTGCCTTGTACAACTTACGCAGGAAACTGGGAGGAGATGGAGGGCCACCCTACCTGCGCTCACACTACGTGGCCCGGAGAAGTTATCACGCAGCCGAATTCAACACCCTTCCACTACCCGTGTGTAGCCAAAAGAAGCGCTGGGCAGTGGGTGTTCTCAGCCCAAGAGCAGTCCTTGTTCTGGGCCGCACCTGCTCTGTGGTTCAAAGGTTCTCTGAGTCTGCTCCTTTGGAGGCATTTCAGAGCTGACGCTGTCCCTGGGCTGCCGAAGCAAAGAGGCATAGCCGCCGCTCACGCTGAAGGCATGGGCTTGTTTCCCATTCAGAGAGTGTATGTTGCCCCTCCCGGGCTGGCGGCGTGTAAGGGGACAGCATTTGCGCTGCCCCTGGAAAATGCAAGCGGCTGTACCCGATTTGGGCTGCCTGGTGAAACAACTTGCAGTCACCAGCACCCTGAAAGTGTGAGTCCTAGCTAGGTAAAACCGGCCTACGGAGGCTAGAGGGGAGCAAACATGTTAAACTTGTGGCGAAAGTCTTTGACCAATGACCAATATGCTTGTGCTTGGGCGAGGGTTAGGCAGGAACTTTCCAACACAGGGTTTCTACCTCGCCCAAAGCCGTCCCTTTGGGCTGAAGCAGGCGGCGGGTCTGCATCACAGTCTGGGAAGGAGGGCCTCAGGTGCGTCTGCCAACTGACTGCCCTCCATCATAGCCAGCTGAGGAAATATGGCAAGGCTGATGGAACCCACTTACAACGAAATGTTTCTCTTCAGAAGAGGAGATTTTGCTACCCAACGTCAGCAGCTCCTCGGAGTGCTCTTCTGCTGTAGACTAGGGCAAGCTCCCACGGTCCTAAGATTATGAACGGCTCTTTTCCAGTGGGCTCATCCGAGAGAGAGCCAGAAGGGCTGACCTCAACCAATAGGGCGGATACACCGTGAGTGCTTCGGGCAGGGCAGGGCAGTCCTGAGCCCATGTGCCACCTAAGGAATGAAAGCAAAGTTCCCTAGCCACAGGAAAGCAGACCGAGGCCTGCTGTTGTCTCTAAGCACTTGACGTGAGCCTGAGGGTGAGGCCTACACTACATTGTGGAAAAGCTCGGGGTCACGGCTGTCTTTCTCCCCCTCTCGGTCCCATACCCTGGGCTCAGCCATGGGGGAATGCTGAGTGGGAGAGACTGCCTCTCTGCCGGACTCAGAAGGCTTCTTCCCTTCAGGGCCATTCCGTTTGTGTCTTACTTCGTGGAGGAGGCATGAGGGCGCCCAGAGATATTCTGACACGAAATGCCTAACGACACAGGATCTGGAGGAGCCGGTTTGTCAGTGGAAGGAGCCAAAAAGCCTGCATTCCTAAGGTCTCTGAGTACTGCCAGACACTCTGCCGTCCTAGGCCTAAGAACTGGAAATTGTGACGGCAAGGCAACACTTGGAATCCTAGGATGCAGTGGAAGTGCGACTCTCCAACTGGATGGAAGAAGCTTCCAAGCATAGTGTTCTTTCATGTACCCAAGAGAACCCAAGTGTCTGAGGCTGGTAGCGTTGTTGCTGGAGAGAACTGGCATGCCCGTGGGCCTGTCGGCTACTTTCCTGTGTCTGACCCTCTAAGGCAACTCTTCCAAAAAGCCTTTGGGACCCGCTTAGAGAGAACAGCTGCGAAGCTGATGCACAGAACATTCACCTAGGGACTAGCCCTGGGCCCCAAGCATCCATCTTTCTCTGGAGGGTACGTACCCCACCCAGGGATTCAAGCAGGGACTTTGCCTTGTACAACTTACGCAGGAAACTGGGAGGAGATGGAGGGCCACCCTACCTGCGCTCACACTACGTGGCCCGGAGAAGTTATCACGCAGCCGAATTCAACACCCTTCCACTACCCGTGTGTAGCCAAAAGAAGCGCTGGGCAGTGGGTGTTCTCAGCCCAAGAGCAGTCCTTGTTCTGGGCCGCACCTGCTCTGTGGTTCAAAGGTTCTCTGAGTCTGCTCCTTTGGAGGCATTTCAGAGCTGACGCTGTCCCTGGGCTGCCGAAGCAAAGAGGCATAGCCGCCGCTCACGCTGAAGGCATGGGCTTGTTTCCCATTCAGAGAGTGTATGTTGCCCCTCCCGGGCTGGCGGCGTGTAAGGGGACAGCATTTGCGCTGCCCCTGGAAAATGCAAGCGGCTGTACCCGATTTGGGCTGCCTGGTGAAACAACTTGCAGTCACCAGCACCCTGAAAGTGTGAGTCCTAGCTAGGTAAAACCGGCCTACGGAGGCTAGAGGGGAGCAAACATGTTAAACTTGTGGCGAAAGTCTTTGACCAATGACCAATATGCTTGTGCTTGGGCGAGGGTTAGGCAGGAACTTTCCAACACAGGGTTTCTACCTCGCCCAAAGCCGTCCCTTTGGGCTGAAGCAGGCGGCGGGTCTGCATCACAGTCTGGGAAGGAGGGCCTCAGGTGCGTCTGCCAACTGACTGCCCTCCATCATAGCCAGCTGAGGAAATATGGCAAGGCTGATGGAACCCACTTACAACGAAATGTTTCTCTTCAGAAGAGGAGATTTTGCTACCCAACGTCAGCAGCTCCTCGGAGTGCTCTTCTGCTGTAGACTAGGGCAAGCTCCCACGGTCCTAAGATTATGAACGGCTCTTTTCCAGTGGGCTCATCCGAGAGAGAGCCAGAAGGGCTGACCTCAACCAATAGGGCGGATACACCGTGAGTGCTTCGGGCAGGGCAGGGCAGTCCTGAGCCCATGTGCCACCTAAGGAATGAAAGCAAAGTTCCCTAGCCACAGGAAAGCAGACCGAGGCCTGCTGTTGTCTCTAAGCACTTGACGTGAGCCTGAGGGTGAGGCCTACACTACATTGTGGAAAAGCTCGGGGTCACGGCTGTCTTTCTCCCCCTCTCGGTCCCATACCCTGGGCTCAGCCATGGGGGAATGCTGAGTGGGAGAGACTGCCTCTCTGCCGGACTCAGAAGGCTTCTTCCCTTCAGGGCCATTCCGTTTGTGTCTTACTTCGTGGAGGAGGCATGAGGGCGCCCAGAGATATTCTGACACGAAATGCCTAACGACACAGGATCTGGAGGAGCCGGTTTGTCAGTGGAAGGAGCCAAAAAGCCTGCATTCCTAAGGTCTCTGAGTACTGCCAGACACTCTGCCGTCCTAGGCCTAAGAACTGGAAATTGTGACGGCAAGGCAACACTTGGAATCCTAGGATGCAGTGGAAGTGCGACTCTCCAACTGGATGGAAGAAGCTTCCAAGCATAGTGTTCTTTCATGTACCCAAGAGAACCCAAGTGTCTGAGGCTGGTAGCGTTGTTGCTGGAGAGAACTGGCATGCCCGTGGGCCTGTCGGCTACTTTCCTGTGTCTGACCCTCTAAGGCAACTCTTCCAAAAAGCCTTTGGGACCCGCTTAGAGAGAACAGCTGCGAAGCTGATGCACAGAACATTCACCTAGGGACTAGCCCTGGGCCCCAAGCATCCATCTTTCTCTGGAGGGTACGTACCCCACCCAGGGATTCAAGCAGGGACTTTGCCTTGTACAACTTACGCAGGAAACTGGGAGGAGATGGAGGGCCACCCTACCTGCGCTCACACTACGTGGCCCGGAGAAGTTATCACGCAGCCGAATTCAACACCCTTCCACTACCCGTGTGTAGCCAAAAGAAGCGCTGGGCAGTGGGTGTTCTCAGCCCAAGAGCAGTCCTTGTTCTGGGCCGCACCTGCTCTGTGGTTCAAAGGTTCTCTGAGTCTGCTCCTTTGGAGGCATTTCAGAGCTGACGCTGTCCCTGGGCTGCCGAAGCAAAGAGGCATAGCCGCCGCTCACGCTGAAGGCATGGGCTTGTTTCCCATTCAGAGAGTGTATGTTGCCCCTCCCGGGCTGGCGGCGTGTAAGGGGACAGCATTTGCGCTGCCCCTGGAAAATGCAAGCGGCTGTACCCGATTTGGGCTGCCTGGTGAAACAACTTGCAGTCACCAGCACCCTGAAAGTGTGAGTCCTAGCTAGGTAAAACCGGCCTACGGAGGCTAGAGGGGAGCAAACATGTTAAACTTGTGGCGAAAGTCTTTGACCAATGACCAATATGCTTGTGCTTGGGCGAGGGTTAGGCAGGAACTTTCCAACACAGGGTTTCTACCTCGCCCAAAGCCGTCCCTTTGGGCTGAAGCAGGCGGCGGGTCTGCATCACAGTCTGGGAAGGAGGGCCTCAGGTGCGTCTGCCAACTGACTGCCCTCCATCATAGCCAGCTGAGGAAATATGGCAAGGCTGATGGAACCCACTTACAACGAAATGTTTCTCTTCAGAAGAGGAGATTTTGCTACCCAACGTCAGCAGCTCCTCGGAGTGCTCTTCTGCTGTAGACTAGGGCAAGCTCCCACGGTCCTAAGATTATGAACGGCTCTTTTCCAGTGGGCTCATCCGAGAGAGAGCCAGAAGGGCTGACCTCAACCAATAGGGCGGATACACCGTGAGTGCTTCGGGCAGGGCAGGGCAGTCCTGAGCCCATGTGCCACCTAAGGAATGAAAGCAAAGTTCCCTAGCCACAGGAAAGCAGACCGAGGCCTGCTGTTGTCTCTAAGCACTTGACGTGAGCCTGAGGGTGAGGCCTACACTACATTGTGGAAAAGCTCGGGGTCACGGCTGTCTTTCTCCCCCTCTCGGTCCCATACCCTGGGCTCAGCCATGGGGGAATGCTGAGTGGGAGAGACTGCCTCTCTGCCGGACTCAGAAGGCTTCTTCCCTTCAGGGCCATTCCGTTTGTGTCTTACTTCGTGGAGGAGGCATGAGGGCGCCCAGAGATATTCTGACACGAAATGCCTAACGACACAGGATCTGGAGGAGCCGGTTTGTCAGTGGAAGGAGCCAAAAAGCCTGCATTCCTAAGGTCTCTGAGTACTGCCAGACACTCTGCCGTCCTAGGCCTAAGAACTGGAAATTGTGACGGCAAGGCAACACTTGGAATCCTAGGATGCAGTGGAAGTGCGACTCTCCAACTGGATGGAAGAAGCTTCCAAGCATAGTGTTCTTTCATGTACCCAAGAGAACCCAAGTGTCTGAGGCTGGTAGCCTTGTTGCTGGAGAGAACTGGCATGCCCGTGGGCCTGTCGGCTACTTTCCTGTGTCTGACCCTCTAAGGCAACTCTTCCAAAAAGCCTTTGGGACCCGCTTAGAGAGAACAGCTGTGAAGCTGATGCACAGAACATTCACCTAGGGACTAGCCCTGGGCCCCAAGCATCCATCTTTCTCTGGAGGGTACGTACCCCACCCAGGGATTCAAGCAGGGACTTTGCCTTGTACAACTTACGCAGGAAACTGGGAGGAGATGGAGGGCCACCCTACCTGCGCTCACACTACGTGGCCCGGAGAAGTTATCACGCAGCCGAATTCAACACCCTTCCACTACCCGTGTGTAGCCAAAAGAAGCGCTGGGCAGTGGGTGTTCTCAGCCCAAGAGCAGTCCTTGTTCTGGGCCGCACCTGCTCTGTGGTTCAAAGGTTCTCTGAGTCTGCTCCTTTGGAGGCATTTCAGAGCTGACGCTGTCCCTGGGCTGCCGAAGCAAAGAGGCATAGCCGCCGCTCACGCTGAAGGCATGGGCTTGTTTCCCATTCAGAGAGTGTATGTTGCCCCTCCCGGGCTGGCGGCGTGTAAGGGGACAGCATTTGCGCTGCCCCTGGAAAATGCAAGCGGCTGTACCCGATTTGGGCTGCCTGGTGAAACAACTTGCAGTCACCAGCACCCTGAAAGTGTGAGTCCTAGCTAGGTAAAACCGGCCTACGGAGGCTAGAGGGGAGCAAACATGTTAAACTTGTGGCGAAAGTCTTTGACCAATGACCAATATGCTTGTGCTTGGGCGAGGGTTAGGCAGGAACTTTCCAACACAGGGTTTCTACCTCGCCCAAAGCCGTCCCTTTGGGCTGAAGCAGGCGGCGGGTCTGCATCACAGTCTGGGAAGGAGGGCCTCAGGTGCGTCTGCCAACTGACTGCCCTCCATCATAGCCAGCTGAGGAAATATGGCAAGGCTGATGGAACCCACTTACAACGAAATGTTTCTCTTCAGAAGAGGAGATTTTGCTACCCAACGTCAGCAGCTCCTCGGAGTGCTCTTCTGCTGTAGACTAGGGCAAGCTCCCACGGTCCTAAGATTATGAACGGCTCTTTTCCAGTGGGCTCATCCGAGAGAGAGCCAGAAGGGCTGACCTCAACCAATAGGGCGGATACACCGTGAGTGCTTCGGGCAGGGCAGGGCAGTCCTGAGCCCATGTGCCACCTAAGGAATGAAAGCAAAGTTCCCTAGCCACAGGAAAGCAGACCGAGGCCTGCTGTTGTCTCTAAGCACTTGACGTGAGCCTGAGGGTGAGGCCTACACTACATTGTGGAAAAGCTCGGGGTCACGGCTGTCTTTCTCCCCCTCTCGGTCCCATACCCTGGGCTCAGCCATGGGGGAATGCTGAGTGGGAGAGACTGCCTCTCTGCCGGACTCAGAAGGCTTCTTCCCTTCAGGGCCATTCCGTTTGTGTCTTACTTCGTGGAGGAGGCATGAGGGCGCCCAGAGATATTCTGACACGAAATGCCTAACGACACAGGATCTGGAGGAGCCGGTTTGTCAGTGGAAGGAGCCAAAAAGCCTGCATTCCTAAGGTCTCTGAGTACTGCCAGACACTCTGCCGTCCTAGGCCTAAGAACTGGAAATTGTGACGGCAAGGCAACACTTGGAATCCTAGGATGCAGTGGAAGTGCGACTCTCCAACTGGATGGAAGAAGCTTCCAAGCATAGTGTTCTTTCATGTACCCAAGAGAACCCAAGTGTCTGAGGCTGGTAGCCTTGTTGCTGGAGAGAACTGGCATGCCCGTGGGCCTGTCGGCTACTTTCCTGTGTCTGACCCTCTAAGGCAACTCTTCCAAAAAGCCTTTGGGACCCGCTTAGAGAGAACAGCTGCGAAGCTGATGCACAGAACATTCACCTAGGGACTAGCCCTGGGCCCCAAGCATCCATCTTTCTCTGGAGGGTACGTACCCCACCCAGGGATTCAAGCAGGGACTTTGCCTTGTACAACTTACGCAGGAAACTGGGAGGAGATGGAGGGCCACCCTACCTGCGCTCACACTACGTGGCCCGGAGAAGTTATCACGCAGCCGAATTCAACACCCTTCCACTACCCGTGTGTAGCCAAAAGAAGCGCTGGGCAGTGGGTGTTCTCAGCCCAAGAGCAGTCCTTGTTCTGGGCCGCACCTGCTCTGTGGTTCAAAGGTTCTCTGAGTCTGCTCCTTTGGAGGCATTTCAGAGCTGACGCTGTCCCTGGGCTGCCGAAGCAAAGAGGCATAGCCGCCTTTCACGCTGAAGGCATGGGCTTGTTTCCCATTCAGAGAGTGTATGTTGCCCCTCCCGGGCTGGCGGCGTGTAAGGGGACAGCATTTGCGCTGCCCCTGGAAAATGCAAGCGGCTGTACCCGATTTGGGCTGCCTGGTGAAACAACTTGCAGTCACCAGCACCCTGAAAGTGTGAGTCCTAGCTAGGTAAAACCGGCCTACGGAGGCTAGAGGGGAGCAAACATGTTAAACTTGTGGCGAAAGTCTTTGACCAATGACCAATATGCTTGTGCTTGGGCGAGGGTTAGGCAGGAACTTTCCAACACAGGGTTTCTACCTCGCCCAAAGCCGTCCCTTTGGGCTGAAGCAGGCGGCGGGTCTGCATCACAGTCTGGGAAGGAGGGCCTCAGGTGCGTCTGCCAACTGACTGCCCTCCATCATAGCCAGCTGAGGAAATATGGCAAGGCTGATGGAACCCACTTACAACGAAATGTTTCTCTTCAGAAGAGGAGATTTTGCTACCCAACGTCAGCAGCTCCTCGGAGTGCTCTTCTGCTGTAGACTAGGGCAAGCTCCCACGGTCCTAAGATTATGAACGGCTCTTTTCCAGTGGGCTCATCCGAGAGAGAGCCAGAAGGGCTGACCTCAACCAATAGGGCGGATACACCGTGAGTGCTTCGGGCAGGGCAGGGCAGTCCTGAGCCCATGTGCCACCTAAGGAATGAAAGCAAAGTTCCCTAGCCACAGGAAAGCAGACCGAGGCCTGCTGTTGTCTCTAAGCACTTGACGTGAGCCTGAGGGTGAGGCCTACACTACATTGTGGAAAAGCTCGGGGTCACGGCTGTCTTTCTCCCCCTCTCGGTCCCATACCCTGGGCTCAGCCATGGGGGAATGCTGAGTGGGAGAGACTGCCTCTCTGCCGGACTCAGAAGGCTTCTTCCCTTCAGGGCCATTCCGTTTGTGTCTTACTTCGTGGAGGAGGCATGAGGGCGCCCAGAGATATTCTGACACGAAATGCCTAACGACACAGGATCTGGAGGAGCCGGTTTGTCAGTGGAAGGAGCCAAAAAGCCTGCATTCCTAAGGTCTCTGAGTACTGCCAGACACTCTGCCGTCCTAGGCCTAAGAACTGGAAATTGTGACGGCAAGGCAACACTTGGAATCCTAGGATGCAGTGGAAGTGCGACTCTCCAACTGGATGGAAGAAGCTTCCAAGCATAGTGTTCTTTCATGTACCCAAGAGAACCCAAGTGTCTGAGGCTGGTAGCGTTGTTGCTGGAGAGAACTGGCATGCCCGTGGGCCTGTCGGCTACTTTCCTGTGTCTGACCCTCTAAGGCAACTCTTCCAAAAAGCCTTTGGGACCCGCTTAGAGAGAACAGCTGCGAAGCTGATGCACAGAACATTCACCTAGGGACTAGCCCTGGGCCCCAAGCATCCATCTTTCTCTGGAGGGTACGTACCCCACCCAGGGATTCAAGCAGGGACTTTGCCTTGTACAACTTACGCAGGAAACTGGGAGGAGATGGAGGGCCACCCTACCTGCGCTCACACTACGTGGCCCGGAGAAGTTATCACGCAGCCGAATTCAACACCCTTCCACTACCCGTGTGTAGCCAAAAGAAGCGCTGGGCAGTGGGTGTTCTCAGCCCAAGAGCAGTCCTTGTTCTGGGCCGCACCTGCTCTGTGGTTCAAAGGTTCTCTGAGTCTGCTCCTTTGGAGGCATTTCAGAGCTGACGCTGTCCCTGGGCTGCCGAAGCAAAGAGGCATAGCCGCCTTTCACGCTGAAGGCATGGGCTTGTTTCCCATTCAGAGAGTGTATGTTGCCCCTCCCGGGCTGGCGGCGTGTAAGGGGACAGCATTTGCGCTGCCCCTGGAAAATGCAAGCGGCTGTACCCGATTTGGGCTGCCTGGTGAAACAACTTGCAGTCACCAGCACCCTGAAAGTGTGAGTCCTAGCTAGGTAAAACCGGCCTACGGAGGCTAGAGGGGAGCAAACATGTTAAACTTGTGGCGAAAGTCTTTGACCAATGACCAATATGCTTGTGCTTGGGCGAGGGTTAGGCAGGAACTTTCCAACACAGGGTTTCTACCTCGCCCAAAGCCGTCCCTTTGGGCTGAAGCAGGCGGCGGGTCTGCATCACAGTCTGGGAAGGAGGGCCTCAGGTGCGTCTGCCAACTGACTGCCCTCCATCATAGCCAGCTGAGGAAATATGGCAAGGCTGATGGAACCCACTTACAACGAAATGTTTCTCTTCAGAAGAGGAGATTTTGCTACCCAACGTCAGCAGCTCCTCGGAGTGCTCTTCTGCTGTAGACTAGGGCAAGCTCCCACGGTCCTAAGATTATGAACGGCTCTTTTCCAGTGGGCTCATCCGAGAGAGAGCCAGAAGGGCTGACCTCAACCAATAGGGCGGATACACCGTGAGTGCTTCGGGCAGGGCAGGGCAGTCCTGAGCCCATGTGCCACCTAAGGAATGAAAGCAAAGTTCCCTAGCCACAGGAAAGCAGACCGAGGCCTGCTGTTGTCTCTAAGCACTTGACGTGAGCCTGAGGGTGAGGCCTACACTACATTGTGGAAAAGCTCGGGGTCACGGCTGTCTTTCTCCCCCTCTCGGTCCCATACCCTGGGCTCAGCCATGGGGGAATGCTGAGTGGGAGAGACTGCCTCTCTGCCGGACTCAGAAGGCTTCTTCCCTTCAGGGCCATTCCGTTTGTGTCTTACTTCGTGGAGGAGGCATGAGGGCGCCCAGAGATATTCTGACACGAAATGCCTAACGACACAGGATCTGGAGGAGCCGGTTTGTCAGTGGAAGGAGCCAAAAAGCCTGCATTCCTAAGGTCTCTGAGTACTGCCAGACACTCTGCCGTCCTAGGCCTAAGAACTGGAAATTGTGACGGCAAGGCAACACTTGGAATCCTAGGATGCAGTGGAAGTGCGACTCTCCAACTGGATGGAAGAAGCTTCCAAGCATAGTGTTCTTTCATGTACCCAAGAGAACCCAAGTGTCTGAGGCTGGTAGCGTTGTTGCTGGAGAGAACTGGCATGCCCGTGGGCCTGTCGGCTACTTTCCTGTGTCTGACCCTCTAAGGCAACTCTTCCAAAAAGCCTTTGGGACCCGCTTAGAGAGAACAGCTGCGAAGCTGATGCACAGAACATTCACCTAGGGACTAGCCCTGGGCCCCAAGCATCCATCTTTCTCTGGAGGGTACGTACCCCACCCAGGGATTCAAGCAGGGACTTTGCCTTGTACAACTTACGCAGGAAACTGGGAGGAGATGGAGGGCCACCCTACCTGCGCTCACACTACGTGGCCCGGAGAAGTTATCACGCAGCCGAATTCAACACCCTTCCACTACCCGTGTGTAGCCAAAAGAAGCGCTGGGCAGTGGGTGTTCTCAGCCCAAGAGCAGTCCTTGTTCTGGGCCGCACCTGCTCTGTGGTTCAAAGGTTCTCTGAGTCTGCTCCTTTGGAGGCATTTCAGAGCTGACGCTGTCCCTGGGCTGCCGAAGCAAAGAGGCATAGCCGCCGCTCACGCTGAAGGCATGGGCTTGTTTCCCATTCAGAGAGTGTATGTTGCCCCTCCCGGGCTGGCGGCGTGTAAGGGGACAGCATTTGCGCTGCCCCTGGAAAATGCAAGCGGCTGTACCCGATTTGGGCTGCCTGGTGAAACAACTTGCAGTCACCAGCACCCTGAAAGTGTGAGTCCTAGCTAGGTAAAACCGGCCTACGGAGGCTAGAGGGGAGCAAACATGTTAAACTTGTGGCGAAAGTCTTTGACCAATGACCAATATGCTTGTGCTTGGGCGAGGGTTAGGCAGGAACTTTCCAACACAGGGTTTCTACCTCGCCCAAAGCCGTCCCTTTGGGCTGAAGCAGGCGGCGGGTCTGCATCACAGTCTGGGAAGGAGGGCCTCAGGTGCGTCTGCCAACTGACTGCCCTCCATCATAGCCAGCTGAGGAAATATGGCAAGGCTGATGGAACCCACTTACAACGAAATGTTTCTCTTCAGAAGAGGAGATTTTGCTACCCAACGTCAGCAGCTCCTCGGAGTGCTCTTCTGCTGTAGACTAGGGCAAGCTCCCACGGTCCTAAGATTATGAACGGCTCTTTTCCAGTGGGCTCATCCGAGAGAGAGCCAGAAGGGCTGACCTCAACCAATAGGGCGGATACACCGTGAGTGCTTCGGGCAGGGCAGGGCAGTCCTGAGCCCATGTGCCACCTAAGGAATGAAAGCAAAGTTCCCTAGCCACAGGAAAGCAGACCGAGGCCTGCTGTTGTCTCTAAGCACTTGACGTGAGCCTGAGGGTGAGGCCTACACTACATTGTGGAAAAGCTCGGGGTCACGGCTGTCTTTCTCCCCCTCTCGGTCCCATACCCTGGGCTCAGCCATGGGGGAATGCTGAGTGGGAGAGACTGCCTCTCTGCCGGACTCAGAAGGCTTCTTCCCTTCAGGGCCATTCCGTTTGTGTCTTACTTCGTGGAGGAGGCATGAGGGCGCCCAGAGATATTCTGACACGAAATGCCTAACGACACAGGATCTGGAGGAGCCGGTTTGTCAGTGGAAGGAGCCAAAAAGCCTGCATTCCTAAGGTCTCTGAGTACTGCCAGACACTCTGCCGTCCTAGGCCTAAGAACTGGAAATTGTGACGGCAAGGCAACACTTGGAATCCTAGGATGCAGTGGAAGTGCGACTCTCCAACTGGATGGAAGAAGCTTCCAAGCATAGTGTTCTTTCATGTACCCAAGAGAACCCAAGTGTCTGAGGCTGGTAGCGTTGTTGCTGGAGAGAACTGGCATGCCCGTGGGCCTGTCGGCTACTTTCCTGTGTCTGACCCTCTAAGGCAACTCTTCCAAAAAGCCTTTGGGACCCGCTTAGAGAGAACAGCTGCGAAGCTGATGCACAGAACATTCACCTAGGGACTAGCCCTGGGCCCCAAGCATCCATCTTTCTCTGGAGGGTACGTACCCCACCCAGGGATTCAAGCAGGGACTTTGCCTTGTACAACTTACGCAGGAAACTGGGAGGAGATGGAGGGCCACCCTACCTGCGCTCACACTACGTGGCCCGGAGAAGTTATCACGCAGCCGAATTCAACACCCTTCCACTACCCGTGTGTAGCCAAAAGAAGCGCTGGGCAGTGGGTGTTCTCAGCCCAAGAGCAGTCCTTGTTCTGGGCCGCACCTGCTCTGTGGTTCAAAGGTTCTCTGAGTCTGCTCCTTTGGAGGCATTTCAGAGCTGACGCTGTCCCTGGGCTGCCGAAGCAAAGAGGCATAGCCGCCGCTCACGCTGAAGGCATGGGCTTGTTTCCCATTCAGAGAGTGTATGTTGCCCCTCCCGGGCTGGCGGCGTGTAAGGGGACAGCATTTGCGCTGCCCCTGGAAAATGCAAGCGGCTGTACCCGATTTGGGCTGCCTGGTGAAACAACTTGCAGTCACCAGCACCCTGAAAGTGTGAGTCCTAGCTAGGTAAAACCGGCCTACGGAGGCTAGAGGGGAGCAAACATGTTAAACTTGTGGCGAAAGTCTTTGACCAATGACCAATATGCTTGTGCTTGGGCGAGGGTTAGGCAGGAACTTTCCAACACAGGGTTTCTACCTCGCCCAAAGCCGTCCCTTTGGGCTGAAGCAGGCGGCGGGTCTGCATCACAGTCTGGGAAGGAGGGCCTCAGGTGCGTCTGCCAACTGACTGCCCTCCATCATAGCCAGCTGAGGAAATATGGCAAGGCTGATGGAACCCACTTACAACGAAATGTTTCTCTTCAGAAGAGGAGATTTTGCTACCCAACGTCAGCAGCTCCTCGGAGTGCTCTTCTGCTGTAGACTAGGGCAAGCTCCCACGGTCCTAAGATTATGAACGGCTCTTTTCCAGTGGGCTCATCCGAGAGAGAGCCAGAAGGGCTGACCTCAACCAATAGGGCGGATACACCGTGAGTGCTTCGGGCAGGGCAGGGCAGTCCTGAGCCCATGTGCCACCTAAGGAATGAAAGCAAAGTTCCCTAGCCACAGGAAAGCAGACCGAGGCCTGCTGTTGTCTCTAAGCACTTGACGTGAGCCTGAGGGTGAGGCCTACACTACATTGTGGAAAAGCTCGGGGTCACGGCTGTCTTTCTCCCCCTCTCGGTCCCATACCCTGGGCTCAGCCATGGGGGAATGCTGAGTGGGAGAGACTGCCTCTCTGCCGGACTCAGAAGGCTTCTTCCCTTCAGGGCCATTCCGTTTGTGTCTTACTTCGTGGAGGAGGCATGAGGGCGCCCAGAGATATTCTGACACGAAATGCCTAACGACACAGGATCTGGAGGAGCCGGTTTGTCAGTGGAAGGAGCCAAAAAGCCTGCATTCCTAAGGTCTCTGAGTACTGCCAGACACTCTGCCGTCCTAGGCCTAAGAACTGGAAATTGTGACGGCAAGGCAACACTTGGAATCCTAGGATGCAGTGGAAGTGCGACTCTCCAACTGGATGGAAGAAGCTTCCAAGCATAGTGTTCTTTCATGTACCCAAGAGAACCCAAGTGTCTGAGGCTGGTAGCCTTGTTGCTGGAGAGAACTGGCATGCCCGTGGGCCTGTCGGCTACTTTCCTGTGTCTGACCCTCTAAGGCAACTCTTCCAAAAAGCCTTTGGGACCCGCTTAGAGAGAACAGCTGCGAAGCTGATGCACAGAACATTCACCTAGGGACTAGCCCTGGGCCCCAAGCATCCATCTTTCTCTGGAGGGTACGTACCCCACCCAGGGATTCAAGCAGGGACTTTGCCTTGTACAACTTACGCAGGAAACTGGGAGGAGATGGAGGGCCACCCTACCTGCGCTCACACTACGTGGCCCGGAGAAGTTATCACGCAGCCGAATTCAACACCCTTCCACTACCCGTGTGTAGCCAAAAGAAGCGCTGGGCAGTGGGTGTTCTCAGCCCAAGAGCAGTCCTTGTTCTGGGCCGCACCTGCTCTGTGGTTCAAAGGTTCTCTGAGTCTGCTCCTTTGGAGGCATTTCAGAGCTGACGCTGTCCCTGGGCTGCCGAAGCAAAGAGGCATAGCCGCCGCTCACGCTGAAGGCATGGGCTTGTTTCCCATTCAGAGAGTGTATGTTGCCCCTCCCGGGCTGGCGGCGTGTAAGGGGACAGCATTTGCGCTGCCCCTGGAAAATGCAAGCGGCTGTACCCGATTTGGGCTGCCTGGTGAAACAACTTGCAGTCACCAGCACCCTGAAAGTGTGAGTCCTAGCTAGGTAAAACCGGCCTACGGAGGCTAGAGGGGAGCAAACATGTTAAACTTGTGGCGAAAGTCTTTGACCAATGACCAATATGCTTGTGCTTGGGCGAGGGTTAGGCAGGAACTTTCCAACACAGGGTTTCTACCTCGCCCAAAGCCGTCCCTTTGGGCTGAAGCAGGCGGCGGGTCTGCATCACAGTCTGGGAAGGAGGGCCTCAGGTGCGTCTGCCAACTGACTGCCCTCCATCATAGCCAGCTGAGGAAATATGGCAAGGCTGATGGAACCCACTTACAACGAAATGTTTCTCTTCAGAAGAGGAGATTTTGCTACCCAACGTCAGCAGCTCCTCGGAGTGCTCTTCTGCTGTAGACTAGGGCAAGCTCCCACGGTCCTAAGATTATGAACGGCTCTTTTCCAGTGGGCTCATCCGAGAGAGAGCCAGAAGGGCTGACCTCAACCAATAGGGCGGATACACCGTGAGTGCTTCGGGCAGGGCAGGGCAGTCCTGAGCCCATGTGCCACCTAAGGAATGAAAGCAAAGTTCCCTAGCCACAGGAAAGCAGACCGAGGCCTGCTGTTGTCTCTAAGCACTTGACGTGAGCCTGAGGGTGAGGCCTACACTACATTGTGGAAAAGCTCGGGGTCACGGCTGTCTTTCTCCCCCTCTCGGTCCCATACCCTGGGCTCAGCCATGGGGGAATGCTGAGTGGGAGAGACTGCCTCTCTGCCGGACTCAGAAGGCTTCTTCCCTTCAGGGCCATTCCGTTTGTGTCTTACTTCGTGGAGGAGGCATGAGGGCGCCCAGAGATATTCTGACACGAAATGCCTAACGACACAGGATCTGGAGGAGCCGGTTTGTCAGTGGAAGGAGCCAAAAAGCCTGCATTCCTAAGGTCTCTGAGTACTGCCAGACACTCTGCCGTCCTAGGCCTAAGAACTGGAAATTGTGACGGCAAGGCAACACTTGGAATCCTAGGATGCAGTGGAAGTGCGACTCTCCAACTGGATGGAAGAAGCTTCCAAGCATAGTGTTCTTTCATGTACCCAAGAGAACCCAAGTGTCTGAGGCTGGTAGCGTTGTTGCTGGAGAGAACTGGCATGCCCGTGGGCCTGTCGGCTACTTTCCTGTGTCTGACCCTCTAAGGCAACTCTTCCAAAAAGCCTTTGGGACCCGCTTAGAGAGAACAGCTGCGAAGCTGATGCACAGAACATTCACCTAGGGACTAGCCCTGGGCCCCAAGCATCCATCTTTCTCTGGAGGGTACGTACCCCACCCAGGGATTCAAGCAGGGACTTTGCCTTGTACAACTTACGCAGGAAACTGGGAGGAGATGGAGGGCCACCCTACCTGCGCTCACACTACGTGGCCCGGAGAAGTTATCACGCAGCCGAATTCAACACCCTTCCACTACCCGTGTGTAGCCAAAAGAAGCGCTGGGCAGTGGGTGTTCTCAGCCCAAGAGCAGTCCTTGTTCTGGGCCGCACCTGCTCTGTGGTTCAAAGGTTCTCTGAGTCTGCTCCTTTGGAGGCATTTCAGAGCTGACGCTGTCCCTGGGCTGCCGAAGCAAAGAGGCATAGCCGCCGCTCACGCTGAAGGCATGGGCTTGTTTCCCATTCAGAGAGTGTATGTTGCCCCTCCCGGGCTGGCGGCGTGTAAGGGGACAGCATTTGCGCTGCCCCTGGAAAATGCAAGCGGCTGTACCCGATTTGGGCTGCCTGGTGAAACAACTTGCAGTCACCAGCACCCTGAAAGTGTGAGTCCTAGCTAGGTAAAACCGGCCTACGGAGGCTAGAGGGGAGCAAACATGTTAAACTTGTGGCGAAAGTCTTTGACCAATGACCAATATGCTTGTGCTTGGGCGAGGGTTAGGCAGGAACTTTCCAACACAGGGTTTCTACCTCGCCCAAAGCCGTCCCTTTGGGCTGAAGCAGGCGGCGGGTCTGCATCACAGTCTGGGAAGGAGGGCCTCAGGTGCGTCTGCCAACTGACTGCCCTCCATCATAGCCAGCTGAGGAAATATGGCAAGGCTGATGGAACCCACTTACAACGAAATGTTTCTCTTCAGAAGAGGAGATTTTGCTACCCAACGTCAGCAGCTCCTCGGAGTGCTCTTCTGCTGTAGACTAGGGCAAGCTCCCACGGTCCTAAGATTATGAACGGCTCTTTTCCAGTGGGCTCATCCGAGAGAGAGCCAGAAGGGCTGACCTCAACCAATAGGGCGGATACACCGTGAGTGCTTCGGGCAGGGCAGGGCAGTCCTGAGCCCATGTGCCACCTAAGGAATGAAAGCAAAGTTCCCTAGCCACAGGAAAGCAGACCGAGGCCTGCTGTTGTCTCTAAGCACTTGACGTGAGCCTGAGGGTGAGGCCTACACTACATTGTGGAAAAGCTCGGGGTCACGGCTGTCTTTCTCCCCCTCTCGGTCCCATACCCTGGGCTCAGCCATGGGGGAATGCTGAGTGGGAGAGACTGCCTCTCTGCCGGACTCAGAAGGCTTCTTCCCTTCAGGGCCATTCCGTTTGTGTCTTACTTCGTGGAGGAGGCATGAGGGCGCCCAGAGATATTCTGACACGAAATGCCTAACGACACAGGATCTGGAGGAGCCGGTTTGTCAGTGGAAGGAGCCAAAAAGCCTGCATTCCTAAGGTCTCTGAGTACTGCCAGACACTCTGCCGTCCTAGGCCTAAGAACTGGAAATTGTGACGGCAAGGCAACACTTGGAATCCTAGGATGCAGTGGAAGTGCGACTCTCCAACTGGATGGAAGAAGCTTCCAAGCATAGTGTTCTTTCATGTACCCAAGAGAACCCAAGTGTCTGAGGCTGGTAGCCTTGTTGCTGGAGAGAACTGGCATGCCCGTGGGCCTGTCGGCTACTTTCCTGTGTCTGACCCTCTAAGGCAACTCTTCCAAAAAGCCTTTGGGACCCGCTTAGAGAGAACAGCTGCGAAGCTGATGCACAGAACATTCACCTAGGGACTAGCCCTGGGCCCCAAGCATCCATCTTTCTCTGGAGGGTACGTACCCCACCCAGGGATTCAAGCAGGGACTTTGCCTTGTACAACTTACGCAGGAAACTGGGAGGAGATGGAGGGCCACCCTACCTGCGCTCACACTACGTGGCCCGGAGAAGTTATCACGCAGCCGAATTCAACACCCTTCCACTACCCGTGTGTAGCCAAAAGAAGCGCTGGGCAGTGGGTGTTCTCAGCCCAAGAGCAGTCCTTGTTCTGGGCCGCACCTGCTCTGTGGTTCAAAGGTTCTCTGAGTCTGCTCCTTTGGAGGCATTTCAGAGCTGACGCTGTCCCTGGGCTGCCGAAGCAAAGAGGCATAGCCGCCGCTCACGCTGAAGGCATGGGCTTGTTTCCCATTCAGAGAGTGTATGTTGCCCCTCCCGGGCTGGCGGCGTGTAAGGGGACAGCATTTGCGCTGCCCCTGGAAAATGCAAGCGGCTGTACCCGATTTGGGCTGCCTGGTGAAACAACTTGCAGTCACCAGCACCCTGAAAGTGTGAGTCCTAGCTAGGTAAAACCGGCCTACGGAGGCTAGAGGGGAGCAAACATGTTAAACTTGTGGCGAAAGTCTTTGACCAATGACCAATATGCTTGTGCTTGGGCGAGGGTTAGGCAGGAACTTTCCAACACAGGGTTTCTACCTCGCCCAAAGCCGTCCCTTTGGGCTGAAGCAGGCGGCGGGTCTGCATCACAGTCTGGGAAGGAGGGCCTCAGGTGCGTCTGCCAACTGACTGCCCTCCATCATAGCCAGCTGAGGAAATATGGCAAGGCTGATGGAACCCACTTACAACGAAATGTTTCTCTTCAGAAGAGGAGATTTTGCTACCCAACGTCAGCAGCTCCTCGGAGTGCTCTTCTGCTGTAGACTAGGGCAAGCTCCCACGGTCCTAAGATTATGAACGGCTCTTTTCCAGTGGGCTCATCCGAGAGAGAGCCAGAAGGGCTGACCTCAACCAATAGGGCGGATACACCGTGAGTGCTTCGGGCAGGGCAGGGCAGTCCTGAGCCCATGTGCCACCTAAGGAATGAAAGCAAAGTTCCCTAGCCACAGGAAAGCAGACCGAGGCCTGCTGTTGTCTCTAAGCACTTGACGTGAGCCTGAGGGTGAGGCCTACACTACATTGTGGAAAAGCTCGGGGTCACGGCTGTCTTTCTCCCCCTCTCGGTCCCATACCCTGGGCTCAGCCATGGGGGAATGCTGAGTGGGAGAGACTGCCTCTCTGCCGGACTCAGAAGGCTTCTTCCCTTCAGGGCCATTCCGTTTGTGTCTTACTTCGTGGAGGAGGCATGAGGGCGCCCAGAGATATTCTGACACGAAATGCCTAACGACACAGGATCTGGAGGAGCCGGTTTGTCAGTGGAAGGAGCCAAAAAGCCTGCATTCCTAAGGTCTCTGAGTACTGCCAGACACTCTGCCGTCCTAGGCCTAAGAACTGGAAATTGTGACGGCAAGGCAACACTTGGAATCCTAGGATGCAGTGGAAGTGCGACTCTCCAACTGGATGGAAGAAGCTTCCAAGCATAGTGTTCTTTCATGTACCCAAGAGAACCCAAGTGTCTGAGGCTGGTAGCGTTGTTGCTGGAGAGAACTGGCATGCCCGTGGGCCTGTCGGCTACTTTCCTGTGTCTGACCCTCTAAGGCAACTCTTCCAAAAAGCCTTTGGGACCCGCTTAGAGAGAACAGCTGCGAAGCTGATGCACAGAACATTCACCTAGGGACTAGCCCTGGGCCCCAAGCATCCATCTTTCTCTGGAGGGTACGTACCCCACCCAGGGATTCAAGCAGGGACTTTGCCTTGTACAACTTACGCAGGAAACTGGGAGGAGATGGAGGGCCACCCTACCTGCGCTCACACTACGTGGCCCGGAGAAGTTATCACGCAGCCGAATTCAACACCCTTCCACTACCCGTGTGTAGCCAAAAGAAGCGCTGGGCAGTGGGTGTTCTCAGCCCAAGAGCAGTCCTTGTTCTGGGCCGCACCTGCTCTGTGGTTCAAAGGTTCTCTGAGTCTGCTCCTTTGGAGGCATTTCAGAGCTGACGCTGTCCCTGGGCTGCCGAAGCAAAGAGGCATAGCCGCCTTTCACGCTGAAGGCATGGGCTTGTTTCCCATTCAGAGAGTGTATGTTGCCCCTCCCGGGCTGGCGGCGTGTAAGGTGACAGCATTTGCGCTGCCCCTGGAAAATGCAAGCGGCTGTACCCGATTTGGGCTGCCTGGTGAAACAACTTGCAGTCACCAGCACCCTGAAAGTGTGAGTCCTAGCTAGGTAAAACCGGCCTACGGAGGCTAGAGGGGAGCAAACATGTTAAACTTGTGGCGAAAGTCTTTGACCAATGACCAATATGCTTGTGCTTGGGCGAGGGTTAGGCAGGAACTTTCCAACACAGGGTTTCTACCTCGCCCAAAGCCGTCCCTTTGGGCTGAAGCAGGCGGCGGGTCTGCATCACAGTCTGGGAAGGAGGGCCTCAGGTGCGTCTGCCAACTGACTGCCCTCCATCATAGCCAGCTGAGGAAATATGGCAAGGCTGATGGAACCCACTTACAACGAAATGTTTCTCTTCAGAAGAGGAGATTTTGCTACCCAACGTCAGCAGCTCCTCGGAGTGCTCTTCTGCTGTAGACTAGGGCAAGCTCCCACGGTCCTAAGATTATGAACGGCTCTTTTCCAGTGGGCTCATCCGAGAGAGAGCCAGAAGGGCTGACCTCAACCAATAGGGCGGATACACCGTGAGTGCTTCGGGCAGGGCAGGGCAGTCCTGAGCCCATGTGCCACCTAAGGAATGAAAGCAAAGTTCCCTAGCCACAGGAAAGCAGACCGAGGCCTGCTGTTGTCTCTAAGCACTTGACGTGAGCCTGAGGGTGAGGCCTACACTACATTGTGGAAAAGCTCGGGGTCACGGCTGTCTTTCTCCCCCTCTCGGTCCCATACCCTGGGCTCAGCCATGGGGGAATGCTGAGTGGGAGAGACTGCCTCTCTGCCGGACTCAGAAGGCTTCTTCCCTTCAGGGCCATTCCGTTTGTGTCTTACTTCGTGGAGGAGGCATGAGGGCGCCCAGAGATATTCTGACACGAAATGCCTAACGACACAGGATCTGGAGGAGCCGGTTTGTCAGTGGAAGGAGCCAAAAAGCCTGCATTCCTAAGGTCTCTGAGTACTGCCAGACACTCTGCCGTCCTAGGCCTAAGAACTGGAAATTGTGACGGCAAGGCAACACTTGGAATCCTAGGATGCAGTGGAAGTGCGACTCTCCAACTGGATGGAAGAAGCTTCCAAGCATAGTGTTCTTTCATGTACCCAAGAGAACCCAAGTGTCTGAGGCTGGTAGCGTTGTTGCTGGAGAGAACTGGCATGCCCGTGGGCCTGTCGGCTACTTTCCTGTGTCTGACCCTCTAAGGCAACTCTTCCAAAAAGCCTTTGGGACCCGCTTAGAGAGAACAGCTGCGAAGCTGATGCACAGAACATTCACCTAGGGACTAGCCCTGGGCCCCAAGCATCCATCTTTCTCTGGAGGGTACGTACCCCACCCAGGGATTCAAGCAGGGACTTTGCCTTGTACAACTTACGCAGGAAACTGGGAGGAGATGGAGGGCCACCCTACCTGCGCTCACACTACGTGGCCCGGAGAAGTTATCACGCAGCCGAATTCAACACCCTTCCACTACCCGTGTGTAGCCAAAAGAAGCGCTGGGCAGTGGGTGTTCTCAGCCCAAGAGCAGTCCTTGTTCTGGGCCGCACCTGCTCTGTGGTTCAAAGGTTCTCTGAGTCTGCTCCTTTGGAGGCATTTCAGAGCTGACGCTGTCCCTGGGCTGCCGAAGCAAAGAGGCATAGCCGCCTTTCACGCTGAAGGCATGGGCTTGTTTCCCATTCAGAGAGTGTATGTTGCCCCTCCCGGGCTGGCGGCGTGTAAGGGGACAGCATTTGCGCTGCCCCTGGAAAATGCAAGCGGCTGTACCCGATTTGGGCTGCCTGGTGAAACAACTTGCAGTCACCAGCACCCTGAAAGTGTGAGTCCTAGCTAGGTAAAACCGGCCTACGGAGGCTAGAGGGGAGCAAACATGTTAAACTTGTGGCGAAAGTCTTTGACCAATGACCAATATGCTTGTGCTTGGGCGAGGGTTAGGCAGGAACTTTCCAACACAGGGTTTCTACCTCGCCCAAAGCCGTCCCTTTGGGCTGAAGCAGGCGGCGGGTCTGCATCACAGTCTGGGAAGGAGGGCCTCAGGTGCGTCTGCCAACTGACTGCCCTCCATCATAGCCAGCTGAGGAAATATGGCAAGGCTGATGGAACCCACTTACAACGAAATGTTTCTCTTCAGAAGAGGAGATTTTGCTACCCAACGTCAGCAGCTCCTCGGAGTGCTCTTCTGCTGTAGACTAGGGCAAGCTCCCACGGTCCTAAGATTATGAACGGCTCTTTTCCAGTGGGCTCATCCGAGAGAGAGCCAGAAGGGCTGACCTCAACCAATAGGGCGGATACACCGTGAGTGCTTCGGGCAGGGCAGGGCAGTCCTGAGCCCATGTGCCACCTAAGGAATGAAAGCAAAGTTCCCTAGCCACAGGAAAGCAGACCGAGGCCTGCTGTTGTCTCTAAGCACTTGACGTGAGCCTGAGGGTGAGGCCTACACTACATTGTGGAAAAGCTCGGGGTCACGGCTGTCTTTCTCCCCCTCTCGGTCCCATACCCTGGGCTCAGCCATGGGGGAATGCTGAGTGGGAGAGACTGCCTCTCTGCCGGACTCAGAAGGCTTCTTCCCTTCAGGGCCATTCCGTTTGTGTCTTACTTCGTGGAGGAGGCATGAGGGCGCCCAGAGATATTCTGACACGAAATGCCTAACGACACAGGATCTGGAGGAGCCGGTTTGTCAGTGGAAGGAGCCAAAAAGCCTGCATTCCTAAGGTCTCTGAGTACTGCCAGACACTCTGCCGTCCTAGGCCTAAGAACTGGAAATTGTGACGGCAAGGCAACACTTGGAATCCTAGGATGCAGTGGAAGTGCGACTCTCCAACTGGATGGAAGAAGCTTCCAAGCATAGTGTTCTTTCATGTACCCAAGAGAACCCAAGTGTCTGAGGCTGGTAGCGTTGTTGCTGGAGAGAACTGGCATGCCCGTGGGCCTGTCGGCTACTTTCCTGTGTCTGACCCTCTAAGGCAACTCTTCCAAAAAGCCTTTGGGACCCGCTTAGAGAGAACAGCTGCGAAGCTGATGCACAGAACATTCACCTAGGGACTAGCCCTGGGCCCCAAGCATCCATCTTTCTCTGGAGGGTACGTACCCCACCCAGGGATTCAAGCAGGGACTTTGCCTTGTACAACTTACGCAGGAAACTGGGAGGAGATGGAGGGCCACCCTACCTGCGCTCACACTACGTGGCCCGGAGAAGTTATCACGCAGCCGAATTCAACACCCTTCCACTACCCGTGTGTAGCCAAAAGAAGCGCTGGGCAGTGGGTGTTCTCAGCCCAAGAGCAGTCCTTGTTCTGGGCCGCACCTGCTCTGTGGTTCAAAGGTTCTCTGAGTCTGCTCCTTTGGAGGCATTTCAGAGCTGACGCTGTCCCTGGGCTGCCGAAGCAAAGAGGCATAGCCGCCTTTCACGCTGAAGGCATGGGCTTGTTTCCCATTCAGAGAGTGTATGTTGCCCCTCCCGGGCTGGCGGCGTGTAAGGTGACAGCATTTGCGCTGCCCCTGGAAAATGCAAGCGGCTGTACCCGATTTGGGCTGCCTGGTGAAACAACTTGCAGTCACCAGCACCCTGAAAGTGTGAGTCCTAGCTAGGTAAAACCGGCCTACGGAGGCTAGAGGGGAGCAAACATGTTAAACTTGTGGCGAAAGTCTTTGACCAATGACCAATATGCTTGTGCTTGGGCGAGGGTTAGGCAGGAACTTTCCAACACAGGGTTTCTACCTCGCCCAAAGCCGTCCCTTTGGGCTGAAGCAGGCGGCGGGTCTGCATCACAGTCTGGGAAGGAGGGCCTCAGGTGCGTCTGCCAACTGACTGCCCTCCATCATAGCCAGCTGAGGAAATATGGCAAGGCTGATGGAACCCACTTACAACGAAATGTTTCTCTTCAGAAGAGGAGATTTTGCTACCCAACGTCAGCAGCTCCTCGGAGTGCTCTTCTGCTGTAGACTAGGGCAAGCTCCCACGGTCCTAAGATTATGAACGGCTCTTTTCCAGTGGGCTCATCCGAGAGAGAGCCAGAAGGGCTGACCTCAACCAATAGGGCGGATACACCGTGAGTGCTTCGGGCAGGGCAGGGCAGTCCTGAGCCCATGTGCCACCTAAGGAATGAAAGCAAAGTTCCCTAGCCACAGGAAAGCAGACCGAGGCCTGCTGTTGTCTCTAAGCACTTGACGTGAGCCTGAGGGTGAGGCCTACACTACATTGTGGAAAAGCTCGGGGTCACGGCTGTCTTTCTCCCCCTCTCGGTCCCATACCCTGGGCTCAGCCATGGGGGAATGCTGAGTGGGAGAGACTGCCTCTCTGCCGGACTCAGAAGGCTTCTTCCCTTCAGGGCCATTCCGTTTGTGTCTTACTTCGTGGAGGAGGCATGAGGGCGCCCAGAGATATTCTGACACGAAATGCCTAACGACACAGGATCTGGAGGAGCCGGTTTGTCAGTGGAAGGAGCCAAAAAGCCTGCATTCCTAAGGTCTCTGAGTACTGCCAGACACTCTGCCGTCCTAGGCCTAAGAACTGGAAATTGTGACGGCAAGGCAACACTTGGAATCCTAGGATGCAGTGGAAGTGCGACTCTCCAACTGGATGGAAGAAGCTTCCAAGCATAGTGTTCTTTCATGTACCCAAGAGAACCCAAGTGTCTGAGGCTGGTAGCGTTGTTGCTGGAGAGAACTGGCATGCCCGTGGGCCTGTCGGCTACTTTCCTGTGTCTGACCCTCTAAGGCAACTCTTCCAAAAAGCCTTTGGGACCCGCTTAGAGAGAACAGCTGCGAAGCTGATGCACAGAACATTCACCTAGGGACTAGCCCTGGGCCCCAAGCATCCATCTTTCTCTGGAGGGTACGTACCCCACCCAGGGATTCAAGCAGGGACTTTGCCTTGTACAACTTACGCAGGAAACTGGGAGGAGATGGAGGGCCACCCTACCTGCGCTCACACTACGTGGCCCGGAGAAGTTATCACGCAGCCGAATTCAACACCCTTCCACTACCCGTGTGTAGCCAAAAGAAGCGCTGGGCAGTGGGTGTTCTCAGCCCAAGAGCAGTCCTTGTTCTGGGCCGCACCTGCTCTGTGGTTCAAAGGTTCTCTGAGTCTGCTCCTTTGGAGGCATTTCAGAGCTGACGCTGTCCCTGGGCTGCCGAAGCAAAGAGGCATAGCCGCCGCTCACGCTGAAGGCATGGGCTTGTTTCCCATTCAGAGAGTGTATGTTGCCCCTCCCGGGCTGGCGGCGTGTAAGGTGACAGCATTTGCGCTGCCCCTGGAAAATGCAAGCGGCTGTACCCGATTTGGGCTGCCTGGTGAAACAACTTGCAGTCACCAGCACCCTGAAAGTGTGAGTCCTAGCTAGGTAAAACCGGCCTACGGAGGCTAGAGGGGAGCAAACATGTTAAACTTGTGGCGAAAGTCTTTGACCAATGACCAATATGCTTGTGCTTGGGCGAGGGTTAGGCAGGAACTTTCCAACACAGGGTTTCTACCTCGCCCAAAGCCGTCCCTTTGGGCTGAAGCAGGCGGCGGGTCTGCATCACAGTCTGGGAAGGAGGGCCTCAGGTGCGTCTGCCAACTGACTGCCCTCCATCATAGCCAGCTGAGGAAATATGGCAAGGCTGATGGAACCCACTTACAACGAAATGTTTCTCTTCAGAAGAGGAGATTTTGCTACCCAACGTCAGCAGCTCCTCGGAGTGCTCTTCTGCTGTAGACTAGGGCAAGCTCCCACGGTCCTAAGATTATGAACGGCTCTTTTCCAGTGGGCTCATCCGAGAGAGAGCCAGAAGGGCTGACCTCAACCAATAGGGCGGATACACCGTGAGTGCTTCGGGCAGGGCAGGGCAGTCCTGAGCCCATGTGCCACCTAAGGAATGAAAGCAAAGTTCCCTAGCCACAGGAAAGCAGACCGAGGCCTGCTGTTGTCTCTAAGCACTTGACGTGAGCCTGAGGGTGAGGCCTACACTACATTGTGGAAAAGCTCGGGGTCACGGCTGTCTTTCTCCCCCTCTCGGTCCCATACCCTGGGCTCAGCCATGGGGGAATGCTGAGTGGGAGAGACTGCCTCTCTGCCGGACTCAGAAGGCTTCTTCCCTTCAGGGCCATTCCGTTTGTGTCTTACTTCGTGGAGGAGGCATGAGGGCGCCCAGAGATATTCTGACACGAAATGCCTAACGACACAGGATCTGGAGGAGCCGGTTTGTCAGTGGAAGGAGCCAAAAAGCCTGCATTCCTAAGGTCTCTGAGTACTGCCAGACACTCTGCCGTCCTAGGCCTAAGAACTGGAAATTGTGACGGCAAGGCAACACTTGGAATCCTAGGATGCAGTGGAAGTGCGACTCTCCAACTGGATGGAAGAAGCTTCCAAGCATAGTGTTCTTTCATGTACCCAAGAGAACCCAAGTGTCTGAGGCTGGTAGCCTTGTTGCTGGAGAGAACTGGCATGCCCGTGGGCCTGTCGGCTACTTTCCTGTGTCTGACCCTCTAAGGCAACTCTTCCAAAAAGCCTTTGGGACCCGCTTAGAGAGAACAGCTGCGAAGCTGATGCACAGAACATTCACCTAGGGACTAGCCCTGGGCCCCAAGCATCCATCTTTCTCTGGAGGGTACGTACCCCACCCAGGGATTCAAGCAGGGACTTTGCCTTGTACAACTTACGCAGGAAACTGGGAGGAGATGGAGGGCCACCCTACCTGCGCTCACACTACGTGGCCCGGAGAAGTTATCACGCAGCCGAATTCAACACCCTTCCACTACCCGTGTGTAGCCAAAAGAAGCGCTGGGCAGTGGGTGTTCTCAGCCCAAGAGCAGTCCTTGTTCTGGGCCGCACCTGCTCTGTGGTTCAAAGGTTCTCTGAGTCTGCTCCTTTGGAGGCATTTCAGAGCTGACGCTGTCCCTGGGCTGCCGAAGCAAAGAGGCATAGCCGCCTTTCACGCTGAAGGCATGGGCTTGTTTCCCATTCAGAGAGTGTATGTTGCCCCTCCCGGGCTGGCGGCGTGTAAGGGGACAGCATTTGCGCTGCCCCTGGAAAATGCAAGCGGCTGTACCCGATTTGGGCTGCCTGGTGAAACAACTTGCAGTCACCAGCACCCTGAAAGTGTGAGTCCTAGCTAGGTAAAACCGGCCTACGGAGGCTAGAGGGGAGCAAACATGTTAAACTTGTGGCGAAAGTCTTTGACCAATGACCAATATGCTTGTGCTTGGGCGAGGGTTAGGCAGGAACTTTCCAACACAGGGTTTCTACCTCGCCCAAAGCCGTCCCTTTGGGCTGAAGCAGGCGGCGGGTCTGCATCACAGTCTGGGAAGGAGGGCCTCAGGTGCGTCTGCCAACTGACTGCCCTCCATCATAGCCAGCTGAGGAAATATGGCAAGGCTGATGGAACCCACTTACAACGAAATGTTTCTCTTCAGAAGAGGAGATTTTGCTACCCAACGTCAGCAGCTCCTCGGAGTGCTCTTCTGCTGTAGACTAGGGCAAGCTCCCACGGTCCTAAGATTATGAACGGCTCTTTTCCAGTGGGCTCATCCGAGAGAGAGCCAGAAGGGCTGACCTCAACCAATAGGGCGGATACACCGTGAGTGCTTCGGGCAGGGCAGGGCAGTCCTGAGCCCATGTGCCACCTAAGGAATGAAAGCAAAGTTCCCTAGCCACAGGAAAGCAGACCGAGGCCTGCTGTTGTCTCTAAGCACTTGACGTGAGCCTGAGGGTGAGGCCTACACTACATTGTGGAAAAGCTCGGGGTCACGGCTGTCTTTCTCCCCCTCTCGGTCCCATACCCTGGGCTCAGCCATGGGGGAATGCTGAGTGGGAGAGACTGCCTCTCTGCCGGACTCAGAAGGCTTCTTCCCTTCAGGGCCATTCCGTTTGTGTCTTACTTCGTGGAGGAGGCATGAGGGCGCCCAGAGATATTCTGACACGAAATGCCTAACGACACAGGATCTGGAGGAGCCGGTTTGTCAGTGGAAGGAGCCAAAAAGCCTGCATTCCTAAGGTCTCTGAGTACTGCCAGACACTCTGCCGTCCTAGGCCTAAGAACTGGAAATTGTGACGGCAAGGCAACACTTGGAATCCTAGGATGCAGTGGAAGTGCGACTCTCCAACTGGATGGAAGAAGCTTCCAAGCATAGTGTTCTTTCATGTACCCAAGAGAACCCAAGTGTCTGAGGCTGGTAGCGTTGTTGCTGGAGAGAACTGGCATGCCCGTGGGCCTGTCGGCTACTTTCCTGTGTCTGACCCTCTAAGGCAACTCTTCCAAAAAGCCTTTGGGACCCGCTTAGAGAGAACAGCTGCGAAGCTGATGCACAGAACATTCACCTAGGGACTAGCCCTGGGCCCCAAGCATCCATCTTTCTCTGGAGGGTACGTACCCCACCCAGGGATTCAAGCAGGGACTTTGCCTTGTACAACTTACGCAGGAAACTGGGAGGAGATGGAGGGCCACCCTACCTGCGCTCACACTACGTGGCCCGGAGAAGTTATCACGCAGCCGAATTCAACACCCTTCCACTACCCGTGTGTAGCCAAAAGAAGCGCTGGGCAGTGGGTGTTCTCAGCCCAAGAGCAGTCCTTGTTCTGGGCCGCACCTGCTCTGTGGTTCAAAGGTTCTCTGAGTCTGCTCCTTTGGAGGCATTTCAGAGCTGACGCTGTCCCTGGGCTGCCGAAGCAAAGAGGCATAGCCGCCTTTCACGCTGAAGGCATGGGCTTGTTTCCCATTCAGAGAGTGTATGTTGCCCCTCCCGGGCTGGCGGCGTGTAAGGTGACAGCATTTGCGCTGCCCCTGGAAAATGCAAGCGGCTGTACCCGATTTGGGCTGCCTGGTGAAACAACTTGCAGTCACCAGCACCCTGAAAGTGTGAGTCCTAGCTAGGTAAAACCGGCCTACGGAGGCTAGAGGGGAGCAAACATGTTAAACTTGTGGCGAAAGTCTTTGACCAATGACCAATATGCTTGTGCTTGGGCGAGGGTTAGGCAGGAACTTTCCAACACAGGGTTTCTACCTCGCCCAAAGCCGTCCCTTTGGGCTGAAGCAGGCGGCGGGTCTGCATCACAGTCTGGGAAGGAGGGCCTCAGGTGCGTCTGCCAACTGACTGCCCTCCATCATAGCCAGCTGAGGAAATATGGCAAGGCTGATGGAACCCACTTACAACGAAATGTTTCTCTTCAGAAGAGGAGATTTTGCTACCCAACGTCAGCAGCTCCTCGGAGTGCTCTTCTGCTGTAGACTAGGGCAAGCTCCCACGGTCCTAAGATTATGAACGGCTCTTTTCCAGTGGGCTCATCCGAGAGAGAGCCAGAAGGGCTGACCTCAACCAATAGGGCGGATACACCGTGAGTGCTTCGGGCAGGGCAGGGCAGTCCTGAGCCCATGTGCCACCTAAGGAATGAAAGCAAAGTTCCCTAGCCACAGGAAAGCAGACCGAGGCCTGCTGTTGTCTCTAAGCACTTGACGTGAGCCTGAGGGTGAGGCCTACACTACATTGTGGAAAAGCTCGGGGTCACGGCTGTCTTTCTCCCCCTCTCGGTCCCATACCCTGGGCTCAGCCATGGGGGAATGCTGAGTGGGAGAGACTGCCTCTCTGCCGGACTCAGAAGGCTTCTTCCCTTCAGGGCCATTCCGTTTGTGTCTTACTTCGTGGAGGAGGCATGAGGGCGCCCAGAGATATTCTGACACGAAATGCCTAACGACACAGGATCTGGAGGAGCCGGTTTGTCAGTGGAAGGAGCCAAAAAGCCTGCATTCCTAAGGTCTCTGAGTACTGCCAGACACTCTGCCGTCCTAGGCCTAAGAACTGGAAATTGTGACGGCAAGGCAACACTTGGAATCCTAGGATGCAGTGGAAGTGCGACTCTCCAACTGGATGGAAGAAGCTTCCAAGCATAGTGTTCTTTCATGTACCCAAGAGAACCCAAGTGTCTGAGGCTGGTAGCGTTGTTGCTGGAGAGAACTGGCATGCCCGTGGGCCTGTCGGCTACTTTCCTGTGTCTGACCCTCTAAGGCAACTCTTCCAAAAAGCCTTTGGGACCCGCTTAGAGAGAACAGCTGCGAAGCTGATGCACAGAACATTCACCTAGGGACTAGCCCTGGGCCCCAAGCATCCATCTTTCTCTGGAGGGTACGTACCCCACCCAGGGATTCAAGCAGGGACTTTGCCTTGTACAACTTACGCAGGAAACTGGGAGGAGATGGAGGGCCACCCTACCTGCGCTCACACTACGTGGCCCGGAGAAGTTATCACGCAGCCGAATTCAACACCCTTCCACTACCCGTGTGTAGCCAAAAGAAGCGCTGGGCAGTGGGTGTTCTCAGCCCAAGAGCAGTCCTTGTTCTGGGCCGCACCTGCTCTGTGGTTCAAAGGTTCTCTGAGTCTGCTCCTTTGGAGGCATTTCAGAGCTGACGCTGTCCCTGGGCTGCCGAAGCAAAGAGGCATAGCCGCCGCTCACGCTGAAGGCATGGGCTTGTTTCCCATTCAGAGAGTGTATGTTGCCCCTCCCGGGCTGGCGGCGTGTAAGGGGACAGCATTTGCGCTGCCCCTGGAAAATGCAAGCGGCTGTACCCGATTTGGGCTGCCTGGTGAAACAACTTGCAGTCACCAGCACCCTGAAAGTGTGAGTCCTAGCTAGGTAAAACCGGCCTACGGAGGCTAGAGGGGAGCAAACATGTTAAACTTGTGGCGAAAGTCTTTGACCAATGACCAATATGCTTGTGCTTGGGCGAGGGTTAGGCAGGAACTTTCCAACACAGGGTTTCTACCTCGCCCAAAGCCGTCCCTTTGGGCTGAAGCAGGCGGCGGGTCTGCATCACAGTCTGGGAAGGAGGGCCTCAGGTGCGTCTGCCAACTGACTGCCCTCCATCATAGCCAGCTGAGGAAATATGGCAAGGCTGATGGAACCCACTTACAACGAAATGTTTCTCTTCAGAAGAGGAGATTTTGCTACCCAACGTCAGCAGCTCCTCGGAGTGCTCTTCTGCTGTAGACTAGGGCAAGCTCCCACGGTCCTAAGATTATGAACGGCTCTTTTCCAGTGGGCTCATCCGAGAGAGAGCCAGAAGGGCTGACCTCAACCAATAGGGCGGATACACCGTGAGTGCTTCGGGCAGGGCAGGGCAGTCCTGAGCCCATGTGCCACCTAAGGAATGAAAGCAAAGTTCCCTAGCCACAGGAAAGCAGACCGAGGCCTGCTGTTGTCTCTAAGCACTTGACGTGAGCCTGAGGGTGAGGCCTACACTACATTGTGGAAAAGCTCGGGGTCACGGCTGTCTTTCTCCCCCTCTCGGTCCCATACCCTGGGCTCAGCCATGGGGGAATGCTGAGTGGGAGAGACTGCCTCTCTGCCGGACTCAGAAGGCTTCTTCCCTTCAGGGCCATTCCGTTTGTGTCTTACTTCGTGGAGGAGGCATGAGGGCGCCCAGAGATATTCTGACACGAAATGCCTAACGACACAGGATCTGGAGGAGCCGGTTTGTCAGTGGAAGGAGCCAAAAAGCCTGCATTCCTAAGGTCTCTGAGTACTGCCAGACACTCTGCCGTCCTAGGCCTAAGAACTGGAAATTGTGACGGCAAGGCAACACTTGGAATCCTAGGATGCAGTGGAAGTGCGACTCTCCAACTGGATGGAAGAAGCTTCCAAGCATAGTGTTCTTTCATGTACCCAAGAGAACCCAAGTGTCTGAGGCTGGTAGCGTTGTTGCTGGAGAGAACTGGCATGCCCGTGGGCCTGTCGGCTACTTTCCTGTGTCTGACCCTCTAAGGCAACTCTTCCAAAAAGCCTTTGGGACCCGCTTAGAGAGAACAGCTGCGAAGCTGATGCACAGAACATTCACCTAGGGACTAGCCCTGGGCCCCAAGCATCCATCTTTCTCTGGAGGGTACGTACCCCACCCAGGGATTCAAGCAGGGACTTTGCCTTGTACAACTTACGCAGGAAACTGGGAGGAGATGGAGGGCCACCCTACCTGCGCTCACACTACGTGGCCCGGAGAAGTTATCACGCAGCCGAATTCAACACCCTTCCACTACCCGTGTGTAGCCAAAAGAAGCGCTGGGCAGTGGGTGTTCTCAGCCCAAGAGCAGTCCTTGTTCTGGGCCGCACCTGCTCTGTGGTTCAAAGGTTCTCTGAGTCTGCTCCTTTGGAGGCATTTCAGAGCTGACGCTGTCCCTGGGCTGCCGAAGCAAAGAGGCATAGCCGCCTTTCACGCTGAAGGCATGGGCTTGTTTCCCATTCAGAGAGTGTATGTTGCCCCTCCCGGGCTGGCGGCGTGTAAGGTGACAGCATTTGCGCTGCCCCTGGAAAATGCAAGCGGCTGTACCCGATTTGGGCTGCCTGGTGAAACAACTTGCAGTCACCAGCACCCTGAAAGTGTGAGTCCTAGCTAGGTAAAACCGGCCTACGGAGGCTAGAGGGGAGCAAACATGTTAAACTTGTGGCGAAAGTCTTTGACCAATGACCAATATGCTTGTGCTTGGGCGAGGGTTAGGCAGGAACTTTCCAACACAGGGTTTCTACCTCGCCCAAAGCCGTCCCTTTGGGCTGAAGCAGGCGGCGGGTCTGCATCACAGTCTGGGAAGGAGGGCCTCAGGTGCGTCTGCCAACTGACTGCCCTCCATCATAGCCAGCTGAGGAAATATGGCAAGGCTGATGGAACCCACTTACAACGAAATGTTTCTCTTCAGAAGAGGAGATTTTGCTACCCAACGTCAGCAGCTCCTCGGAGTGCTCTTCTGCTGTAGACTAGGGCAAGCTCCCACGGTCCTAAGATTATGAACGGCTCTTTTCCAGTGGGCTCATCCGAGAGAGAGCCAGAAGGGCTGACCTCAACCAATAGGGCGGATACACCGTGAGTGCTTCGGGCAGGGCAGGGCAGTCCTGAGCCCATGTGCCACCTAAGGAATGAAAGCAAAGTTCCCTAGCCACAGGAAAGCAGACCGAGGCCTGCTGTTGTCTCTAAGCACTTGACGTGAGCCTGAGGGTGAGGCCTACACTACATTGTGGAAAAGCTCGGGGTCACGGCTGTCTTTCTCCCCCTCTCGGTCCCATACCCTGGGCTCAGCCATGGGGGAATGCTGAGTGGGAGAGACTGCCTCTCTGCCGGACTCAGAAGGCTTCTTCCCTTCAGGGCCATTCCGTTTGTGTCTTACTTCGTGGAGGAGGCATGAGGGCGCCCAGAGATATTCTGACACGAAATGCCTAACGACACAGGATCTGGAGGAGCCGGTTTGTCAGTGGAAGGAGCCAAAAAGCCTGCATTCCTAAGGTCTCTGAGTACTGCCAGACACTCTGCCGTCCTAGGCCTAAGAACTGGAAATTGTGACGGCAAGGCAACACTTGGAATCCTAGGATGCAGTGGAAGTGCGACTCTCCAACTGGATGGAAGAAGCTTCCAAGCATAGTGTTCTTTCATGTACCCAAGAGAACCCAAGTGTCTGAGGCTGGTAGCGTTGTTGCTGGAGAGAACTGGCATGCCCGTGGGCCTGTCGGCTACTTTCCTGTGTCTGACCCTCTAAGGCAACTCTTCCAAAAAGCCTTTGGGACCCGCTTAGAGAGAACAGCTGCGAAGCTGATGCACAGAACATTCACCTAGGGACTAGCCCTGGGCCCCAAGCATCCATCTTTCTCTGGAGGGTACGTACCCCACCCAGGGATTCAAGCAGGGACTTTGCCTTGTACAACTTACTCAGGAAACTGGGAGGAGATGGAGGGCCACCCTACCTGCGCTCACACTACGTGGCCCGGAGAAGTTATCACGCAGCCGAATTCAACACCCTTCCACTACCCGTGTGTAGCCAAAAGAAGCGCTGGGCAGTGGGTGTTCTCAGCCCAAGAGCAGTCCTTGTTCTGGGCCGCACCTGCTCTGTGGTTCAAAGGTTCTCTGAGTCTGCTCCTTTGGAGGCATTTCAGAGCTGACGCTGTCCCTGGGCTGCCGAAGCAAAGAGGCATAGCCGCCTTTCACGCTGAAGGCATGGGCTTGTTTCCCATTCAGAGAGTGTATGTTGCCCCTCCCGGGCTGGCGGCGTGTAAGGTGACAGCATTTGCGCTGCCCCTGGAAAATGCAAGCGGCTGTACCCGATTTGGGCTGCCTGGTGAAACAACTTGCAGTCACCAGCACCCTGAAAGTGTGAGTCCTAGCTAGGTAAAACCGGCCTACGGAGGCTAGAGGGGAGCAAACATGTTAAACTTGTGGCGAAAGTCTTTGACCAATGACCAATATGCTTGTGCTTGGGCGAGGGTTAGGCAGGAACTTTCCAACACAGGGTTTCTACCTCGCCCAAAGCCGTCCCTTTGGGCTGAAGCAGGCGGCGGGTCTGCATCACAGTCTGGGAAGGAGGGCCTCAGGTGCGTCTGCCAACTGACTGCCCTCCATCATAGCCAGCTGAGGAAATATGGCAAGGCTGATGGAACCCACTTACAACGAAATGTTTCTCTTCAGAAGAGGAGATTTTGCTACCCAACGTCAGCAGCTCCTCGGAGTGCTCTTCTGCTGTAGACTAGGGCAAGCTCCCACGGTCCTAAGATTATGAACGGCTCTTTTCCAGTGGGCTCATCCGAGAGAGAGCCAGAAGGGCTGACCTCAACCAATAGGGCGGATACACCGTGAGTGCTTCGGGCAGGGCAGGGCAGTCCTGAGCCCATGTGCCACCTAAGGAATGAAAGCAAAGTTCCCTAGCCACAGGAAAGCAGACCGAGGCCTGCTGTTGTCTCTAAGCACTTGACGTGAGCCTGAGGGTGAGGCCTACACTACATTGTGGAAAAGCTCGGGGTCACGGCTGTCTTTCTCCCCCTCTCGGTCCCATACCCTGGGCTCAGCCATGGGGGAATGCTGAGTGGGAGAGACTGCCTCTCTGCCGGACTCAGAAGGCTTCTTCCCTTCAGGGCCATTCCGTTTGTGTCTTACTTCGTGGAGGAGGCATGAGGGCGCCCAGAGATATTCTGACACGAAATGCCTAACGACACAGGATCTGGAGGAGCCGGTTTGTCAGTGGAAGGAGCCAAAAAGCCTGCATTCCTAAGGTCTCTGAGTACTGCCAGACACTCTGCCGTCCTAGGCCTAAGAACTGGAAATTGTGACGGCAAGGCAACACTTGGAATCCTAGGATGCAGTGGAAGTGCGACTCTCCAACTGGATGGAAGAAGCTTCCAAGCATAGTGTTCTTTCATGTACCCAAGAGAACCCAAGTGTCTGAGGCTGGTAGCGTTGTTGCTGGAGAGAACTGGCATGCCCGTGGGCCTGTCGGCTACTTTCCTGTGTCTGACCCTCTAAGGCAACTCTTCCAAAAAGCCTTTGGGACCCGCTTAGAGAGAACAGCTGCGAAGCTGATGCACAGAACATTCACCTAGGGACTAGCCCTGGGCCCCAAGCATCCATCTTTCTCTGGAGGGTACGTACCCCACCCAGGGATTCAAGCAGGGACTTTGCCTTGTACAACTTACGCAGGAAACTGGGAGGAGATGGAGGGCCACCCTACCTGCGCTCACACTACGTGGCCCGGAGAAGTTATCACGCAGCCGAATTCAACACCCTTCCACTACCCGTGTGTAGCCAAAAGAAGCGCTGGGCAGTGGGTGTTCTCAGCCCAAGAGCAGTCCTTGTTCTGGGCCGCACCTGCTCTGTGGTTCAAAGGTTCTCTGAGTCTGCTCCTTTGGAGGCATTTCAGAGCTGACGCTGTCCCTGGGCTGCCGAAGCAAAGAGGCATAGCCGCCTTTCACGCTGAAGGCATGGGCTTGTTTCCCATTCAGAGAGTGTATGTTGCCCCTCCCGGGCTGGCGGCGTGTAAGGTGACAGCATTTGCGCTGCCCCTGGAAAATGCAAGCGGCTGTACCCGATTTGGGCTGCCTGGTGAAACAACTTGCAGTCACCAGCACCCTGAAAGTGTGAGTCCTAGCTAGGTAAAACCGGCCTACGGAGGCTAGAGGGGAGCAAACATGTTAAACTTGTGGCGAAAGTCTTTGACCAATGACCAATATGCTTGTGCTTGGGCGAGGGTTAGGCAGGAACTTTCCAACACAGGGTTTCTACCTCGCCCAAAGCCGTCCCTTTGGGCTGAAGCAGGCGGCGGGTCTGCATCACAGTCTGGGAAGGAGGGCCTCAGGTGCGTCTGCCAACTGACTGCCCTCCATCATAGCCAGCTGAGGAAATATGGCAAGGCTGATGGAACCCACTTACAACGAAATGTTTCTCTTCAGAAGAGGAGATTTTGCTACCCAACGTCAGCAGCTCCTCGGAGTGCTCTTCTGCTGTAGACTAGGGCAAGCTCCCACGGTCCTAAGATTATGAACGGCTCTTTTCCAGTGGGCTCATCCGAGAGAGAGCCAGAAGGGCTGACCTCAACCAATAGGGCGGATACACCGTGAGTGCTTCGGGCAGGGCAGGGCAGTCCTGAGCCCATGTGCCACCTAAGGAATGAAAGCAAAGTTCCCTAGCCACAGGAAAGCAGACCGAGGCCTGCTGTTGTCTCTAAGCACTTGACGTGAGCCTGAGGGTGAGGCCTACACTACATTGTGGAAAAGCTCGGGGTCACGGCTGTCTTTCTCCCCCTCTCGGTCCCATACCCTGGGCTCAGCCATGGGGGAATGCTGAGTGGGAGAGACTGCCTCTCTGCCGGACTCAGAAGGCTTCTTCCCTTCAGGGCCATTCCGTTTGTGTCTTACTTCGTGGAGGAGGCATGAGGGCGCCCAGAGATATTCTGACACGAAATGCCTAACGACACAGGATCTGGAGGAGCCGGTTTGTCAGTGGAAGGAGCCAAAAAGCCTGCATTCCTAAGGTCTCTGAGTACTGCCAGACACTCTGCCGTCCTAGGCCTAAGAACTGGAAATTGTGACGGCAAGGCAACACTTGGAATCCTAGGATGCAGTGGAAGTGCGACTCTCCAACTGGATGGAAGAAGCTTCCAAGCATAGTGTTCTTTCATGTACCCAAGAGAACCCAAGTGTCTGAGGCTGGTAGCGTTGTTGCTGGAGAGAACTGGCATGCCCGTGGGCCTGTCGGCTACTTTCCTGTGTCTGACCCTCTAAGGCAACTCTTCCAAAAAGCCTTTGGGACCCGCTTAGAGAGAACAGCTGCGAAGCTGATGCACAGAACATTCACCTAGGGACTAGCCCTGGGCCCCAAGCATCCATCTTTCTCTGGAGGGTACGTACCCCACCCAGGGATTCAAGCAGGGACTTTGCCTTGTACAACTTACGCAGGAAACTGGGAGGAGATGGAGGGCCACCCTACCTGCGCTCACACTACGTGGCCCGGAGAAGTTATCACGCAGCCGAATTCAACACCCTTCCACTACCCGTGTGTAGCCAAAAGAAGCGCTGGGCAGTGGGTGTTCTCAGCCCAAGAGCAGTCCTTGTTCTGGGCCGCACCTGCTCTGTGGTTCAAAGGTTCTCTGAGTCTGCTCCTTTGGAGGCATTTCAGAGCTGACGCTGTCCCTGGGCTGCCGAAGCAAAGAGGCATAGCCGCCTTTCACGCTGAAGGCATGGGCTTGTTTCCCATTCAGAGAGTGTATGTTGCCCCTCCCGGGCTGGCGGCGTGTAAGGGGACAGCATTTGCGCTGCCCCTGGAAAATGCAAGCGGCTGTACCCGATTTGGGCTGCCTGGTGAAACAACTTGCAGTCACCAGCACCCTGAAAGTGTGAGTCCTAGCTAGGTAAAACCGGCCTACGGAGGCTAGAGGGGAGCAAACATGTTAAACTTGTGGCGAAAGTCTTTGACCAATGACCAATATGCTTGTGCTTGGGCGAGGGTTAGGCAGGAACTTTCCAACACAGGGTTTCTACCTCGCCCAAAGCCGTCCCTTTGGGCTGAAGCAGGCGGCGGGTCTGCATCACAGTCTGGGAAGGAGGGCCTCAGGTGCGTCTGCCAACTGACTGCCCTCCATCATAGCCAGCTGAGGAAATATGGCAAGGCTGATGGAACCCACTTACAACGAAATGTTTCTCTTCAGAAGAGGAGATTTTGCTACCCAACGTCAGCAGCTCCTCGGAGTGCTCTTCTGCTGTAGACTAGGGCAAGCTCCCACGGTCCTAAGATTATGAACGGCTCTTTTCCAGTGGGCTCATCCGAGAGAGAGCCAGAAGGGCTGACCTCAACCAATAGGGCGGATACACCGTGAGTGCTTCGGGCAGGGCAGGGCAGTCCTGAGCCCATGTGCCACCTAAGGAATGAAAGCAAAGTTCCCTAGCCACAGGAAAGCAGACCGAGGCCTGCTGTTGTCTCTAAGCACTTGACGTGAGCCTGAGGGTGAGGCCTACACTACATTGTGGAAAAGCTCGGGGTCACGGCTGTCTTTCTCCCCCTCTCGGTCCCATACCCTGGGCTCAGCCATGGGGGAATGCTGAGTGGGAGAGACTGCCTCTCTGCCGGACTCAGAAGGCTTCTTCCCTTCAGGGCCATTCCGTTTGTGTCTTACTTCGTGGAGGAGGCATGAGGGCGCCCAGAGATATTCTGACACGAAATGCCTAACGACACAGGATCTGGAGGAGCCGGTTTGTCAGTGGAAGGAGCCAAAAAGCCTGCATTCCTAAGGTCTCTGAGTACTGCCAGACACTCTGCCGTCCTAGGCCTAAGAACTGGAAATTGTGACGGCAAGGCAACACTTGGAATCCTAGGATGCAGTGGAAGTGCGACTCTCCAACTGGATGGAAGAAGCTTCCAAGCATAGTGTTCTTTCATGTACCCAAGAGAACCCAAGTGTCTGAGGCTGGTAGCGTTGTTGCTGGAGAGAACTGGCATGCCCGTGGGCCTGTCGGCTACTTTCCTGTGTCTGACCCTCTAAGGCAACTCTTCCAAAAAGCCTTTGGGACCCGCTTAGAGAGAACAGCTGCGAAGCTGATGCACAGAACATTCACCTAGGGACTAGCCCTGGGCCCCAAGCATCCATCTTTCTCTGGAGGGTACGTACCCCACCCAGGGATTCAAGCAGGGACTTTGCCTTGTACAACTTACGCAGGAAACTGGGAGGAGATGGAGGGCCACCCTACCTGCGCTCACACTACGTGGCCCGGAGAAGTTATCACGCAGCCGAATTCAACACCCTTCCACTACCCGTGTGTAGCCAAAAGAAGCGCTGGGCAGTGGGTGTTCTCAGCCCAAGAGCAGTCCTTGTTCTGGGCCGCACCTGCTCTGTGGTTCAAAGGTTCTCTGAGTCTGCTCCTTTGGAGGCATTTCAGAGCTGACGCTGTCCCTGGGCTGCCGAAGCAAAGAGGCATAGCCGCCTTTCACGCTGAAGGCATGGGCTTGTTTCCCATTCAGAGAGTGTATGTTGCCCCTCCCGGGCTGGCGGCGTGTAAGGGGACAGCATTTGCGCTGCCCCTGGAAAATGCAAGCGGCTGTACCCGATTTGGGCTGCCTGGTGAAACAACTTGCAGTCACCAGCACCCTGAAAGTGTGAGTCCTAGCTAGGTAAAACCGGCCTACGGAGGCTAGAGGGGAGCAAACATGTTAAACTTGTGGCGAAAGTCTTTGACCAATGACCAATATGCTTGTGCTTGGGCGAGGGTTAGGCAGGAACTTTCCAACACAGGGTTTCTACCTCGCCCAAAGCCGTCCCTTTGGGCTGAAGCAGGCGGCGGGTCTGCATCACAGTCTGGGAAGGAGGGCCTCAGGTGCGTCTGCCAACTGACTGCCCTCCATCATAGCCAGCTGAGGAAATATGGCAAGGCTGATGGAACCCACTTACAACGAAATGTTTCTCTTCAGAAGAGGAGATTTTGCTACCCAACGTCAGCAGCTCCTCGGAGTGCTCTTCTGCTGTAGACTAGGGCAAGCTCCCACGGTCCTAAGATTATGAACGGCTCTTTTCCAGTGGGCTCATCCGAGAGAGAGCCAGAAGGGCTGACCTCAACCAATAGGGCGGATACACCGTGAGTGCTTCGGGCAGGGCAGGGCAGTCCTGAGCCCATGTGCCACCTAAGGAATGAAAGCAAAGTTCCCTAGCCACAGGAAAGCAGACCGAGGCCTGCTGTTGTCTCTAAGCACTTGACGTGAGCCTGAGGGTGAGGCCTACACTACATTGTGGAAAAGCTCGGGGTCACGGCTGTCTTTCTCCCCCTCTCGGTCCCATACCCTGGGCTCAGCCATGGGGGAATGCTGAGTGGGAGAGACTGCCTCTCTGCCGGACTCAGAAGGCTTCTTCCCTTCAGGGCCATTCCGTTTGTGTCTTACTTCGTGGAGGAGGCATGAGGGCGCCCAGAGATATTCTGACACGAAATGCCTAACGACACAGGATCTGGAGGAGCCGGTTTGTCAGTGGAAGGAGCCAAAAAGCCTGCATTCCTAAGGTCTCTGAGTACTGCCAGACACTCTGCCGTCCTAGGCCTAAGAACTGGAAATTGTGACGGCAAGGCAACACTTGGAATCCTAGGATGCAGTGGAAGTGCGACTCTCCAACTGGATGGAAGAAGCTTCCAAGCATAGTGTTCTTTCATGTACCCAAGAGAACCCAAGTGTCTGAGGCTGGTAGCGTTGTTGCTGGAGAGAACTGGCATGCCCGTGGGCCTGTCGGCTACTTTCCTGTGTCTGACCCTCTAAGGCAACTCTTCCAAAAAGCCTTTGGGACCCGCTTAGAGAGAACAGCTGCGAAGCTGATGCACAGAACATTCACCTAGGGACTAGCCCTGGGCCCCAAGCATCCATCTTTCTCTGGAGGGTACGTACCCCACCCAGGGATTCAAGCAGGGACTTTGCCTTGTACAACTTACGCAGGAAACTGGGAGGAGATGGAGGGCCACCCTACCTGCGCTCACACTACGTGGCCCGGAGAAGTTATCACGCAGCCGAATTCAACACCCTTCCACTACCCGTGTGTAGCCAAAAGAAGCGCTGGGCAGTGGGTGTTCTCAGCCCAAGAGCAGTCCTTGTTCTGGGCCGCACCTGCTCTGTGGTTCAAAGGTTCTCTGAGTCTGCTCCTTTGGAGGCATTTCAGAGCTGACGCTGTCCCTGGGCTGCCGAAGCAAAGAGGCATAGCCGCCGCTCACGCTGAAGGCATGGGCTTGTTTCCCATTCAGAGAGTGTATGTTGCCCCTCCCGGGCTGGCGGCGTGTAAGGTGACAGCATTTGCGCTGCCCCTGGAAAATGCAAGCGGCTGTACCCGATTTGGGCTGCCTGGTGAAACAACTTGCAGTCACCAGCACCCTGAAAGTGTGAGTCCTAGCTAGGTAAAACCGGCCTACGGAGGCTAGAGGGGAGCAAACATGTTAAACTTGTGGCGAAAGTCTTTGACCAATGACCAATATGCTTGTGCTTGGGCGAGGGTTAGGCAGGAACTTTCCAACACAGGGTTTCTACCTCGCCCAAAGCCGTCCCTTTGGGCTGAAGCAGGCGGCGGGTCTGCATCACAGTCTGGGAAGGAGGGCCTCAGGTGCGTCTGCCAACTGACTGCCCTCCATCATAGCCAGCTGAGGAAATATGGCAAGGCTGATGGAACCCACTTACAACGAAATGTTTCTCTTCAGAAGAGGAGATTTTGCTACCCAACGTCAGCAGCTCCTCGGAGTGCTCTTCTGCTGTAGACTAGGGCAAGCTCCCACGGTCCTAAGATTATGAACGGCTCTTTTCCAGTGGGCTCATCCGAGAGAGAGCCAGAAGGGCTGACCTCAACCAATAGGGCGGATACACCGTGAGTGCTTCGGGCAGGGCAGGGCAGTCCTGAGCCCATGTGCCACCTAAGGAATGAAAGCAAAGTTCCCTAGCCACAGGAAAGCAGACCGAGGCCTGCTGTTGTCTCTAAGCACTTGACGTGAGCCTGAGGGTGAGGCCTACACTACATTGTGGAAAAGCTCGGGGTCACGGCTGTCTTTCTCCCCCTCTCGGTCCCATACCCTGGGCTCAGCCATGGGGGAATGCTGAGTGGGAGAGACTGCCTCTCTGCCGGACTCAGAAGGCTTCTTCCCTTCAGGGCCATTCCGTTTGTGTCTTACTTCGTGGAGGAGGCATGAGGGCGCCCAGAGATATTCTGACACGAAATGCCTAACGACACAGGATCTGGAGGAGCCGGTTTGTCAGTGGAAGGAGCCAAAAAGCCTGCATTCCTAAGGTCTCTGAGTACTGCCAGACACTCTGCCGTCCTAGGCCTAAGAACTGGAAATTGTGACGGCAAGGCAACACTTGGAATCCTAGGATGCAGTGGAAGTGCGACTCTCCAACTGGATGGAAGAAGCTTCCAAGCATAGTGTTCTTTCATGTACCCAAGAGAACCCAAGTGTCTGAGGCTGGTAGCGTTGTTGCTGGAGAGAACTGGCATGCCCGTGGGCCTGTCGGCTACTTTCCTGTGTCTGACCCTCTAAGGCAACTCTTCCAAAAAGCCTTTGGGACCCGCTTAGAGAGAACAGCTGCGAAGCTGATGCACAGAACATTCACCTAGGGACTAGCCCTGGGCCCCAAGCATCCATCTTTCTCTGGAGGGTACGTACCCCACCCAGGGATTCAAGCAGGGACTTTGCCTTGTACAACTTACGCAGGAAACTGGGAGGAGATGGAGGGCCACCCTACCTGCGCTCACACTACGTGGCCCGGAGAAGTTATCACGCAGCCGAATTCAACACCCTTCCACTACCCGTGTGTAGCCAAAGAAGCGCTGGGCAGTGGGTGTTCTCAGCCCAAGAGCAGTCCTTGTTCTGGGCCGCACCTGCTCTGTGGTTCAAAGGTTCTCTGAGTCTGCTCCTTTGGAGGCATTTCAGAGCTGACGCTGTCCCTGGGCTGCCGAAGCAAAGAGGCATAGCCGCCTTTCACGCTGAAGGCATGGGCTTGTTTCCCATTCAGAGAGTGTATGTTGCCCCTCCCGGGCTGGCGGCGTGTAAGGTGACAGCATTTGCGCTGCCCCTGGAAAATGCAAGCGGCTGTACCCGATTTGGGCTGCCTGGTGAAACAACTTGCAGTCACCAGCACCCTGAAAGTGTGAGTCCTAGCTAGGTAAAACCGGCCTACGGAGGCTAGAGGGGAGCAAACATGTTAAACTTGTGGCGAAAGTCTTTGACCAATGACCAATATGCTTGTGCTTGGGCGAGGGTTAGGCAGGAACTTTCCAACACAGGGTTTCTACCTCGCCCAAAGCCGTCCCTTTGGGCTGAAGCAGGCGGCGGGTCTGCATCACAGTCTGGGAAGGAGGGCCTCAGGTGCGTCTGCCAACTGACTGCCCTCCATCATAGCCAGCTGAGGAAATATGGCAAGGCTGATGGAACCCACTTACAACGAAATGTTTCTCTTCAGAAGAGGAGATTTTGCTACCCAACGTCAGCAGCTCCTCGGAGTGCTCTTCTGCTGTAGACTAGGGCAAGCTCCCACGGTCCTAAGATTATGAACGGCTCTTTTCCAGTGGGCTCATCCGAGAGAGAGCCAGAAGGGCTGACCTCAACCAATAGGGCGGATACACCGTGAGTGCTTCGGGCAGGGCAGGGCAGTCCTGAGCCCATGTGCCACCTAAGGAATGAAAGCAAAGTTCCCTAGCCACAGGAAAGCAGACCGAGGCCTGCTGTTGTCTCTAAGCACTTGACGTGAGCCTGAGGGTGAGGCCTACACTACATTGTGGAAAAGCTCGGGGTCACGGCTGTCTTTCTCCCCCTCTCGGTCCCATACCCTGGGCTCAGCCATGGGGGAATGCTGAGTGGGAGAGACTGCCTCTCTGCCGGACTCAGAAGGCTTCTTCCCTTCAGGGCCATTCCGTTTGTGTCTTACTTCGTGGAGGAGGCATGAGGGCGCCCAGAGATATTCTGACACGAAATGCCTAACGACACAGGATCTGGAGGAGCCGGTTTGTCAGTGGAAGGAGCCAAAAAGCCTGCATTCCTAAGGTCTCTGAGTACTGCCAGACACTCTGCCGTCCTAGGCCTAAGAACTGGAAATTGTGACGGCAAGGCAACACTTGGAATCCTAGGATGCAGTGGAAGTGCGACTCTCCAACTGGATGGAAGAAGCTTCCAAGCATAGTGTTCTTTCATGTACCCAAGAGAACCCAAGTGTCTGAGGCTGGTAGCGTTGTTGCTGGAGAGAACTGGCATGCCCGTGGGCCTGTCGGCTACTTTCCTGTGTCTGACCCTCTAAGGCAACTCTTCCAAAAAGCCTTTGGGACCCGCTTAGAGAGAACAGCTGCGAAGCTGATGCACAGAACATTCACCTAGGGACTAGCCCTGGGCCCCAAGCATCCATCTTTCTCTGGAGGGTACGTACCCCACCCAGGGATTCAAGCAGGGACTTTGCCTTGTACAACTTACGCAGGAAACTGGGAGGAGATGGAGGGCCACCCTACCTGCGCTCACACTACGTGGCCCGGAGAAGTTATCACGCAGCCGAATTCAACACCCTTCCACTACCCGTGTGTAGCCAAAAGAAGCGCTGGGCAGTGGGTGTTCTCAGCCCAAGAGCAGTCCTTGTTCTGGGCCGCACCTGCTCTGTGGTTCAAAGGTTCTCTGAGTCTGCTCCTTTGGAGGCATTTCAGAGCTGACGCTGTCCCTGGGCTGCCGAAGCAAAGAGGCATAGCCGCCTTTCACGCTGAAGGCATGGGCTTGTTTCCCATTCAGAGAGTGTATGTTGCCCCTCCCGGGCTGGCGGCGTGTAAGGTGACAGCATTTGCGCTGCCCCTGGAAAATGCAAGCGGCTGTACCCGATTTGGGCTGCCTGGTGAAACAACTTGCAGTCACCAGCACCCTGAAAGTGTGAGTCCTAGCTAGGTAAAACCGGCCTACGGAGGCTAGAGGGGAGCAAACATGTTAAACTTGTGGCGAAAGTCTTTGACCAATGACCAATATGCTTGTGCTTGGGCGAGGGTTAGGCAGGAACTTTCCAACACAGGGTTTCTACCTCGCCCAAAGCCGTCCCTTTGGGCTGAAGCAGGCGGCGGGTCTGCATCACAGTCTGGGAAGGAGGGCCTCAGGTGCGTCTGCCAACTGACTGCCCTCCATCATAGCCAGCTGAGGAAATATGGCAAGGCTGATGGAACCCACTTACAACGAAATGTTTCTCTTCAGAAGAGGAGATTTTGCTACCCAACGTCAGCAGCTCCTCGGAGTGCTCTTCTGCTGTAGACTAGGGCAAGCTCCCACGGTCCTAAGATTATGAACGGCTCTTTTCCAGTGGGCTCATCCGAGAGAGAGCCAGAAGGGCTGACCTCAACCAATAGGGCGGATACACCGTGAGTGCTTCGGGCAGGGCAGGGCAGTCCTGAGCCCATGTGCCACCTAAGGAATGAAAGCAAAGTTCCCTAGCCACAGGAAAGCAGACCGAGGCCTGCTGTTGTCTCTAAGCACTTGACGTGAGCCTGAGGGTGAGGCCTACACTACATTGTGGAAAAGCTCGGGGTCACGGCTGTCTTTCTCCCCCTCTCGGTCCCATACCCTGGGCTCAGCCATGGGGGAATGCTGAGTGGGAGAGACTGCCTCTCTGCCGGACTCAGAAGGCTTCTTCCCTTCAGGGCCATTCCGTTTGTGTCTTACTTCGTGGAGGAGGCATGAGGGCGCCCAGAGATATTCTGACACGAAATGCCTAACGACACAGGATCTGGAGGAGCCGGTTTGTCAGTGGAAGGAGCCAAAAAGCCTGCATTCCTAAGGTCTCTGAGTACTGCCAGACACTCTGCCGTCCTAGGCCTAAGAACTGGAAATTGTGACGGCAAGGCAACACTTGGAATCCTAGGATGCAGTGGAAGTGCGACTCTCCAACTGGATGGAAGAAGCTTCCAAGCATAGTGTTCTTTCATGTACCCAAGAGAACCCAAGTGTCTGAGGCTGGTAGCGTTGTTGCTGGAGAGAACTGGCATGCCCGTGGGCCTGTCGGCTACTTTCCTGTGTCTGACCCTCTAAGGCAACTCTTCCAAAAAGCCTTTGGGACCCGCTTAGAGAGAACAGCTGCGAAGCTGATGCACAGAACATTCACCTAGGGACTAGCCCTGGGCCCCAAGCATCCATCTTTCTCTGGAGGGTACGTACCCCACCCAGGGATTCAAGCAGGGACTTTGCCTTGTACAACTTACGCAGGAAACTGGGAGGAGATGGAGGGCCACCCTACCTGCGCTCACACTACGTGGCCCGGAGAAGTTATCACGCAGCCGAATTCAACACCCTTCCACTACCCGTGTGTAGCCAAAAGAAGCGCTGGGCAGTGGGTGTTCTCAGCCCAAGAGCAGTCCTTGTTCTGGGCCGCACCTGCTCTGTGGTTCAAAGGTTCTCTGAGTCTGCTCCTTTGGAGGCATTTCAGAGCTGACGCTGTCCCTGGGCTGCCGAAGCAAAGAGGCATAGCCGCCGCTCACGCTGAAGGCATGGGCTTGTTTCCCATTCAGAGAGTGTATGTTGCCCCTCCCGGGCTGGCGGCGTGTAAGGGGACAGCATTTGCGCTGCCCCTGGAAAATGCAAGCGGCTGTACCCGATTTGGGCTGCCTGGTGAAACAACTTGCAGTCACCAGCACCCTGAAAGTGTGAGTCCTAGCTAGGTAAAACCGGCCTACGGAGGCTAGAGGGGAGCAAACATGTTAAACTTGTGGCGAAAGTCTTTGACCAATGACCAATATGCTTGTGCTTGGGCGAGGGTTAGGCAGGAACTTTCCAACACAGGGTTTCTACCTCGCCCAAAGCCGTCCCTTTGGGCTGAAGCAGGCGGCGGGTCTGCATCACAGTCTGGGAAGGAGGGCCTCAGGTGCGTCTGCCAACTGACTGCCCTCCATCATAGCCAGCTGAGGAAATATGGCAAGGCTGATGGAACCCACTTACAACGAAATGTTTCTCTTCAGAAGAGGAGATTTTGCTACCCAACGTCAGCAGCTCCTCGGAGTGCTCTTCTGCTGTAGACTAGGGCAAGCTCCCACGGTCCTAAGATTATGAACGGCTCTTTTCCAGTGGGCTCATCCGAGAGAGAGCCAGAAGGGCTGACCTCAACCAATAGGGCGGATACACCGTGAGTGCTTCGGGCAGGGCAGGGCAGTCCTGAGCCCATGTGCCACCTAAGGAATGAAAGCAAAGTTCCCTAGCCACAGGAAAGCAGACCGAGGCCTGCTGTTGTCTCTAAGCACTTGACGTGAGCCTGAGGGTGAGGCCTACACTACATTGTGGAAAAGCTCGGGGTCACGGCTGTCTTTCTCCCCCTCTCGGTCCCATACCCTGGGCTCAGCCATGGGGGAATGCTGAGTGGGAGAGACTGCCTCTCTGCCGGACTCAGAAGGCTTCTTCCCTTCAGGGCCATTCCGTTTGTGTCTTACTTCGTGGAGGAGGCATGAGGGCGCCCAGAGATATTCTGACACGAAATGCCTAACGACACAGGATCTGGAGGAGCCGGTTTGTCAGTGGAAGGAGCCAAAAAGCCTGCATTCCTAAGGTCTCTGAGTACTGCCAGACACTCTGCCGTCCTAGGCCTAAGAACTGGAAATTGTGACGGCAAGGCAACACTTGGAATCCTAGGATGCAGTGGAAGTGCGACTCTCCAACTGGATGGAAGAAGCTTCCAAGCATAGTGTTCTTTCATGTACCCAAGAGAACCCAAGTGTCTGAGGCTGGTAGCGTTGTTGCTGGAGAGAACTGGCATGCCCGTGGGCCTGTCGGCTACTTTCCTGTGTCTGACCCTCTAAGGCAACTCTTCCAAAAAGCCTTTGGGACCCGCTTAGAGAGAACAGCTGCGAAGCTGATGCACAGAACATTCACCTAGGGACTAGCCCTGGGCCCCAAGCATCCATCTTTCTCTGGAGGGTACGTACCCCACCCAGGGATTCAAGCAGGGACTTTGCCTTGTACAACTTACGCAGGAAACTGGGAGGAGATGGAGGGCCACCCTACCTGCGCTCACACTACGTGGCCCGGAGAAGTTATCACGCAGCCGAATTCAACACCCTTCCACTACCCGTGTGTAGCCAAAAGAAGCGCTGGGCAGTGGGTGTTCTCAGCCCAAGAGCAGTCCTTGTTCTGGGCCGCACCTGCTCTGTGGTTCAAAGGTTCTCTGAGTCTGCTCCTTTGGAGGCATTTCAGAGCTGACGCTGTCCCTGGGCTGCCGAAGCAAAGAGGCATAGCCGCCTTTCACGCTGAAGGCATGGGCTTGTTTCCCATTCAGAGAGTGTATGTTGCCCCTCCCGGGCTGGCGGCGTGTAAGGGGACAGCATTTGCGCTGCCCCTGGAAAATGCAAGCGGCTGTACCCGATTTGGGCTGCCTGGTGAAACAACTTGCAGTCACCAGCACCCTGAAAGTGTGAGTCCTAGCTAGGTAAAACCGGCCTACGGAGGCTAGAGGGGAGCAAACATGTTAAACTTGTGGCGAAAGTCTTTGACCAATGACCAATATGCTTGTGCTTGGGCGAGGGTTAGGCAGGAACTTTCCAACACAGGGTTTCTACCTCGCCCAAAGCCGTCCCTTTGGGCTGAAGCAGGCGGCGGGTCTGCATCACAGTCTGGGAAGGAGGGCCTCAGGTGCGTCTGCCAACTGACTGCCCTCCATCATAGCCAGCTGAGGAAATATGGCAAGGCTGATGGAACCCACTTACAACGAAATGTTTCTCTTCAGAAGAGGAGATTTTGCTACCCAACGTCAGCAGCTCCTCGGAGTGCTCTTCTGCTGTAGACTAGGGCAAGCTCCCACGGTCCTAAGATTATGAACGGCTCTTTTCCAGTGGGCTCATCCGAGAGAGAGCCAGAAGGGCTGACCTCAACCAATAGGGCGGATACACCGTGAGTGCTTCGGGCAGGGCAGGGCAGTCCTGAGCCCATGTGCCACCTAAGGAATGAAAGCAAAGTTCCCTAGCCACAGGAAAGCAGACCGAGGCCTGCTGTTGTCTCTAAGCACTTGACGTGAGCCTGAGGGTGAGGCCTACACTACATTGTGGAAAAGCTCGGGGTCACGGCTGTCTTTCTCCCCCTCTCGGTCCCATACCCTGGGCTCAGCCATGGGGGAATGCTGAGTGGGAGAGACTGCCTCTCTGCCGGACTCAGAAGGCTTCTTCCCTTCAGGGCCATTCCGTTTGTGTCTTACTTCGTGGAGGAGGCATGAGGGCGCCCAGAGATATTCTGACACGAAATGCCTAACGACACAGGATCTGGAGGAGCCGGTTTGTCAGTGGAAGGAGCCAAAAAGCCTGCATTCCTAAGGTCTCTGAGTACTGCCAGACACTCTGCCGTCCTAGGCCTAAGAACTGGAAATTGTGACGGCAAGGCAACACTTGGAATCCTAGGATGCAGTGGAAGTGCGACTCTCCAACTGGATGGAAGAAGCTTCCAAGCATAGTGTTCTTTCATGTACCCAAGAGAACCCAAGTGTCTGAGGCTGGTAGCGTTGTTGCTGGAGAGAACTGGCATGCCCGTGGGCCTGTCGGCTACTTTCCTGTGTCTGACCCTCTAAGGCAACTCTTCCAAAAAGCCTTTGGGACCCGCTTAGAGAGAACAGCTGCGAAGCTGATGCACAGAACATTCACCTAGGGACTAGCCCTGGGCCCCAAGCATCCATCTTTCTCTGGAGGGTACGTACCCCACCCAGGGATTCAAGCAGGGACTTTGCCTTGTACAACTTACGCAGGAAACTGGGAGGAGATGGAGGGCCACCCTACCTGCGCTCACACTACGTGGCCCGGAGAAGTTATCACGCAGCCGAATTCAACACCCTTCCACTACCCGTGTGTAGCCAAAAGAAGCGCTGGGCAGTGGGTGTTCTCAGCCCAAGAGCAGTCCTTGTTCTGGGCCGCACCTGCTCTGTGGTTCAAAGGTTCTCTGAGTCTGCTCCTTTGGAGGCATTTCAGAGCTGACGCTGTCCCTGGGCTGCCGAAGCAAAGAGGCATAGCCGCCGCTCACGCTGAAGGCATGGGCTTGTTTCCCATTCAGAGAGTGTATGTTGCCCCTCCCGGGCTGGCGGCGTGTAAGGGGACAGCATTTGCGCTGCCCCTGGAAAATGCAAGCGGCTGTACCCGATTTGGGCTGCCTGGTGAAACAACTTGCAGTCACCAGCACCCTGAAAGTGTGAGTCCTAGCTAGGTAAAACCGGCCTACGGAGGCTAGAGGGGAGCAAACATGTTAAACTTGTGGCGAAAGTCTTTGACCAATGACCAATATGCTTGTGCTTGGGCGAGGGTTAGGCAGGAACTTTCCAACACAGGGTTTCTACCTCGCCCAAAGCCGTCCCTTTGGGCTGAAGCAGGCGGCGGGTCTGCATCACAGTCTGGGAAGGAGGGCCTCAGGTGCGTCTGCCAACTGACTGCCCTCCATCATAGCCAGCTGAGGAAATATGGCAAGGCTGATGGAACCCACTTACAACGAAATGTTTCTCTTCAGAAGAGGAGATTTTGCTACCCAACGTCAGCAGCTCCTCGGAGTGCTCTTCTGCTGTAGACTAGGGCAAGCTCCCACGGTCCTAAGATTATGAACGGCTCTTTTCCAGTGGGCTCATCCGAGAGAGAGCCAGAAGGGCTGACCTCAACCAATAGGGCGGATACACCGTGAGTGCTTCGGGCAGGGCAGGGCAGTCCTGAGCCCATGTGCCACCTAAGGAATGAAAGCAAAGTTCCCTAGCCACAGGAAAGCAGACCGAGGCCTGCTGTTGTCTCTAAGCACTTGACGTGAGCCTGAGGGTGAGGCCTACACTACATTGTGGAAAAGCTCGGGGTCACGGCTGTCTTTCTCCCCCTCTCGGTCCCATACCCTGGGCTCAGCCATGGGGGAATGCTGAGTGGGAGAGACTGCCTCTCTGCCGGACTCAGAAGGCTTCTTCCCTTCAGGGCCATTCCGTTTGTGTCTTACTTCGTGGAGGAGGCATGAGGGCGCCCAGAGATATTCTGACACGAAATGCCTAACGACACAGGATCTGGAGGAGCCGGTTTGTCAGTGGAAGGAGCCAAAAAGCCTGCATTCCTAAGGTCTCTGAGTACTGCCAGACACTCTGCCGTCCTAGGCCTAAGAACTGGAAATTGTGACGGCAAGGCAACACTTGGAATCCTAGGATGCAGTGGAAGTGCGACTCTCCAACTGGATGGAAGAAGCTTCCAAGCATAGTGTTCTTTCATGTACCCAAGAGAACCCAAGTGTCTGAGGCTGGTAGCGTTGTTGCTGGAGAGAACTGGCATGCCCGTGGGCCTGTCGGCTACTTTCCTGTGTCTGACCCTCTAAGGCAACTCTTCCAAAAAGCCTTTGGGACCCGCTTAGAGAGAACAGCTGCGAAGCTGATGCACAGAACATTCACCTAGGGACTAGCCCTGGGCCCCAAGCATCCATCTTTCTCTGGAGGGTACGTACCCCACCCAGGGATTCAAGCAGGGACTTTGCCTTGTACAACTTACGCAGGAAACTGGGAGGAGATGGAGGGCCACCCTACCTGCGCTCACACTACGTGGCCCGGAGAAGTTATCACGCAGCCGAATTCAACACCCTTCCACTACCCGTGTGTAGCCAAAAGAAGCGCTGGGCAGTGGGTGTTCTCAGCCCAAGAGCAGTCCTTGTTCTGGGCCGCACCTGCTCTGTGGTTCAAAGGTTCTCTGAGTCTGCTCCTTTGGAGGCATTTCAGAGCTGACGCTGTCCCTGGGCTGCCGAAGCAAAGAGGCATAGCCGCCTTTCACGCTGAAGGCATGGGCTTGTTTCCCATTCAGAGAGTGTATGTTGCCCCTCCCGGGCTGGCGGCGTGTAAGGTGACAGCATTTGCGCTGCCCCTGGAAAATGCAAGCGGCTGTACCCGATTTGGGCTGCCTGGTGAAACAACTTGCAGTCACCAGCACCCTGAAAGTGTGAGTCCTAGCTAGGTAAAACCGGCCTACGGAGGCTAGAGGGGAGCAAACATGTTAAACTTGTGGCGAAAGTCTTTGACCAATGACCAATATGCTTGTGCTTGGGCGAGGGTTAGGCAGGAACTTTCCAACACAGGGTTTCTACCTCGCCCAAAGCCGTCCCTTTGGGCTGAAGCAGGCGGCGGGTCTGCATCACAGTCTGGGAAGGAGGGCCTCAGGTGCGTCTGCCAACTGACTGCCCTCCATCATAGCCAGCTGAGGAAATATGGCAAGGCTGATGGAACCCACTTACAACGAAATGTTTCTCTTCAGAAGAGGAGATTTTGCTACCCAACGTCAGCAGCTCCTCGGAGTGCTCTTCTGCTGTAGACTAGGGCAAGCTCCCACGGTCCTAAGATTATGAACGGCTCTTTTCCAGTGGGCTCATCCGAGAGAGAGCCAGAAGGGCTGACCTCAACCAATAGGGCGGATACACCGTGAGTGCTTCGGGCAGGGCAGGGCAGTCCTGAGCCCATGTGCCACCTAAGGAATGAAAGCAAAGTTCCCTAGCCACAGGAAAGCAGACCGAGGCCTGCTGTTGTCTCTAAGCACTTGACGTGAGCCTGAGGGTGAGGCCTACACTACATTGTGGAAAAGCTCGGGGTCACGGCTGTCTTTCTCCCCCTCTCGGTCCCATACCCTGGGCTCAGCCATGGGGGAATGCTGAGTGGGAGAGACTGCCTCTCTGCCGGACTCAGAAGGCTTCTTCCCTTCAGGGCCATTCCGTTTGTGTCTTACTTCGTGGAGGAGGCATGAGGGCGCCCAGAGATATTCTGACACGAAATGCCTAACGACACAGGATCTGGAGGAGCCGGTTTGTCAGTGGAAGGAGCCAAAAAGCCTGCATTCCTAAGGTCTCTGAGTACTGCCAGACACTCTGCCGTCCTAGGCCTAAGAACTGGAAATTGTGACGGCAAGGCAACACTTGGAATCCTAGGATGCAGTGGAAGTGCGACTCTCCAACTGGATGGAAGAAGCTTCCAAGCATAGTGTTCTTTCATGTACCCAAGAGAACCCAAGTGTCTGAGGCTGGTAGCGTTGTTGCTGGAGAGAACTGGCATGCCCGTGGGCCTGTCGGCTACTTTCCTGTGTCTGACCCTCTAAGGCAACTCTTCCAAAAAGCCTTTGGGACCCGCTTAGAGAGAACAGCTGCGAAGCTGATGCACAGAACATTCACCTAGGGACTAGCCCTGGGCCCCAAGCATCCATCTTTCTCTGGAGGGTACGTACCCCACCCAGGGATTCAAGCAGGGACTTTGCCTTGTACAACTTACGCAGGAAACTGGGAGGAGATGGAGGGCCACCCTACCTGCGCTCACACTACGTGGCCCGGAGAAGTTATCACGCAGCCGAATTCAACACCCTTCCACTACCCGTGTGTAGCCAAAAGAAGCGCTGGGCAGTGGGTGTTCTCAGCCCAAGAGCAGTCCTTGTTCTGGGCCGCACCTGCTCTGTGGTTCAAAGGTTCTCTGAGTCTGCTCCTTTGGAGGCATTTCAGAGCTGACGCTGTCCCTGGGCTGCCGAAGCAAAGAGGCATAGCCGCCTTTCACGCTGAAGGCATGGGCTTGTTTCCCATTCAGAGAGTGTATGTTGCCCCTCCCGGGCTGGCGGCGTGTAAGGGGACAGCATTTGCGCTGCCCCTGGAAAATGCAAGCGGCTGTACCCGATTTGGGCTGCCTGGTGAAACAACTTGCAGTCACCAGCACCCTGAAAGTGTGAGTCCTAGCTAGGTAAAACCGGCCTACGGAGGCTAGAGGGGAGCAAACATGTTAAACTTGTGGCGAAAGTCTTTGACCAATGACCAATATGCTTGTGCTTGGGCGAGGGTTAGGCAGGAACTTTCCAACACAGGGTTTCTACCTCGCCCAAAGCCGTCCCTTTGGGCTGAAGCAGGCGGCGGGTCTGCATCACAGTCTGGGAAGGAGGGCCTCAGGTGCGTCTGCCAACTGACTGCCCTCCATCATAGCCAGCTGAGGAAATATGGCAAGGGAGTGCTCTTCTGCTGTAGACTAGGGCAAGCTCCCACGGTCCTAAGATTATGAACGGCTCTTTTCCAGTGGGCTCATCCGAGAGAGAGCCAGAAGGGCTGACCTCAACCAATAGGGCGGATACACCGTGAGTGCTTCGGGCAGGGCAGGGCAGTCCTGAGCCCATGTGCCACCTAAGGAATGAAAGCAAAGTTCCCTAGCCACAGGAAAGCAGACCGAGGCCTGCTGTTGTCTCTAAGCACTTGACGTGAGCCTGAGGGTGAGGCCTACACTACATTGTGGAAAAGCTCGGGGTCACGGCTGTCTTTCTCCCCCTCTCGGTCCCATACCCTGGGCTCAGCCATGGGGGAATGCTGAGTGGGAGAGACTGCCTCTCTGCCGGACTCAGAAGGCTTCTTCCCTTCAGGGCCATTCCGTTTGTGTCTTACTTCGTGGAGGAGGCATGAGGGCGCCCAGAGATATTCTGACACGAAATGCCTAACGACACAGGATCTGGAGGAGCCGGTTTGTCAGTGGAAGGAGCCAAAAAGCCTGCATTCCTAAGGTCTCTGAGTACTGCCAGACACTCTGCCGTCCTAGGCCTAAGAACTGGAAATTGTGACGGCAAGGCAACACTTGGAATCCTAGGATGCAGTGGAAGTGCGACTCTCCAACTGGATGGAAGAAGCTTCCAAGCATAGTGTTCTTTCATGTACCCAAGAGAACCCAAGTGTCTGAGGCTGGTAGCGTTGTTGCTGGAGAGAACTGGCATGCCCGTGGGCCTGTCGGCTACTTTCCTGTGTCTGACCCTCTAAGGCAACTCTTCCAAAAAGCCTTTGGGACCCGCTTAGAGAGAACAGCTGCGAAGCTGATGCACAGAACATTCACCTAGGGACTAGCCCTGGGCCCCAAGCATCCATCTTTCTCTGGAGGGTACGTACCCCACCCAGGGATTCAAGCAGGGACTTTGCCTTGTACAACTTACGCAGGAAACTGGGAGGAGATGGAGGGCCACCCTACCTGCGCTCACACTACGTGGCCCGGAGAAGTTATCACGCAGCCGAATTCAACACCCTTCCACTACCCGTGTGTAGCCAAAAGAAGCGCTGGGCAGTGGGTGTTCTCAGCCCAAGAGCAGTCCTTGTTCTGGGCCGCACCTGCTCTGTGGTTCAAAGGTTCTCTGAGTCTGCTCCTTTGGAGGCATTTCAGAGCTGACGCTGTCCCTGGGCTGCCGAAGCAAAGAGGCATAGCCGCCTTTCACGCTGAAGGCATGGGCTTGTTTCCCATTCAGAGAGTGTATGTTGCCCCTCCCGGGCTGGCGGCGTGTAAGGGGACAGCATTTGCGCTGCCCCTGGAAAATGCAAGCGGCTGTACCCGATTTGGGCTGCCTGGTGAAACAACTTGCAGTCACCAGCACCCTGAAAGTGTGAGTCCTAGCTAGGTAAAACCGGCCTACGGAGGCTAGAGGGGAGCAAACATGTTAAACTTGTGGCGAAAGTCTTTGACCAATGACCAATATGCTTGTGCTTGGGCGAGGGTTAGGCAGGAACTTTCCAACACAGGGTTTCTACCTCGCCCAAAGCCGTCCCTTTGGGCTGAAGCAGGCGGCGGGTCTGCATCACAGTCTGGGAAGGAGGGCCTCAGGTGCGTCTGCCAACTGACTGCCCTCCATCATAGCCAGCTGAGGAAATATGGCAAGGGAGTGCTCTTCTGCTGTAGACTAGGGCAAGCTCCCACGGTCCTAAGATTATGAACGGCTCTTTTCCAGTGGGCTCATCCGAGAGAGAGCCAGAAGGGCTGACCTCAACCAATAGGGCGGATACACCGTGAGTGCTTCGGGCAGGGCAGGGCAGTCCTGAGCCCATGTGCCACCTAAGGAATGAAAGCAAAGTTCCCTAGCCACAGGAAAGCAGACCGAGGCCTGCTGTTGTCTCTAAGCACTTGACGTGAGCCTGAGGGTGAGGCCTACACTACATTGTGGAAAAGCTCGGGGTCACGGCTGTCTTTCTCCCCCTCTCGGTCCCATACCCTGGGCTCAGCCATGGGGGAATGCTGAGTGGGAGAGACTGCCTCTCTGCCGGACTCAGAAGGCTTCTTCCCTTCAGGGCCATTCCGTTTGTGTCTTACTTCGTGGAGGAGGCATGAGGGCGCCCAGAGATATTCTGACACGAAATGCCTAACGACACAGGATCTGGAGGAGCCGGTTTGTCAGTGGAAGGAGCCAAAAAGCCTGCATTCCTAAGGTCTCTGAGTACTGCCAGACACTCTGCCGTCCTAGGCCTAAGAACTGGAAATTGTGACGGCAAGGCAACACTTGGAATCCTAGGATGCAGTGGAAGTGCGACTCTCCAACTGGATGGAAGAAGCTTCCAAGCATAGTGTTCTTTCATGTACCCAAGAGAACCCAAGTGTCTGAGGCTGGTAGCGTTGTTGCTGGAGAGAACTGGCATGCCCGTGGGCCTGTCGGCTACTTTCCTGTGTCTGACCCTCTAAGGCAACTCTTCCAAAAAGCCTTTGGGACCCGCTTAGAGAGAACAGCTGCGAAGCTGATGCACAGAACATTCACCTAGGGACTAGCCCTGGGCCCCAAGCATCCATCTTTCTCTGGAGGGTACGTACCCCACCCAGGGATTCAAGCAGGGACTTTGCCTTGTACAACTTACGCAGGAAACTGGGAGGAGATGGAGGGCCACCCTACCTGCGCTCACACTACGTGGCCCGGAGAAGTTATCACGCAGCCGAATTCAACACCCTTCCACTACCCGTGTGTAGCCAAAAGAAGCGCTGGGCAGTGGGTGTTCTCAGCCCAAGAGCAGTCCTTGTTCTGGGCCGCACCTGCTCTGTGGTTCAAAGGTTCTCTGAGTCTGCTCCTTTGGAGGCATTTCAGAGCTGACGCTGTCCCTGGGCTGCCGAAGCAAAGAGGCATAGCCGCCGCTCACGCTGAAGGCATGGGCTTGTTTCCCATTCAGAGAGTGTATGTTGCCCCTCCCGGGCTGGCGGCGTGTAAGGTGACAGCATTTGCGCTGCCCCTGGAAAATGCAAGCGGCTGTACCCGATTTGGGCTGCCTGGTGAAACAACTTGCAGTCACCAGCACCCTGAAAGTGTGAGTCCTAGCTAGGTAAAACCGGCCTACGGAGGCTAGAGGGGAGCAAACATGTTAAACTTGTGGCGAAAGTCTTTGACCAATGACCAATATGCTTGTGCTTGGGCGAGGGTTAGGCAGGAACTTTCCAACACAGGGTTTCTACCTCGCCCAAAGCCGTCCCTTTGGGCTGAAGCAGGCGGCGGGTCTGCATCACAGTCTGGGAAGGAGGGCCTCAGGTGCGTCTGCCAACTGACTGCCCTCCATCATAGCCAGCTGAGGAAATATGGCAAGGCTGATGGAACCCACTTACAACGAAATGTTTCTCTTCAGAAGAGGAGATTTTGCTACCCAACGTCAGCAGCTCCTCGGAGTGCTCTTCTGCTGTAGACTAGGGCAAGCTCCCACGGTCCTAAGATTATGAACGGCTCTTTTCCAGTGGGCTCATCCGAGAGAGAGCCAGAAGGGCTGACCTCAACCAATAGGGCGGATACACCGTGAGTGCTTCGGGCAGGGCAGGGCAGTCCTGAGCCCATGTGCCACCTAAGGAATGAAAGCAAAGTTCCCTAGCCACAGGAAAGCAGACCGAGGCCTGCTGTTGTCTCTAAGCACTTGACGTGAGCCTGAGGGTGAGGCCTACACTACATTGTGGAAAAGCTCGGGGTCACGGCTGTCTCTCTCCCCCTCTCGGTCCCATACCCTGGGCTCAGCCATGGGGGAATGCTGAGTGGGAGAGACTGCCTCTCTGCCGGACTCAGAAGGCTTCTTCCCTTCAGGGCCATTCCGTTTGTGTCTTACTTCGTGGAGGAGGCATGAGGGCGCCCAGAGATATTCTGACACGAAATGCCTAACGACACAGGATCTGGAGGAGCCGGTTTGTCAGTGGAAGGAGCCAAAAAGCCTGCATTCCTAAGGTCTCTGAGTACTGCCAGACACTCTGCCGTCCTAGGCCTAAGAACTGGAAATTGTGACGGCAAGGCAACACTTGGAATCCTAGGATGCAGTGGAAGTGCGACTCTCCAACTGGATGGAAGAAGCTTCCAAGCATAGTGTTCTTTCATGTACCCAAGAGAACCCAAGTGTCTGAGGCTGGTAGCGTTGTTGCTGGAGAGAACTGGCATGCCCGTGGGCCTGTCGGCTACTTTCCTGTGTCTGACCCTCTAAGGCAACTCTTCCAAAAAGCCTTTGGGACCCGCTTAGAGAGAACAGCTGCGAAGCTGATGCACAGAACATTCACCTAGGGACTAGCCCTGGGCCCCAAGCATCCATCTTTCTCTGGAGGGTACGTACCCCACCCAGGGATTCAAGCAGGGACTTTGCCTTGTACAACTTACGCAGGAAACTGGGAGGAGATGGAGGGCCACCCTACCTGCGCTCACACTACGTGGCCCGGAGAAGTTATCACGCAGCCGAATTCAACACCCTTCCACTACCCGTGTGTAGCCAAAAGAAGCGCTGGGCAGTGGGTGTTCTCAGCCCAAGAGCAGTCCTTGTTCTGGGCCGCACCTGCTCTGTGGTTCAAAGGTTCTCTGAGTCTGCTCCTTTGGAGGCATTTCAGAGCTGACGCTGTCCCTGGGCTGCCGAAGCAAAGAGGCATAGCCGCCTTTCACGCTGAAGGCATGGGCTTGTTTCCCATTCAGAGAGTGTATGTTGCCCCTCCCGGGCTGGCGGCGTGTAAGGGGACAGCATTTGCGCTGCCCCTGGAAAATGCAAGCGGCTGTACCCGATTTGGGCTGCCTGGTGAAACAACTTGCAGTCACCAGCACCCTGAAAGTGTGAGTCCTAGCTAGGTAAAACCGGCCTACGGAGGCTAGAGGGGAGCAAACATGTTAAACTTGTGGCGAAAGTCTTTGACCAATGACCAATATGCTTGTGCTTGGGCGAGGGTTAGGCAGGAACTTTCCAACACAGGGTTTCTACCTCGCCCAAAGCCGTCCCTTTGGGCTGAAGCAGGCGGCGGGTCTGCATCACAGTCTGGGAAGGAGGGCCTCAGGTGCGTCTGCCAACTGACTGCCCTCCATCATAGCCAGCTGAGGAAATATGGCAAGGCTGATGGAACCCACTTACAACGAAATGTTTCTCTTCAGAAGAGGAGATTTTGCTACCCAACGTCAGCAGCTCCTCGGAGTGCTCTTCTGCTGTAGACTAGGGCAAGCTCCCACGGTCCTAAGATTATGAACGGCTCTTTTCCAGTGGGCTCATCCGAGAGAGAGCCAGAAGGGCTGACCTCAACCAATAGGGCGGATACACCGTGAGTGCTTCGGGCAGGGCAGGGCAGTCCTGAGCCCATGTGCCACCTAAGGAATGAAAGCAAAGTTCCCTAGCCACAGGAAAGCAGACCGAGGCCTGCTGTTGTCTCTAAGCACTTGACGTGAGCCTGAGGGTGAGGCCTACACTACATTGTGGAAAAGCTCGGGGTCACGGCTGTCTTTCTCCCCCTCTCGGTCCCATACCCTGGGCTCAGCCATGGGGGAATGCTGAGTGGGAGAGACTGCCTCTCTGCCGGACTCAGAAGGCTTCTTCCCTTCAGGGCCATTCCGTTTGTGTCTTACTTCGTGGAGGAGGCATGAGGGCGCCCAGAGATATTCTGACACGAAATGCCTAACGACACAGGATCTGGAGGAGCCGGTTTGTCAGTGGAAGGAGCCAAAAAGCCTGCATTCCTAAGGTCTCTGAGTACTGCCAGACACTCTGCCGTCCTAGGCCTAAGAACTGGAAATTGTGACGGCAAGGCAACACTTGGAATCCTAGGATGCAGTGGAAGTGCGACTCTCCAACTGGATGGAAGAAGCTTCCAAGCATAGTGTTCTTTCATGTACCCAAGAGAACCCAAGTGTCTGAGGCTGGTAGCGTTGTTGCTGGAGAGAACTGGCATGCCCGTGGGCCTGTCGGCTACTTTCCTGTGTCTGACCCTCTAAGGCAACTCTTCCAAAAAGCCTTTGGGACCCGCTTAGAGAGAACAGCTGCGAAGCTGATGCACAGAACATTCACCTAGGGACTAGCCCTGGGCCCCAAGCATCCATCTTTCTCTGGAGGGTACGTACCCCACCCAGGGATTCAAGCAGGGACTTTGCCTTGTACAACTTACGCAGGAAACTGGGAGGAGATGGAGGGCCACCCTACCTGCGCTCACACTACGTGGCCCGGAGAAGTTATCACGCAGCCGAATTCAACACCCTTCCACTACCCGTGTGTAGCCAAAAGAAGCGCTGGGCAGTGGGTGTTCTCAGCCCAAGAGCAGTCCTTGTTCTGGGCCGCACCTGCTCTGTGGTTCAAAGGTTCTCTGAGTCTGCTCCTTTGGAGGCATTTCAGAGCTGACGCTGTCCCTGGGCTGCCGAAGCAAAGAGGCATAGCCGCCGCTCACGCTGAAGGCATGGGCTTGTTTCCCATTCAGAGAGTGTATGTTGCCCCTCCCGGGCTGGCGGCGTGTAAGGGGACAGCATTTGCGCTGCCCCTGGAAAATGCAAGCGGCTGTACCCGATTTGGGCTGCCTGGTGAAACAACTTGCAGTCACCAGCACCCTGAAAGTGTGAGTCCTAGCTAGGTAAAACCGGCCTACGGAGGCTAGAGGGGAGCAAACATGTTAAACTTGTGGCGAAAGTCTTTGACCAATGACCAATATGCTTGTGCTTGGGCGAGGGTTAGGCAGGAACTTTCCAACACAGGGTTTCTACCTCGCCCAAAGCCGTCCCTTTGGGCTGAAGCAGGCGGCGGGTCTGCATCACAGTCTGGGAAGGAGGGCCTCAGGTGCGTCTGCCAACTGACTGCCCTCCATCATAGCCAGCTGAGGAAATATGGCAAGGCTGATGGAACCCACTTACAACGAAATGTTTCTCTTCAGAAGAGGAGATTTTGCTACCCAACGTCAGCAGCTCCTCGGAGTGCTCTTCTGCTGTAGACTAGGGCAAGCTCCCACGGTCCTAAGATTATGAACGGCTCTTTTCCAGTGGGCTCATCCGAGAGAGAGCCAGAAGGGCTGACCTCAACCAATAGGGCGGATACACCGTGAGTGCTTCGGGCAGGGCAGGGCAGTCCTGAGCCCATGTGCCACCTAAGGAATGAAAGCAAAGTTCCCTAGCCACAGGAAAGCAGACCGAGGCCTGCTGTTGTCTCTAAGCACTTGACGTGAGCCTGAGGGTGAGGCCTACACTACATTGTGGAAAAGCTCGGGGTCACGGCTGTCTTTCTCCCCCTCTCGGTCCCATACCCTGGGCTCAGCCATGGGGGAATGCTGAGTGGGAGAGACTGCCTCTCTGCCGGACTCAGAAGGCTTCTTCCCTTCAGGGCCATTCCGTTTGTGTCTTACTTCGTGGAGGAGGCATGAGGGCGCCCAGAGATATTCTGACACGAAATGCCTAACGACACAGGATCTGGAGGAGCCGGTTTGTCAGTGGAAGGAGCCAAAAAGCCTGCATTCCTAAGGTCTCTGAGTACTGCCAGACACTCTGCCGTCCTAGGCCTAAGAACTGGAAATTGTGACGGCAAGGCAACACTTGGAATCCTAGGATGCAGTGGAAGTGCGACTCTCCAACTGGATGGAAGAAGCTTCCAAGCATAGTGTTCTTTCATGTACCCAAGAGAACCCAAGTGTCTGAGGCTGGTAGCGTTGTTGCTGGAGAGAACTGGCATGCCCGTGGGCCTGTCGGCTACTTTCCTGTGTCTGACCCTCTAAGGCAACTCTTCCAAAAAGCCTTTGGGACCCGCTTAGAGAGAACAGCTGCGAAGCTGATGCACAGAACATTCACCTAGGGACTAGCCCTGGGCCCCAAGCATCCATCTTTCTCTGGAGGGTACGTACCCCACCCAGGGATTCAAGCAGGGACTTTGCCTTGTACAACTTACGCAGGAAACTGGGAGGAGATGGAGGGCCACCCTACCTGCGCTCACACTACGTGGCCCGGAGAAGTTATCACGCAGCCGAATTCAACACCCTTCCACTACCCGTGTGTAGCCAAAAGAAGCGCTGGGCAGTGGGTGTTCTCAGCCCAAGAGCAGTCCTTGTTCTGGGCCGCACCTGCTCTGTGGTTCAAAGGTTCTCTGAGTCTGCTCCTTTGGAGGCATTTCAGAGCTGACGCTGTCCCTGGGCTGCCGAAGCAAAGAGGCATAGCCGCCGCTCACGCTGAAGGCATGGGCTTGTTTCCCATTCAGAGAGTGTATGTTGCCCCTCCCGGGCTGGCGGCGTGTAAGGGGACAGCATTTGCGCTGCCCCTGGAAAATGCAAGCGGCTGTACCCGATTTGGGCTGCCTGGTGAAACAACTTGCAGTCACCAGCACCCTGAAAGTGTGAGTCCTAGCTAGGTAAAACCGGCCTACGGAGGCTAGAGGGGAGCAAACATGTTAAACTTGTGGCGAAAGTCTTTGACCAATGACCAATATGCTTGTGCTTGGGCGAGGGTTAGGCAGGAACTTTCCAACACAGGGTTTCTACCTCGCCCAAAGCCGTCCCTTTGGGCTGAAGCAGGCGGCGGGTCTGCATCACAGTCTGGGAAGGAGGGCCTCAGGTGCGTCTGCCAACTGACTGCCCTCCATCATAGCCAGCTGAGGAAATATGGCAAGGCTGATGGAACCCACTTACAACGAAATGTTTCTCTTCAGAAGAGGAGATTTTGCTACCCAACGTCAGCAGCTCCTCGGAGTGCTCTTCTGCTGTAGACTAGGGCAAGCTCCCACGGTCCTAAGATTATGAACGGCTCTTTTCCAGTGGGCTCATCCGAGAGAGAGCCAGAAGGGCTGACCTCAACCAATAGGGCGGATACACCGTGAGTGCTTCGGGCAGGGCAGGGCAGTCCTGAGCCCATGTGCCACCTAAGGAATGAAAGCAAAGTTCCCTAGCCACAGGAAAGCAGACCGAGGCCTGCTGTTGTCTCTAAGCACTTGACGTGAGCCTGAGGGTGAGGCCTACACTACATTGTGGAAAAGCTCGGGGTCACGGCTGTCTTTCTCCCCCTCTCGGTCCCATACCCTGGGCTCAGCCATGGGGGAATGCTGAGTGGGAGAGACTGCCTCTCTGCCGGACTCAGAAGGCTTCTTCCCTTCAGGGCCATTCCGTTTGTGTCTTACTTCGTGGAGGAGGCATGAGGGCGCCCAGAGATATTCTGACACGAAATGCCTAACGACACAGGATCTGGAGGAGCCGGTTTGTCAGTGGAAGGAGCCAAAAAGCCTGCATTCCTAAGGTCTCTGAGTACTGCCAGACACTCTGCCGTCCTAGGCCTAAGAACTGGAAATTGTGACGGCAAGGCAACACTTGGAATCCTAGGATGCAGTGGAAGTGCGACTCTCCAACTGGATGGAAGAAGCTTCCAAGCATAGTGTTCTTTCATGTACCCAAGAGAACCCAAGTGTCTGAGGCTGGTAGCGTTGTTGCTGGAGAGAACTGGCATGCCCGTGGGCCTGTCGGCTACTTTCCTGTGTCTGACCCTCTAAGGCAACTCTTCCAAAAAGCCTTTGGGACCCGCTTAGAGAGAACAGCTGCGAAGCTGATGCACAGAACATTCACCTAGGGACTAGCCCTGGGCCCCAAGCATCCATCTTTCTCTGGAGGGTACGTACCCCACCCAGGGATTCAAGCAGGGACTTTGCCTTGTACAACTTACGCAGGAAACTGGGAGGAGATGGAGGGCCACCCTACCTGCGCTCACACTACGTGGCCCGGAGAAGTTATCACGCAGCCGAATTCAACACCCTTCCACTACCCGTGTGTAGCCAAAAGAAGCGCTGGGCAGTGGGTGTTCTCAGCCCAAGAGCAGTCCTTGTTCTGGGCCGCACCTGCTCTGTGGTTCAAAGGTTCTCTGAGTCTGCTCCTTTGGAGGCATTTCAGAGCTGACGCTGTCCCTGGGCTGCCGAAGCAAAGAGGCATAGCCGCCGCTCACGCTGAAGGCATGGGCTTGTTTCCCATTCAGAGAGTGTATGTTGCCCCTCCCGGGCTGGCGGCGTGTAAGGGGACAGCATTTGCGCTGCCCCTGGAAAATGCAAGCGGCTGTACCCGATTTGGGCTGCCTGGTGAAACAACTTGCAGTCACCAGCACCCTGAAAGTGTGAGTCCTAGCTAGGTAAAACCGGCCTACGGAGGCTAGAGGGGAGCAAACATGTTAAACTTGTGGCGAAAGTCTTTGACCAATGACCAATATGCTTGTGCTTGGGCGAGGGTTAGGCAGGAACTTTCCAACACAGGGTTTCTACCTCGCCCAAAGCCGTCCCTTTGGGCTGAAGCAGGCGGCGGGTCTGCATCACAGTCTGGGAAGGAGGGCCTCAGGTGCGTCTGCCAACTGACTGCCCTCCATCATAGCCAGCTGAGGAAATATGGCAAGGCTGATGGAACCCACTTACAACGAAATGTTTCTCTTCAGAAGAGGAGATTTTGCTACCCAACGTCAGCAGCTCCTCGGAGTGCTCTTCTGCTGTAGACTAGGGCAAGCTCCCACGGTCCTAAGATTATGAACGGCTCTTTTCCAGTGGGCTCATCCGAGAGAGAGCCAGAAGGGCTGACCTCAACCAATAGGGCGGATACACCGTGAGTGCTTCGGGCAGGGCAGGGCAGTCCTGAGCCCATGTGCCACCTAAGGAATGAAAGCAAAGTTCCCTAGCCACAGGAAAGCAGACCGAGGCCTGCTGTTGTCTCTAAGCACTTGACGTGAGCCTGAGGGTGAGGCCTACACTACATTGTGGAAAAGCTCGGGGTCACGGCTGTCTTTCTCCCCCTCTCGGTCCCATACCCTGGGCTCAGCCATGGGGGAATGCTGAGTGGGAGAGACTGCCTCTCTGCCGGACTCAGAAGGCTTCTTCCCTTCAGGGCCATTCCGTTTGTGTCTTACTTCGTGGAGGAGGCATGAGGGCGCCCAGAGATATTCTGACACGAAATGCCTAACGACACAGGATCTGGAGGAGCCGGTTTGTCAGTGGAAGGAGCCAAA